>NC_067401.1:272217072-272582072 GCF_016432865.1 Antechinus flavipes
CTTAAGTATTAGTACCTTTTTATTTTAATAAAGCCTGAGTTTCCCCAACTTGCTCAGGCCAGATGTACAGAAGATATTAATGGGCATGGAAAATTTGCCTTATTCCATTTCTGTCTTAGACAAGTTCACACTTCTTCAAATAACCTAATAGTTTCCCTGCTCTCAATGGCTCACAACATTAGTACCAAACTTAGTATGTTCATCTAATCTAATCATTTTAGTGTGCAACTCAAAACTTCTGATCTCAAGAGCCTCCTTAGTAGCTGTGATTACAGAAATTTCACGACCATGTCTAGCTTATTCCTTCCCCCTCCAAAAGATAAAAGAATGAAAAACAAAACAAAACAAAAACCTGAAGGTCAGAAAGGTTAATTGATTTGTTCTGATCCCAAAGCTAGGAAGTATTAGAAAGACTCAAACCCAGATCTGACAATTCCACATTTTTCAATTATATTACAGTACAGATTGAAAGTTAGAAACTGTTATCTCTAGGTGTCACACCTAGAGGTGACCTTTTAGAAGGAAGCAGAGTATCCTTGTATCCTTTCTAGATTCTTCTTTTTTTCTGCCCTAGAAATGAGATTTAGTTCACTCCAGACCACATTTGTTCTTTCTTTTATTAGGGGTCCAGCAAGCATTTTTGAAAGAGAAGGGAAAAGGTTTTAAAACTTATATAGAAATTCTTCTAGTAATGAATGCAAAACAAAACAAAAAAGAAAGATTTAATGAGTCCTAAATCCATGAAGTGTTTTACTGCTATATCTAGGAGCTAAGTTGACAATTAATATTCAGGAAAGAGTTGTGTCTTTATGGTGATGGCTGAATTGACAGCCAACATAGGAGCTACTAACTAGTTTCAGAGAGGGCTTCAAAATAGTTATTGAAAAATGAATCCTTATCATTCTCTTACTTGATACTCTTACTACACACACACACACACACACACACACACACACACACACACACATACATATAGCTACTGTAATCAGGGGTTGGATTATTGGTAGCCAAATAAAAAGCAAAAGTTGCTTGTATCTATACACAGTCATATATAGCTCCTTCTCTGTCTATTCCTGGGAAATAATCTCCAGGTTCATTTTACCAAAGATCCGACTCTGTCCAACCTTCAACCTACTCAAGAGAGACTATAATAGTTACTGAAGTACATAATAGCTGAGGGGGAGGGACAGGCTAGTTAGAAGAAAAGAGGCTTGCTAGCTGTATTTAAATATGTGAAAGGCTTTCAAATGAAAGGGGGATGGGATTTCTTTCCCCTGGCTCCAGAAAGTAGAAGCAGGATACAATGGGTGGAAGGGACAGTGTCATGATGCAAAGAGAGTCAGATCTGAAGTCAGAGAACCTGGATTCTATTGCTACTTCATTCATTCACTTATAATCTGTATGGCTACTCCAGTTTCCTTAGCTTTAAAATGAGAGAATTGAACTAGATGGTCTGTAAGGTGCCTTCTAGCTTTAAATCTGTGATCCTATTAAAAATTTTAAAAGTTGAAGTGTCCAAAAGTTGAATGGATTGACTGAGGAGTTTTCCAACATTAGCAATATTTTAAATAAAGGCTATCCAGTCAGCACAGTATATTGGAAGATATAGTTGCCTTTAGATTTAGAAGATATAGATTCAAATTTCACCTTTGATGTTACTTGTGTAAACTTTGGAAAGTTATTTAACCACTGCTGACCTTGCTTTTCTCAATATAAAAAAAAAGAGCATCTGGGATGGATGACCTCTGGATTAGCTGGTTTCTTTCAGTTAGGATTCAGTTCCACTTCCATCACTATGATGGTTCATTTGCCATAGATGTTGGATAATTCAGTTTAATTATTAATAAGACCCAGATGAGATTTCAATCTCTCTGAGATCCATCCCTCTATACTTTTGGTCCATCCTCAATACTCTTAAGGGTTAGGGAAGACAGAAAATGATATTGAATGTGATCTTTGAGAAGGGAGCAGAGTAACCTTTACTTCTGTATCCTTTCTGGATTCTTCTATTTTTTCTGACCTAGAAAAGATAGCAAAGATGTTACAATTCTTAACCTTTTTTCCTACTCCCATTGCATCTATGTGTCATAAAGGACTGACCTCCTTCAAAACTAGCTTTTGCTCCTGTTCCCACTCCATCATTGTATTAAAACTCCTCTTGTTATCCTCTACATGCATCTCAGCTTGGTATTAAGTGGAAAGCAATCTCACTAAGCAGATTCACAATAAGATGGTTAATTGTTGATAGTCTCTGAACTCTCTGAGAGCATTAACAATAATTCAAATAAAAAAAGTAGTTGGCAGAATGTCAGATATCTACTTATCTAGAAACAGCATAGCTAGTCATTAAAGTTCTTGGTTGGAATAAGGGAGACCTGGTTCAAGTTTTGTCTCTGACATGAACTGAATGACCCTACAAGCTACTCATGAGTTATTCTGTCTCCTAGATCTTATTTATTAATTCACAGAGCAGAACTCTGGTGAAAGGAATTCCTTGTATGATTATATAATAGATATGTATCTTTTGGGGGGGACCAAGGAATTGAGGAGTAGTGTTGGAAAATTTCTCTTAAATTCTTCCATTTAACCTACCTTTCTTATATATAAGGCCATCACTGAAAGGGAAAGGTTTGGACATTTGGTTATACCAGTTCTTTGATGTCCTGCTGAAGAAAACATCTGGAACCAGAGATTTCATCTGGCAAATATTTAAAAGCCACACAAAATGACATACTTTTAATTTGAACCTGCATATTTAGCATTTCTTCATCATTTTCTTAAGTCTAGACAATCAAAAAAGTAATAAATCACAGCTTGATTTGCAGGGTTTTATTTTTGTTTTTGTCAATTTCTGAAGTATAAATTCTTGCACTCAAAATCTAACAATTTATACTCATGAGACAATTTGAACTGGTTGCAACATACCCTAATCTGGAACTCTGTCCCAAAGAAGCTGAAATTGCCAGAGTGGAGAGTAAGGGGGAAAAATAATTTTTGACCTGTAGCTCCCTGTCATGCCACAGGGAGACAATTTTAGTGGGCTGAGGCTTGAGTTGATGCACTGAGGTCCCAAGCACGTGAGGCTAAATAGCAATTGGACCATACTCTATTAATATATATGCTTGGAGAAAGAATGGCCCTGCCCGCTCTTTGTGCAAGTCCTGATGTGTTGTATAGGAAATGACGATTTTGGTGGGTGGAGGCAGGGGAGTGGAAAGGGAAGCAGAAAGAGAGATTGCTGGCTGGCATCTTGTCATAGCTATACGCATTGCTATCACAACCGCCCTTCACCTCCAATCCCCCTCTGCTAGCTGGCTTCCTGTCGCAGCTGCCCATATTGCTATCGCAATCCTTCTTCACCTTTACTGAGAATAAAGATTGAAGATTTTTCCCTTAACCTGAATTCCTGACTCTGGCTGATTTTAAATACGTGGTCATCACAGACAGTTATTCCTATTTTGCTTTCATTTCTCCTAAAAGATTCCAATATTAAGTATGAGATCTACAATACAACTTTAAACTCTTTGATTCATCCTCCACTGATAGTATATAACTCACAAAATATAGGCTTTTCAAGTTATGCTCCTGCATCCCTCAGTGTTCAGAAAATACCCCAAAGCAGTTTACTACTTTACTTAATTCCCTTTGTTTCATTTGATTACATAAAAAGTAATAGTAAATTATGATAAATTACAAATTTATCATTTATTCCTAGCTAATAGATATCACAAAATTAACTATATATGTTATATATATATATGTATATATACATACATAAATTAACTTTGTTATAAGTTTTATGTAGTTATGATATTAGACTCTGCTCACTCAATTCTCTATATACATACATACACACATATTTTAAGGCTATGCATGTGCATAGAAATAGTTTTTTTCTTTTAAAATAAAGTGATGACTTCCCTCAAGAAGGAGATTAAAGATTATTTTTTTTCTTTCAAAGTTTGTTAATGAGAATGGTTATTCTTTTATAACTCAAAACATAATTTTAGAAAGAATGTTATTTTTAAACCTTTGACACAGATAAGTTTATAATCCAATGCCTTTCTGAATGCTGAAGAAAAAAGTTTATGACTTCTAGGGGTAACATTTGCAGTGCCATGGACTTTTATTGAGATTTACTGGAGAACAGGCATATTTCCTGTTTCTCAATCTAAACCAATTTATTCATGCTTTGTACATTGTTTTTGCTCATATATAATTGAACTTTGCATGGTATGAACATTATCAAGAGGGAATTAAGTTTTGATTTAACTGTAACTGTACTAATAAACTCATAAACATAGAAATTCCTATGTTTATTTTATATCTTATTTCTTTGTATTTTGTATTTGAGTGTGCTAGCATGTTATCCAGACTATGGATATACTATTTAATTAGTCTCAAAGATATTATATTCTGGCACAGGAAGACCATATCAATTCAGCAAATATTTTTTGAGCATTTAGTACAGGTGTGGTACCATTCTAAGCATTAAGGAATCTATCTATGCTCATATATTTCTCAGAAATATACTCCAGTATATATTTTTATTGTGTATGTATTTTTATTTACTTATCTGTGAAATTCTTATATCTTACATCCTTTTTAGATTGCTCCCTGAGGACAGGGATTGTTTCATTTTTGTCTTTGCACCCTTAATCTTCAGCAGAATTGCATACTGGATGTTTAATAAATGCTTTTCATTGATTTACAATTCAGTAGAGAAAATGACCCCATTTATTATCCATGTAAAAATGAAGGAAAATCCTCTGTTTTTAATGCATATTTATTATTTTCACATTAATTTTAATTTACATATTTTATTATTAGTCATAAAAGATACTTGTAGTTGTATATCTTTAACTCAAAAAAACTTTTAAAATAATTAAATAACAATCAAAAGAATTTAATATAAATGATAAATATATGTTCAGGAAAAGTACATAGATTTAATATTTTGGCCTTGTGGCTTATGAAACTTTAGTAAGATCCTAAATATACATTAAGATATACCAAAAGTGAACAAATGAAAGTAAAGAGACCTAGTCTTTGTCAATAATAAGCTGACTATAAGCAGTGTATATATATACATATACATATACATATACATATACATATATATTTATAATGCAGTATAGATATATAGAGCATGAAGGAAATGAGCAATACTGAAGGAATTTGCAGAAGCTATAAGTAAATAAATCAAAGCATTAATATTACATACAGCTAGGTGGTGCAGTGGATATAGCATCGGCCCTGAAGTCAGGAGGACCTGAGTTCAAATCTGTTCTCTGACATTTAAAACTTCCTAGTTGTGTGACTCTGGACAAGTCACTTCATCCCAGTTGCCTCAGCAAAATACACACAGACATACATACATATATACATATATTATATGTATAATATATGTATATATATTATATACAAGCAAAGAGTCACAAAAGTTCCATATTTCCAAAGAGTCAGGAAATCCCTAATACATTTATTCATAATAATGAAGAAGGGGATGAAATGAAATTTGAGCAATAGCTTGATGGGAAAAGGCTGGGTCAACTTTGACAAGAATTGTATCTCTAACCTGAACTGCATGCTGACAAAATGGTCAGAGACTAGTAAGGTTGAATAGAAGAGGAAGAGACATGGGAATTGTCATCACCAAAGGACAGCCTAATGAAGGAATTTGAAAGAGTGTAAAGATTTGGGTTATCTTCATAAATACAATGCTAAATTCCTATATGGTCTCAAGGAATATAATCAGAGAAAAGATTGTAGATGACAACCTAGGAAATACTTGTGAAAACTATCTATTGACCTGCAGGGAAGTGGTGATAGGGTTTAAATGACATTGAAGAAAATTCTGACATAATTTCATTATTCACATAGGTTTCTTTTGTTAGTTATTAAAGTATATAGAAATGTCTCATTGCTTAGGATATTATACAAAGGTATACACAATCAAATTCATGTTCTTCTCCATTCTTGAACCTGTCTATATAATCCTATCCCAATGGAAAAATCATCCATTCTATGGCATCTATTTCTGCTGCTTTTGAAATCTGTCTTCTTCAATTTTGTCCTTTCTGTCCTGAATCTTTACTGTAGTGATTTCCCCCTTTCTGCCTTCAAAAAGACCTGAGTTCTTCAAGTCTTGAAGTACTTTCATTTTAATTCATTGCCCTACCACTGTTGAACTGGTTCAATACTTTACTTTATTCACAGTGGTGGATATCACTTTTGCTTCACTCCATTTCTCCTTAAATCCTAATTTTTTTTTTTAACTCCAAAAGTTTGCTAAAGCTGTCTAAATGCTGAATACTGCTGACTTTGCTCAGTAGTTATATGACATCAGATATATGCTGCCTCTCTCTTAGTTGCTTTATATAAGGAAGATAGAAGATTAAATTATAATAAACTGCCTTCATACATACTTTACATACATTACTCTTTTGATCTTCAAAACAAGCATTTGAGGTATGTAAAAATATTTTCATCTACTTTTTACATGTGAGGAAACTGAAACAGAGAAGTGAATTGGCTTGTTCATGAACACAACTATTAAGAGTTAAAAATTCAAACTCAAATGTCTCTTAATTCCAAGCTCAGTACTATACTATTCTTCTTACATTACTTTTGCTCTCATGATGGATGAAGTGCCTTCTAAATCTCTAATTTTGTTTCTATCAGTCTTTTTAGAAAATGATGACAAAAAGCTTTAATAATTTTTAATAATCAAATTTATATTATACTTTACACAGATTCACTATACTTCATGGAAAGAATTAACATTTTGGAAATTATCTGGAAAATTTGGTTAGTCTTTCTTAGCCCTATTCTTCTTGTCTCTAATGTATTTGACACTTAAACATCATTCTTAAAAACAAAACAAAACAAAACAAGCAAACCAATAATCTTCCCTTGGCTCCAATGATGCTATATTCTTCTTATTGTCTTTCCACTTCTCTGACTAATCACTTTATGTGCCATTAATTGATACCATTTGCTCCTTTTCCCCTATGGATATGACAGAATTTATAAGGTTCTCTTCTTATTCATCTGCTTTTCTCTATAACTTCTAACTCAGATATTTCATCTACTCTTGTAATTTTCACTGTCATCTGTACTCGAGTGATTCTGTTGAGGTCTAGATTTGGGGTACCTAAATGAAATTAGGGTTTAGTTAAGGTCTAGTGGCAGGTTTGGGGTACAGGGAGTCAAGCAAAGCTCCCCTGCAACCCCCTTGGATTCGGCGCAAGGATACGGCGGTAAATGGGGTCTAGTAGCGGCGCGAGTTCCCAATAAAAGCATTTATTGGCCTGAGAGCTAGATTGATAAAAGAGGTTCATTATTGGGTTTGGAAGTAAGGAGATAGGTGAAGATAGAGATAAGGAGGGCATTGGACAGAGGGTCCAGTGGACAGAGGGTCCTCACATGGCTAGCATGTTTGGAATCTCTACAAAGAGGGGTTCCCAGGGTGGCCTTTTTATAATAGGAGACTTAGCTCGAGGGGCTTTTGGGTGTAGCCCCAAAATTGGCTCAGATCCGGGTGAGGCTGGGACAGGTCCGGATTTTCAATTGGAATTCAAAGGCACCAGGATTTGTGAGTCAAAGGGTAATTACATTCACTAGGAGGGGATGGGAATCTAGAAACTAATCTTTTCCACATCAGTTCCAAATGTTCTCACTATTTCTCCCCAGTAGTCAGTCATTTATCAGATCTTGCCATCTCTACCTACACAACATCTCATATTTGATCTTTTATTTCTACTCATACAGTATTACCCAAGTTCAGGAACTTATTTCCTCTTGTCTGGATTAAGTACACCACTCCCTTATTTGATGTTATTGCTATTGTTGTTTCTGTTGACTTTTAAAATCCTTCACATTTGTGGCCCAACCAATGTCTTCAACTCTATTATACAGCATGAAAAACAAAATTTAGATTTAGAAATCTTTAATTTAAAAAATTTAGGGCCCAAGTACTAAACAAAGTTTAATGAGGTATAGAAGGAAAAAAGAGTTAACTATTCACTGTTCTCTTCATACTATAGATAATCTTTAAAGTATTTTTATTTCTTTCTTTCTTTTTTTTGGAATTCTGAATTCTCCCAAGACATCGTGGAGTTTTTGGGTTAGATTTCTTTTCTAAGAGATCATTATATACTTCAACAACGATACTGTATGAGGATATATTCTGATGGAAGTATATTTCTTCATCAAAGAGATCTAACTCAGTTTCAATTGATCAATGATGGACAGAAACAGCTATACCCAAAGAAAGAATACTGGGAAATGAATATAAACTGTTTGCGTTTTTGTTTTTCTTCCCGGATTTTTTTACTTTCTGAATCAATTTCTTCCTGTGCAACAAGAGAACTGTTCGGTTCTGCACACATATGTTGTATCTAAGATGTACTGTGACATATTTAACATGTATAGGACTGCTTGCCATCTGGGGGAGGGGGTGGAAGGAGGGAGGGGAAAAGTCGGAACAGAAGTGAGTGCAAGGGATAATGTAAAAAATTACCAAGCGTGGGTTCTGTCAATAAAAAGTTATAGTTATTTAAAAAAAAAAAAAAAAGGGATAGGGCAGAGGTTCAATTGAAAAAAAAAAGATTCCTTTCCTAAGGATCATGCCTTAAACCAAAACCAATCTGATTTTCATTGGCTATCAATAGATGCAAGGCCAAGCCACATTTGGTCATTGTTTGGGTCCCAAAGGACTCAGACTGAATGTGAATAGCAATCATTTTTGCTTTGGTCAGAAACTCTGAGGGTCTCCCCCTTCCCAGATTTATTAATTAATTTATAATTTTTTTTTTTTTTTTTTTTTTTTTTTTTTAGGATGAGGTGATAGACTTTGGCTTAATTGCCACCTACCTCTCAATAGATGGGGCCTCAATCAAACTGAGACCTGTAGAAGACTTCAGCCAAAAACAAACAAACAAACAAACAAACAAAAACATGGTCTCCCATTTTATCCAGGGCCATCTCCAGTCTTGATCTATATCTTGCCACTGGACTCAGATGGCTCTAGAGGGAAAAAGTGAGTCAGGTGACCTTGCACAGCCCTCCCTCACTTAAATCTAGTTCACTTATGTTTGGTAAGGGTCACTGCCTTACTTTCAATGAATCAATCAGAGACTTGTCTTAGGAAAGGTAACAAGGAATTTCTTTCTCATGAGAAAGGATGGGTATTCTCTGACACACAAAGCCTGGCTTGACATTCATACCCACAAACAAGGGGTAGTCTTTTTTTATTCCCTAATACAAGCTCCCCTCCTCAACCCCAGGCTCCTTTCTTCATTGGTTTGGCTTTCTAAAGTGCTATTTCTAAAAATGTGATTGTCTGAGGCTATTAAATGCTTAACAGGGGAGGGAGTTTCCCACTCAATCTGTCCCTGCCCCCAAGGAGCTTCCAATGCATAAGAGGAAGATAACAATGGAAAGAACATAAAAAAATTTTCAAATCTCAGGTTACCATCCCATCACAAAACCCAGTCCCTGCCCCTAAGGAACTTACATTCTTATATTCTTTTGAAGGAGATAACCTTCACTCTTGATTATTCTTTGGTGTCCTTGTGGCTTTCAGTTTTCTAATTTAAATTTCATTTCTCCAATTTAATTTTCATAACTGTGGAAACAAAATAAATGCCCAACCATTTCTCACACTTGCAAATCATGGCATCACCTCCCTGATGTCATGGTCCTTTTTGAGAATGAAAGACAAACAACAACATTACCCCACTTCCCATACTTTATGATTCAGCCAAACCAACTTTGGTATTCCTCATATATAACCTGTCCTCTTATGTTTTTGTGCATTGATATTGGTAGATTCAGCTCCTGAAATGGACTCTTATCACCTTCATCTCTTAAAATCCTTAATTTTCTTTAAAACCCTGCTGAAGCATTACCATTTGAATAGCTTTTCTTGAAATCCTGCCCCCACTGCTAGTGTACCCCTCATACTAATTTAACTTTTTGTGTATTTTTTACACATTTTAGCACACTTATCTATGTACACATTTTAATCTTGTATTTAATGTGAATTCTTGAAAACAAGTATTGTTAGATTTTAGCCTTTTTATCTGCAGTGCTAAGTCCCTGGAACATATTGTTGTTAATTAGTTTCACTTATGTCCAGTTCTTCATGATTCCATTTGGGTTTTTTTTTTGGCAAAGGTGTGGCTTGCCATCTTCTTCTCCAACTCATTTTATAGATGGGAAACTGAGGCAAATCAAGTTAAGTAATTTGTTCAAGGTTGTATAGTTATAAAGTGTCTGAGGCCAGATTTGAACTCAGGAAGATGAGTCTTTCCAACTGTAGTCTATCCATTGTGCTATTCAGCTGTCCCAGAAAATACTATAGTGGATAATTATTAACCATTTGATGTTTGGTTGATATTGCTAAAACCCTAGCTGCATAGGGAGAATGTACTAACTTAAAAAAGGAAGGAGAACAATAATAGCATAATTAATTCAGAAAAAGAAAATGCTAGAAATAAAAATAGAAGAAAACAAAATTCTTATTCTCCTAACTTCAAATGTGAATGGATTAAGCCATATAATAAAATTAGAGCAACAGATTGGATGAGAAAACAAAACTTCATAAGCTGTTGTTTATAAGATAGATCTAAAAAGCAATGACATGCAAATATAGAATGAGAATGAGATAGAAGAATAAATAAATAAGCAAGGACACTACATTATATTTAAAAGATCCATGTACAAAAAAAACACACAAAAACTTATATGTTCAAAATATATATATAAATGAATAAAAAAATTAACTGAATTGAAAAAGAAATAGTTACACAATAATTACAGAAGATTTTAATATTCTTGTTTCAGAATTGAACAAATATAGCAAAGATACACAAAAGGAAAAATAAAGATTTGAACAAGTTGCTGGAGAAACTGGAGCTAAAAGACTTATGGTATCTTTCTGAATGGGACTGCTCAATAGATGATTTCAGCATTAAAAGAAAGTTTTATTAAAATTGAAAATGTGCTGGGGCACAATGGTATTTCAAAAACCTCCTGCAAAGAGAGCAGAAATAATTAATATATCTTTTGTATATCATAATTTAATAAAAAATAGTACTCAGTTTAGGCAGCATTAAAAAAACCACAATGGAATCCTCAATAATGAATTGGTAAAAAAAAAAAAAAAAAAAAAAGTCATAGAAAAATCTAGTCATTATGTGATAGTAATAACAACCAAAGAATTCACCAGAATTTCTGACTTTCAGCAAAAGAAGTCCTGTAAGAAAAAAAAAGTATTCATACATACATAAATGTATATATAAACATACATATCCCTAAAACATATATTAGTAATATAAAAAGGAGAGTTAATTAATTGAATATGCATTAAAATTGGAAACATTAAATAAATTCAGAATAGCTATTGTTAAGGTTCAGGTCAATTCTCTGAGAGCCTCCATAGCTGTGAATCATAACATCTGAAGGAGTTGCAGGGCAGCCTTTGCTGACACAGGTGTTGCTGACTGGGAATGAGATAAATTGGAGGCAGAGGGAAGAGGTAAGAGGTCAGATAATGGAACAGCCTCTCAGTCAGAGAGAACAGAGAACAGCAATTGCCTCTCAGTCTCTTTATATCATCCTTTTACAAGAGAAGATCCATTCTTTAGGTCTGGGTTGGATTTCCAGCAGCCACTGTCAGGTAGCTCCTGTGTGCTCCAACAGCTCTCCTGTATTATAACAAGGTATAAAAAAATAAATCATGAAAATTAGGGAAGATACAGATACATTGGAAATAAAAAGGATTATTAAATAAAACAAAAAGCTGATTCATTGAAAAGGCAAATTATGAACCTTTGTTAAATTTTTTTTTAAAAAAGACAAAAATTAATAAACACAATTTAAAGAAAGAAAAAGGCAAAATCATAATAAATCAAGAAGTAACAGAAAGAATTATTGGAACCTATTATATAAGAATTATGAGCCAACAAAATGAAGAACACAAAATAGAGGATTGTCTTCAAAACTATAAAATATCCTATCTAACAGAACATCAAAAAGAAGAGTAAATAATCTAATTTCAGAGAAGGAAATAACACTATAAAACAAATGATTTAAAAAACAAAATGAAAAAGAATAAAATACCAAAAACCTCTTGGTCCTCATAGATTTATAAAACAATACCTATAGTATATAATTCTTAAAAACCAAGAAAATATTCCATCAATCACCTTTTATGAGAATAGCATAGTGCCAACATAAGGAATAATAAAGCAAAGAGAAAGAATTATAGACTAAGATCATCAATAATCAATTAAAAAAATTTGGATGAAATATATCAACTTTCCCAAGAAATAATTCATTATAATCAAGTTGGACATATGCCAGGTTTGCAAGGAGGGTTCAAGATTAGGAAAATAGTGTAATAATGAAATTAAAAATACCAAAATGCATGATTATTTAATAAAGTCAGAAAAAGACTTTGATAAATTGCAACATTTGTTTATGCTAAAAATTCTACAAAATATGGACATAGATTTTAAAAAATATCATAAAAACCAGAAGCAAACACCATATGTACTATAGAGTTTATTAACATAAATTAATGTTGTATATGCTAAATATATTGCTTTAATTATGTGTTTTGGAGTGTTGTTTTAATTATATATAATTATGCTAATTACTTTCCTGAAATTGAACTATTTTTGTCTCTCTGGAATAAATACAACTTGGTCATAGTAAATATATTTTTCAGTTGTAGTTTTGTTTCATTTTGTTTTTTACTATAGTCTTTGGCCAGAATTTTGTTATAATTGTTATTTAATTTGATAGAATTTTCTATAAAATCTATTTTGTTACTGTATGTTTTCAAAAATGAATTTATTCATCTAAAGGACCACGTTAGCTATATCTCAAAAGTTTAGACAGGTTAACTCAATGTTATCTTTTTTCTTTTGGGTAGTTACTAATTATTTATATAACTTCTTTGACTTATTGTTCAACAAATTATTATTAAATTACCATTTATATCTGTATCTTCTGCTCCTTATATAGATTGCAGTTCTCGTATTATTTTCTAAGAAAGATATTTTTAATATTTTTTTATTTTTTGTTTCTTTTCTTTTTCTTTCTTTTTTCTTTTCTTTTCTTCCTTCCTTTTTTAAATATAATTTTTACAATTTTCTGTGATCTAGAATATGCTCTATTTTAAGGGATAATTTAGTGTTTCAGTTCAAATTTCTCTAACTTCTCTTACTTCAATTTCTTTATATAATTAAGTAATTCTGTTACATTTTTCCAGTTCTGAGAGAGGGACATGAAAGTCTCTGTCAATGATTGTGCTACTGCCTATGTATTTTTGAAGTTCATTTAGCTTTCCCAAAATAAATTTATATGCCATTTGATGTATATACATTGAGTGATAGAAGTGTTAGATTTTTTGTTTGTTAATTTTTATCTGTGGTTCCTAAGCATAATATAGTTTCATTGTCTTTTCCTCTATATTCTTTCTTGCTACTGCTGTTGCTTTGATTAATGTCATAGCTTCAATGCCTAACACTTAATTTTTTTCTAGCCTCTGAATTTCATTATGTTTGAATCTCTATGTTTCTTGCATGGGACAAATTTTGCTTCTTTCTTCCATTTTATTGTATTGTTTAATTCATTCTCACTTGAGATAATGCATATTAGGCTTGAGTTATTCTCTCTATATATTTTTAATCCCTTTCTTTTAAATCAATAGTTATGACTTTAATTACTTTTCTTTATACCCGAATGATGCATGTACTTTTCCCCATTCTCATTTACTTAAAATGTTAATTCTTATTTCTTTTAAAGCTGGTTGTTTTTGTCATTAGAACAAAAAAATGAAAGGTGGTTCTTGTGTGCACGACCATTATCCATGTAATATCAGAGATCTAGAAGAAATTCTCTAGTTGAACAACCCCTGTGAATGTTTATGGTCGTCGAATTCAAGTGTGAATCACTTGTGATATCTTTTGGAGGAATATCACATTAAAGAAAACACTGTTCCACAGAAGTGACTAAGTAAATTTCATCTCAATAGATTAAGTTTTTAGTATGTCAAAATCTTTTTGGATTCTGACAATATTGTCTAATGTGACAGCTATTCCTCCTTTCTTGCCATGTACAAAATTTATAACTATACCATATAACTTTTTCCTTTGTTGATTAGCTTATTTCTAAATTCTATTCATGCTACCAGACTGGCTCATAGTTTTTCTTTGATGAGTTCAAATATATCCCCAAAGTTTGCTAAGTTGATGTAGAATGCTTACAAACTCTGGTTCACTGGTTAAAAACAATTATATAGGAAATGAAACACATTTTTACTCAATATTACACAAACCCCAAGATGTCTTTGGTCATATTTAACAGTATGAATAGTGTTTATGGTGGAAGAATAGGCAGCAAAGATAGTGTGGTATCCAGCTTCAAAATCAGGAAGAACTGGGTTGAAATCCCAAATCTGACATTCAGGTAGTGTTCCTGGGCAATTCATTTCACTCAAGTAACTCTACAAAGCTATAATGGGGTGTGTGTGTGTGTGTGTGTGTGTGTGTGTGTGTGTGTGTGTGTGTTATTGAAAATTTACATTGGATGAAAAACTTTCTTCACTAGGAAACTATAGGAAACTCTTATAGAGGGGAAACCAGTCTTTACTTCCTATCTCACCTCTCCCAGCTCCAGTGCAGCAAATAGCTAAATCTATTGGAGAAATGGTTGAAAGCAATGATCTTAAATATGTGCTCAGTGATTGATCCATTTGTTGAAAAAATTATTAAATACCTAATATACTGTTAGGTCATATTAATGGCAATGCCTCTCTTGTCTATTATAATAAAATACTAAAATGCTACATACTTTAAAATGAAGAGAATAAAAGAAAGATGTCTCGGTGAACTTCAAACTTCATAGTTCTGTCAATTACCTACTAATGTTAGTATACTTTTAAGAAAAGATCTAAGCAGAATTTTATGCTATGTAAGTTTTTTTCCCCCATAAGGATATGTAATTTTTTTTTTTTTTTTTTGCCAATATACTACTAAGAATTCTAGATATTTTTTTTAAAAAGACATCTCTGATGCTCTTTCCCACACAATTGGCTAGTTTCAATGGATTTTTCATTTACCCAATTTTACCTCTAAATCAAATATGAAATCTTTTTGATGTTTATAGGCTTCCATAATCTGGTCTCCTCTTACCTTTTAAATCTTGTTACAACTTTTTCACTTCTATATACTTTGTGATTCAGTGACAATGGACTCTTTGAACAAAGTATCTCATCTCCTAACACCAGGCATTATCACTACTTCTCCCCCATGTCTGGAAATTTCTTCCTGCTGATCTCCTCCCAACTTCCTAGGTTTCCATCAAGTCCCACTTACAATCTCACTTACAAGAAGCCTTTCATGGTTCCTCTTAGTACTAGTGACTTTTTTATGTTGATTATCTTTATTTTATCTTGTATATATCTTGTGCATACATCATGGACTTTCTCTCCTATTAGACCGAGAATTTCTTGAGAGCCTGTATTGTCTGATTTTTCTTTGTATCCTCAGTGTTTAGCAAAATATCTGATACTTAGTACTTAGATACTTCATAACTCCTTGCGGACTAACTGACAAATTTGGAGTGTTGTCTCCAAATCTATTCAGCATATCATGACTGTTTTTGAAAAATGTCACTATAACTACCAGAAGTGTACTGTGTAGTCAGCTAAATCTAGAAATTTTGATGTTTAGTCATATGTGAGTCTTTATGACTCCATTTGGAATTTTTTTTGGGAAAAGTACTAGAGTAATTTGCTATTTCCTTGTCCAGCTCATTTTACAATGGGAAAACTGAGGCGAACAAGTTAAATGACTTGCCCAACATCACATATTGGGTGAGTGTCTGTGGCTATATTTGAATTTAGAAAGATGAGTCTTCCTGACTCCAGGACCTACAACATTCCACTTAGTTGCCCAGATCTAGAAACAGAAATTATAATTGTAGGTGAGAGTAGCTCATGTCTGTATTTAAACAGATAAACAGAATGGGAAGTAAAAGTAGGGGAAAATCAGTGTGTTTTCTTGTAGTTGAAAATACATCATTCTGTAGTCGCAAGAAGTATATGTTGAACTGAATATTTTATCTGGATGTCCAGCATTGCCTAGATATATCTTTATGATAATTCCATTCCTTTCAGAGAGGGTCAATAGACCTGATGAATTTCCAGGTTTCTGTATGCTAAAGTCATTTAGACCTTGCCTATAGACCCCTTTTCTTTTTTAAAAAAATTATTTTATTTTTTAATTTATGAAATAAAACAAACATTTTAATAACAGTAGAATTTTTTAAATGTTGCACATGGAACTGCAACTGCAAGTATATTATGTATAACTTACTATTCTTTTAAAATATGCATTAAAGTTATCATATGTATTTTTCCTTCTTTTTTCTTGTTCCCCACAATGGTTCCCTTTTCAAAATAATGATTTCTAAAAGTGTATGAAATATAGGATTAAACAGGAAACCTTAATATTGAAATGCACTTACATAAATAATTTTAAAAATATATTTTTACACTAAATATAAAACAAGAAAAAATTAGGAAAAAGAAAGACCAAAAAGGAAAACAAAACAAAGCATTGTCATGTACCCAGAAGAATTTTAAGAAGGATTCAAAATAGTAAATTTCCATTTCTGAAAAGCATATATAAGAATAGAAGAAATTTTATTCATGTGTGTCCATCTTTTCTTTCTTTTTTATTAAAGCTTTTTATTTACAAAACATATGCATGGGGGCAGGTAAGTGGCATAGTAAAGAAAGCACCAGCTCTGAAGTCAGGAGGACCTGAGTTCAAATACGGTCTCAGACACTTAACACTGCCTAATTGTGTGATCCTGGACAAGTCACTTAACCCTGATTGCCTCAGCAAAAAACAAAACCAAACACAAACAAAAAAAACATAAACACGGGTAATTTTTCAACATTGAGCCTTGTAAAGCCTTCTTTTCCAAATTATCCTCTCCTTCTCACCCCCTACCCTAGATGTCAGGTACTCCAACACATGTTATATATTAAAATATGTTAAATCCAATATATGTATGCATATTTATACAGTTATCTTGCTGCATAGGAAAAATTGGATCAAGAAGGAAAAAAAAAACTGGGAAAGAAAACAAAATGCAAGCAAGCAACAACAGTAAGAGTAAAAAAAGAAATGCTATGTTGTGGTCCACACTCAGTTCCCATGGTCCTTTCTTTAGGTGTAAATGGCTCTCTTCATCACTGAACAATTGGAATTGGTTTGAATCATCTCATTGTTGAAGAGAGCCATGTCCATCAGGATTGATCATCATTTATCTTGTTGTTGCCATGTATAATGATCTTCTGGTTCTGCTCATTTTACTTAGCATCAGTTCATGTAAGTCTCTCCAGGCTTCTCTGAAATCATCCTGCTGGTCATTTCTTATGGAACAATAATATTCCATAACATTCATATATCATAATTTATTCAGCCATTCCCCAATTAATGGGCATCCATTCAGTTTCCAGTTTCTTGCCACTACAAAAAGGGCTGCCACAAACATTTTTTGCACATGTGGCTCCCTTTCCCTCCTTTAAGATGTCTTTGGGATATAAGCCCAATAGAAACACTTCTGGGTCATAGAGTATGCACACAGTTTGATAACTTTTTGAGCATAGTTGCGAATTGCTCTCCAGAATGGTTACACCAACAATGTATCAGTGTTCCAGTTTTCCCACATCCCCTCCAACATTCATCATTATCTTTTCCTATAATCTTAGTCAATCTGAGAGGTATGTAGTAGTATTTCAAAGTTGTCTTAATTTGCATTAGTCTGATCAATAGTGATTTGGAGCACCTTTTCATATGATTTGTGTCCATCTTTTCTTTCTTCCTTGTAGATTATTCTTTGTTTTCTGCTGCACACTTTTTTTTTACTTGATTCTTTTCCTCCCCTTTCATCTCCCCCACCTTCACTAATCAGCATACAATTAAGCACAGTTATATTTATGAATACATATATATGTATATATATATATATATATATATATATATATATACACAGACACACATACACATGTACATGTATACACACACATATATAAATACATTCACCCATCACCCCTAGCACATATACATCTATCTATACATACCTGTAATAACATGCCTACTAAATATGTATATGTAGATATCAGATACTCACATAGATATAGGAACACACAGATTTACCAATATATAAACATACATCTAAAACAACATTAGTATGACTGACATATAACGTAGATTTCTCTCTTGATTTGAATCTTTAAGTTTCACTGTTTAAAATCAATGATTACTATCATACTTTTCCTCCCTTCCTAATAAATTCTATTCCTGGTCCTTCTTGTAGTGTTTTTGCATAGCTCTTCTTTCCCATCCCTGCTAATTCTTCTGCTTTAATTCTGCTCCTTAACTTGTCTTGCTATTACCTAACCTCTTCCCACCCATGAATCCTTCCGTTGTCTTCCTTCCCCACTCTTTGCTTCCCCTTCCAAACATTTCTCCCCCTTATTTCTTTATAGACTTTGGAGGGTGCTATACTCCTTCATAGTATATATGTAGTGTTGCCTATTTAATCTATTCCCAAATTGATTAGGTTTTCAGAACCATGAGTCCCTCTCCCCGCTTTAATGTCTTTATGTCTATTTTTCCCTTGCACCTCATTTGCATAACATAATTACTATTTTTACCTTTTCTAGATAGTTTTGTTTTTTAGAGTCAGATCACACTCAACTCTGTCCTGACCTTTCTTTTGAGCTATCCGATTGTTGATGTCAGTCTTAAACATATGGTATTCAATTACATGTAAAAACCAAACAATTTGTCCATGTTTTTGAAACTGATCTTTGATATTGGCTTTTATATGTTAAATTTTCTATTGAATTCCAGTTTGTTGGGAGAAAATCTTGATAATCTGCAAGTTCATTGAATGTGCTTTTTTTCATTCAATATGATGGATAATTTTGCTGGAATTGATATTTTTGGCTGCAGACCTAGTTCTTTTGTTTGCCAGTATATATGATTCCAGGACTTGGAATCTTTTATTGTGGCTACTGATAAGTCCTGTTCAAATCTAATTGTAGCCACAGCATGTTTGAATTTTTTTTTTGCTTGTTTTTCTTTGTTTGTTTTTTTTTTCTTTTCTTTTTTTTTTTTCCTGTTTTCTTGAAAAAAAAAACCAAGCCAAAAAACTCTGGGGGCAAAATTTGATAATGATATTCTTATGTGTTTTCCACAAAGAATCTCTTTGAAGTGGTGATTGGTAGACTTTTTCTATTTCTACTATTTCCTCCTGTTCTATCACTTCAGGACAATTTTCTTGGATTAATCATTGCATTATTATATCAAGGGTGTTTTATGGATTACAGCTTTCAGGTTGTCCAGTTATTCTTACATGTTCTCCTCTTCATCTGTTTTTTAGATCTCTTATTTTTCTTATGTTTCATATTCATTTCTATTTTTTCATTCTTTATATTCTGTTTTGTTATTTCTTGGTCTCATAGCTTTGTGGCTTCCAATCCTTTTTGATTAACTTCCCTCCCCATCTTCCAATCTTTTTGTTTTTCTTAAATGGTTTTATTTTTATTTATTTTTTTTTTCCTCAATGTCTCTCTTGATTTTTTAAAATTCTTTTTTGAGTTCTTCTATAAATTCTCTTTGGTCAGGAATACTCTTAACTTTGGGGAAATAAGAGTGTCTTCCTCTGAAGACAAACACCACTCTTTTCTATTCCCATAGTAAATTTCTATGGTTGGGTTCTTTCTTCTTTGTTAATTCATTTTTTTAAATGAGAAGTATTAGTGTACATAATACTCCTAATCATGGGATGGGAGGATTATGCCTCTAGCTTCACTTCAGCTCTCCCCTTTGACCAGGAACCTCAAATCAACTCTACCTCTTGCCAGTGCTAGCAGCATCCCTGCCTCACTGGTTCTGCATTCACCTGTGTTCTAGTTCCTTCTTTCCCAGAGCAATTCATTACTTACATAGTAAGTGCTTAATTGCTTTTTCATTAAATAATTCAATTCTAATGTTCATCCATTCATTCTGATACATTATGAATGGCACCCAAGGTTAATATTCACAATTGATTCTTGATGGTATCTCATATGATCCTTATAACAGATGAGAGAGAGGTGTTAAAGGTATTGTGATTATTGCCATTTTATAGATGAAAAACCTGAAGATTAGAGAAATTATATAATTTTCCAAATAGTCATACTGTTAAAGAATGTTATCTCATGCCATGACTCTCCCTGGGGCCAGTGATTTAATGCTTCATCTCTTTGTGAAGTTTTCTTTGGAGGGTACATGGTCCCACAAAAATCATGCCAGTCTCTGCTTATGCTAAAAAATATAACAAAATAGTGTTCAAGTTCTTTGAAAAAAGTTGAATGACCTTTGGGATGTGAATAATTTTTCTTTGATAGTAGAGTATTACTTGTTCCTAACTTTTATTTCAATTTCCACATGGGGGAAGATCAACAAAGATATATAAAACCTAGATTTTGCTCCATAGTTTTAGTAAAAACTGAGAATACTGAAGATCACTTCCAAAGGTCTTGTGATAATCAGGTCAACTTTTACCTGAAAAAGCTCCCAAATAAATATAAATAGCTCTCCCCTTCTCTTCCCCAGTCAAAAAATGACACATGAATAAGAAAGATATCAGGAAACTTTCTGACTTTTTAGAATGCTTTATTTTAGGTAAAGGTTAAAAAGAACTTAAAAAATTATGTGCTAGCTGTTTGATCTGGGAATAGGGGAATAGGGGAATCACTGAGCATCATAATAGCACAATTTTATAAGACTATAAGGTAGAAAATATTTCTGAGAGACAGTTTTAATACTTTGTTATCTATATCAGATGAAACCACAGGTCAAATAAATAATCAACACTTCTCTCACCCTCCAAACTCTAAGCCCCACCCAAACTTAGACCATGAGTGAGTGATATACAGCTCTCTAAAGACCTTTATTGACAAAAAATGATTGGGGTTTTTAATGTCTTATAATAGTGCCAAGAATGTGTCAAACACTGTACTAAGCAGTGTCTGGCATACAATGAAAAGCAAAAATAGCTCTTGCCTTCATGACACTTGCTTTTTTTTTTTTTTTTTTTGAAATGGGGAAGAAGTAATGTAAATAACTACGTATACATAATTTCTATCCAGAGTAGAGGAAGGCAAAAGAGAAGTCATTAGAGGTTGGGCAGTGAGGTGGAAAACTATACTTTCTGAGATTATGGAGAATAAGTTTTTTCCTCTAATGGGAGAAAGAGAGGGAAACAATTTCTTTTTTTTTCTTTAAATGCATAGGGTAACTTCTGTTATATACTTACAAAGAGTATGAATCTTGGAGAGGATGCAGATAGTACATTTAGTTATCACAATGTCTTTATTCACCTGGTAAGATTTGCCTAGTTTAATTTCTGTTGATGCAAATACTAGCAACTATCTGACTTTTCAGGTAGCTCCAATTATAAACCTAGCTGTTGAGAGTAGGTAGTTATGGCTTCTTATGTAAGAAAGTTTTAATATTGAGAAAGGATTGTTTTATTCTTTGTGTTCACACCTTCAGCACAATCTTATTACTTAATTACTTAAAATGCAAAAAAAAATGCTTATTAATTGATTTTCTGTGTGTAAAAAATAGACAACTAAGGCAAAACATCTGCATTTCCCAATCTATTCTTCTCATGATTCCAGAGCTATAAATTATAATAAAAATTAAACATCCCTCCAAAATAGAAATAATAATTCGATGTTAAATGTGGCATTCCATTCTTACTAACTTCTCTGCAGAAGGAAAGTAAATGCATTCTCACTCTTCTTCTTGGTGGTCAATATTTGTCAATATTTCATATTGTTTAGTTTTGATTGTTTCGTAGTTGAAATGTTTTCTACTCTCATTGTTCTAGTTATTCTTTCATATGATTATAATAGTTCTAAAATATGTATATCTTTGACATCTGATCTTTATCAAACAAAGATATTGATATAAAGAATTTCTTTTTCTCTCTTTTTTCACTTTGACCTTGTTTTGTGAGGTTTTGGTGAAGGCTGATTTTTTGTCACACTATTTTCTAATTTACCCAGCAGTTTTTGACACGGTGAGTTCTTATCCTAAAAGCTGGAATTTTTTGAGTCTATCAAATACTAAATCACCATAGTTATTTATCACTGTCTTGTGTCCTAACCAATCCACTGATCCACCCACTCTATTTCTTAGCCAGTACCAAATGATTGCCACTTTATGATATATTTTTAAATCTAGTATGGCTCAATCACCTTCCTCTGCATTTCCCCCCATTAATTCCTTTGATACATTTGACTTTTTAATTCTTCAATATAAATTTCATTATTTTTTCTAGGTCTATAAAATTCTTTTTGATAGTTTAACATGTTACTGATTAAGTAAGTAGGATGACTTAGGTAGAATTGTCATTTTTGTTATATTAGCTCAGTCTATCCTTGAGTAATTTATATTTTCCCAGTTATTTAGATTTGACTTTATTTGCATGAGAAGCATTTTATAATTGTGTTCATATAGTTCCTGAGTTTTTCTTCACAGATAAATTCCCAAGTACTTTATATTTTCTACCATTATTTTAAATGGATTTTCTCTTTTTATCACTTGCTGCTGGGCTTTGTTGGCATTATATAAAAATGCTCATGATTTATGTGGGTTTATTTTATATCTTGAAAATTTGCTAAATTTGTTAATTTTTTCAAGTATTACAAAGAATTTCTTCTCTATTTTCTGCTTGCCTTTTTTTCTTATCTCAGAAGCAATAATTATATTCATGTAAAACCTTTTCAATTTCATATAATGTAAATTATTATTTTATATTTTTAAATCACTTTTTATCACTTGTAGGTTTAAGAATATAAATATTATACATAGCTATGAAAGTCATGTGATTTTTCTAAATTATTATATGATCATTAATATTCAACTCAGATACCATTCTTGATTTATTGTGTTATATGATATAAACTCTTGGTCTAAAGAATATTTTCCCCCAAATGCTTCACAGCTTCCCCAATATTGTTTGTTAAACAGAAATTTCTTCCCCAAGTAAATTATGTTTATAGGATTAGCAGAGTCTTTTTCCTTATCTAGCCTGTTCCATTCTACTATTTAACTAGCACTATCTAGTTTTTGTGATCATTGCTATTCCCAGTTCATTCTTATTTTTTCATTTCTCTTTAGATTTTTGACCTTTTATTCTTTGAAATGAACTTTGTTATTATTTTATTTTTCCCTACAATGCATCCCCTTAATAGTTTGATTGATGTAACAGGAAAATCATATAATTTGATGGGTATTAGATTGGTACAGTCTGGTCATGAACTACAATTCTCATTATTTAAGTCATTCTTGATTTTTTAATAACTAGTTTATAATTGTATCTGTAAAGGTTTTAAATGTGCCTTGGTAGATTGACTGTCAAACATTTTATGTGCTTTGTACTGATATTAAATGAGCTTGAGGACCTTTCACTCCTATATATATATATACACGTACACACAAACAAAACTTTTAGTACTGAGATTTGAGGATAGGATGTTGCAAATATCATTTCTCCTCCAAAAAAAAAATGTTGGGAATTTGTTGTTTAGATAACAAGGGATTTACTTCCTCTTTTCCTTTATTAGATTTCTTTTATTAGGACTCTAGCATCTAATTATGAATTTTCAATTAATCTTGACTGAAACACGGTACTACTTTAAATAGTATTGTTTTGCTTGCTTTTATTTGTATTTCCAGTGCTTAGCAGAGAGTCTAATATATAGTAAATGCTTAATAAATATTTTTTATTAATTTCTTCATTTTTCTAAAATCATACTTTGGTTTCATTTTAAATAGTTTTCATTCATAAAACTTGCCTGAATTTATATGAAATTGTACTATCAATGTAAAACTTTCTAAGTATCAATCTATAGAAACAATTCTGCATTTAGTAAAATATGTTGTGTATATGTAGAACTATATATATACATACAAATATGTATATAATCAAACATCTTTATACAGATATATTTTAACAATATACTGATATAAATTTAAAATTTATAATACTTATAGTCAGGGAATGAGGCAATAAATCTTTATTAAATACTTATATGTCAGGCATTATGTTAAGTATTAGAAATAGAGAGAAAAGCAAAACTGTGGTTCTTTCCAATAGAGATATTTAATGACAGAATATGTAAATAATTATGTACATATAATAAACATATATGTATATATGCATATATGGATGATTGTGTACATTTGTTTTTGTACATGTGTACACATACAGATGCAAACATATATCTCCCCCTATTGCCCCAAGAACAGTAGATATTAGAAGAAAAATAATCTGGAGTGGGTCTATAGGAGTGGGAAAGACCTTCCATGGAAAGCAGGATTTGGGATGCTAAATCTTTGATATGCAAGCTCAGTCTTGAATGAAACCTACAAGGTGAAAAGAGTAAGAAGGTCATTCCAATTGGGGGAAATAGCCAATGAAAAGGTTTTAAAGAGAATGCTGAACCTGGAGAAGAACAAGAATGTCAGTGTTGGAATATGAGTATGTAATGGGGAAGAAATTATTAGGATACCAGAAAAAACGGAAAGACTCAGGTTGTAAAGAGCTTTAAGTGTTGAAAAAGTATTTTGCATTTGATTCTGGAGGTAATAATGAGTTACCAGAATTTATTTGAGTAAGTTGGTAACATGTTCAGACCCAAAATAACTTTGCCAGCTGAACAGTGATTAGATTCAAGTGGGAGTGACTTGAGGCAGGGACTTGCGAGGAATGTACCAGAAGGTTTTTACAATAATCCATATATGAGGGAATGAAGATTTGAACTAGGTTTAAGACTTGTCAGTATATTTAAAATATGAAATGATCAGGGGGAAGTCAAAGATGATAGTGATATTGGGAAGTTGGGTGAAGATAGTGCTTCCCTCAAAAGTAATTTCAAAGTTTGGAAGTAAGTGTGTTTTGGGAAAAATACAATGAGTGCTGTTTTAGAATGTTGAATTTTAGATTTCTAAAAGACAATTGGTAACATGAACAGATATATGCTATGTAGACTGTTTATTTGAAAACTTAACAAATAAATATGCCTAATAGAAAGAAGCTCTGCTCACATTATTATCCTAATATATATGATATGTTTTTGTCAGTATATGGAAAGATTATGGAATTTCTTTCATTCTTTTGTCTGTTTTATTACATTGCTATTACTTTTATTCATTTCCCTTCAACTTGATGATCTTGAAAATTTCTTCTTAGTCTTATTTTTCTCCACTGTTCTCCCAGACTACATAAGTACATATATTGGAATAATGGAGAATTGAATTTGTTTCTAGTATATTTATTCATTTACTGTGTTTTATAATATGACACTGTATGTTTTTTGTGTGCATTTACATGAACACATATATTTACATGAGTTTATATTGTGTGATTTTTCCCTTAATCTATACACGGTTTTTCTTAGTTCAAAAAGCTACTCAAAGGTCATTGTAAACTTGGATAGACATTTAGACACAATTTTAGGAAAGCCATCTAAGATTGGGTTAAAAGAAATAAATATTCTTCTTTGATGGTTGGAACAATTGTTCATGTCAGAAAATCCCAGTTTGGCGAAATAGCAGCCAGAGTGATTTGACATCTGAATTAGAAAGGATAGATAGCTCTTATGTTGTGGGTGGGCCTTTTATACTTTAAAAGTTATAATGTTTTTATTTAAAGAATTCATTGAATTTCTGAGCATGTGTGGTATGTAGCAATTTAAAATTATTGAAGTTCATCGTATTTTTAAGGGTACTTCAGCCTGCAAGAGGGAATCTTGCCTGTGAGTGTCAGGCAAATTGTCCTACAAAGTCAGCATGGTTGATCACATCTGAATTGAAATGCTTATACAAAAGGCAGATGCAATCTCATCATTTTAGAGCCTTCTCTTGTTCATTTGTCTAGAACCCCAATCATTTCTCAAGTGAAGTGCTTTCAGAACATCAAAGTTTTATGAGTAAAACAGGATTAAGGCTTTAAAAAAAGTTTTATATTTTTCTGCAATGTAAAACAAAGAAAACAACCATATTTAGGAGGCTGATTAACAGAACACTAAGAATGAATGCCTTTGATATTTAAGCAGGTAACTCAAATTAGAATATTTTAACATGAGGCAGAAATAGATCCACATGTTCCATTAGCATTTTGAAAATGTGAAATAAAAGTTGTCCTTGATATTTGTGGAGTAAAGTGGGGAGAATGAGAGTCAAACTAAAGATTTTTTTTTTGTGAGGTGGTCAAGGTAAATTGGAGACATTCAGTGTAAGTGACAACAATGTGACAAAAGAGCTATTTAAGTGTTGAACAGGAGAGACCATAATACAAGGAAAACTACTTTAGCTCATTTCTAAGCTGGTATATTTTCTCCATATCTTTTTAATCAAAGGACTATTCAGGAAAACAATGTATGCTCATTTATATCAAGTGACCTCACTATGTATTCTGAGGATGTCACCATTATCCTTTAATATTATTAAGAGTCTTTAGAAAATATAAGATTAATTTTTGGTTTAATGGAGAGGCTGAGCAGGAATACTAGCATTCATTTAATCAAATCATCAAGCTCAACATCCCACATGGACACAAAAATCATCTCATTTGTGCAACTAAAATGATTTCTGTGCCTATCAAAGGTGTAGTTTGATTATATGTTGATGGACCACTTGTAAAAAAAAAAAAAATGTTTCTTGGCCTCTTCCTCTGAAGACTTAAAGAGCTTGATATTACATTAGATAACCCACTATCATCACCAACACCACCAATAAAACAATAAGGGGGAAAGATAGTGGATTTTCTTTTGATAGTGGTTCAGCTTGAAATTTTTGGCAAATAAACTTTTTTTTTCTTTCTTGGTTTCACATGAATTGCTTTATTGGCAGGTTTGTTTTTTAATTATCTGGAGCAATGGTTTTGAGAGACTTATAAACTTACCAAATAATAGATAATACAGACTTCTCATAAGGTCATATAGATTAGTTGAGTTATTCCTGAAAATAGTGAAAACTATTCTAAATTAAGAAGTAACTTAGGAAAAATACCTTTAATGAAAGTTAAACTAAAATTTTAATTTATAGTCTTTTTCTTCTTTTTCTGATGAAAAAGTAGGCTCTCAAAGCTATACCAAAAATTTTAGCAATTTCTGGTCCCTTTGCAAAGAGGCTATTCTTTCATTTTCTGTATATACACAATAGAATTATGGAATATTAGAGCTACTTATGTAGTATAGTGTATAGAGTACTGGATGTGGAATTAGGAATTCTTAAGTTAAAATCTTGCATAATACACTTAGTAGCTAACAGAACATGAGTAAGTCCTTTGATTTCTTTGATCCTCTGTTTCCTCATTTACAAAATCAAGATAATAATAACCCCGGCATCTTTTTCAAAAGGTTATTGTAATCCCTCATTGAAATTATGTCTGAACTTTTGCAGTGTTAAGTAAATATCAGACAAGGAAATGAAGTCACCTGGGTGGTTAGTTATGAATACTGGATTAAAAGCTAAATCTCCAAACTAGAATTCAAACCAAGGTTTCCTGACTTTTCAGTTTTTCCTGACCACTATATAGATTTCCCCACTTTAATTATGATTATTTGTTATTCATTTTCCCCCTTTTGTTTTTAATTGGTGAGGGATACAGTAAGAGTGGAACTGGGGTTAACAATATATAGAGAAAAAAGCAAGGGAGGGCCATGAAACTTTTTTTTTTAAGTGCCCAGAAGAAACTTCAGAAGGAAACAGACAAATGGTACAGTTTTAAAACTATTTTTTTGGAATGTATTATATATATATATATATATATATATATATATATATATATATATATATGTATATTAAAAAGCAAATGATATGGCATGGAGAATATAATATTTCATAACCAATTCTCTTTTCATGGTCTGTGATTTAAAAAAAAATCTTTTGGCTAACTTGTCCTCCAAATTATATGGAAAAGCGCATGGTACTTCATAAAGAACACTAGTTCATAAAGAACATCAGGAAGCCTGAATTCTAGTCTCTAGTTATAAAATTTGGACATATCCCACCTCTTTAGACCAGTTTTCTTTTCTGTAAAATGAGGGAGTGTGATTGGATGATATCTAGGATTCCTTGTAGTTCTAACAATCCTAAATTCCATTAAGTTATAGATTTTTTTTTCTTTTGGTGGCAGAGATAAGAGGGAACTGGGGGTCTAGACTTGTCAGACCTCATTAGAGACTTGAAATTGCAATTTAGAGGCATAGAGAGTTACATGGGATATTGATATTAAGCTTAGCAATTTACCCAGAATTATATAATCAGAATGTATCAGATGTATGCCTGAAATCTAGCTCATCTTTGAGTGTAACAGACTCTTTATCCATTATACTACACTATCACTCTATTGTTATGTGGTCTTTCTAAAGTGAACTGAAGATTTTATTGAATTTGCTTTTAATTGAAACAGTTGGTAGTTAAAATGTAACTCTTAAAGACTCACATATAACATAGTTTAGAATGGCTCTGTGGAATGTCACATTGATGAAATCTAAAGGGAGTGGGTGTAAATGGAAGTTATGTCAAAAATGGAATTTGAAAATTCCAGCTGTATATGGTTTTGTGACTGTCATTTTGGATTGTTCTAACATTGAGAAAATCATCAATGAAATTTATTGATTGAAGAAGAGTCCATAATAAAGCTACAGGGTAGAAAGTAATTTGAAGAGTTAGAATATGTTACATCATACATACTATAGATTTTTGTACTGAAACAGTTTATCATTAAATCTTGAACATAATAATTTAGACTGGTTAAGCACTGGAAGTCAAGGAAGGGAAGAGTTAGAAGGGAATCTGGGAGCTTCTATAATACTTTCACAGATTTTCTTTCAGAAATCTATTGGATTAGGTCATTCATCTAGAACTAGACAAAATATAATGCATGACAAAGAAAATCAAGCACCACAAAAATCATTCCATTTTGAAGTACAGTAATATATTTGCAGACCAGTGGCTTAATTAAAAGTGAATGGCTTATGTAAAGAAGTACAGTAAGTGGGTTCAGAGTATGTTAGTCTGTATTCTATTATCACCTGTATTTTTAAGCATGTCAAAAAATAAATCTAACCAGAGTTAAGAATAATGTTTAATTTGGCTCAATATCCTTTTGTAATCAGAAAAGGAAAAAAATAGAATAGTAGATAGAACACACACACACACATATACACACACTTTATAGGGAGAAATGATATATGCTGACTGTAGAATTTAGATTTATAATGATAGATCTGAATAAATGTGCAGAATCTCAAGACTCTTTTTGCATATTGTTTAGGACATTTTGGCAGTGTTTTCCTATAAATGGGCTCCTCCCTGAGTTAATTTACTGAGGGATCTTGCTACTGCCAGATATGTCTTTAGGTTTCTATTTTGGCCCAGATCAAACCTATTAATTAATTAAAACAGCTGCTTCTGTAAAGTAGCACAAAATTTTGTCAATACCAGAGAGTGATATCTATTTTCTAGCTCATCTAGAACTGATCTAGGAGGGAAAATAATAACCCCTACCACCTTCAATCTCCAAATAACCACACTAGGAAAGAAGGTAAATTACTTTTTAGTGCACCATGCTCCTGTTAAAACATTAAGATCGAATGAGAAAAATAGATGTGAGTGCCCTTTGAAAGAATTTGTGTTATGCAGATTTTTTTTTTCATTGCAGATATTTTTAAATCATTGATTTTCTTTTCAACCAATAGTGGGCAACTCCATCTCTGCTGAGAGTCACTGATCTAGAGAAATTATCAACGGTCAAATACAAATAAAAGGAAACACAATTTCAGTTTTTTTCTTAGAAAAATATATCTACTCACTTTGTAAATGAAGATCAAGAAAACTGGGATTTTGTACAATGAAAATAAGATAATAATTTCTATTTATTTATTTGCAATTTGTTTCATTGTCATACACATTCAGTCAAAGGAGAGTCATATAAAAGAGGAAAGGGAAAAGAGAAAAAGGAGGTTAAGGAAGAAGACAAAATAAGAGATCCAGAAAAACAGTAAGTAGAAAGATAGAGAAAAGTTGTTTATCCCTCCTTCTTGAAGAGGAACATGACATCAGGGAAGTGATACTACGACATGCAAGTAAATTGGATTTAAGTGAGGAAGGGCTGTACAAAGTCACTACTCTTGTTTTCTCCTTTTGAGCCATCTAGATCCAATGGCCAGATATAGATCAGAAAGGCTGGACATGGTCCTGGATGCTGTAGGAGACTTTGACCTTTTAAAGCTTTAAAGCTTTAAAAAGCTTTTAAAGGTCTTTAATAGGTCTAAATTTGACTGACCCAATGTCTAATCAGTGATTAAGGCTAGGTCAATGAGGCAGAGAATGATCCTTTCTTACTTAGTTAAAAAAAAATCAAAGGAAGAAAGTTTGTGGCCAAAATAATGCTATTTACATTCTCTCAGCCAATCAGGGCCCAAACAATGGCTAAGTCAACCTTAGCCTGGACCTATTATTTATCAGTCAATGAAAGCCCCAGTGATTTGAGTTTAAGGCATAGTCATAGCCCTTAAACTCCAAGGAGAATAGAGAGAGTAAAGTAACTTAGAGAAAAAACAAAGGAAGACTGCATTATAAAAAGTCTACTAGAAGAAGTTAAGTTTTATTCTGATAGTCTGCCTCATCCACCCATTCCAATACCCTGAAATTTCTAATTAAACATCATCCTTTAAAAGTTAATTAGCTGATACATCATATAATGAGATGTTCACTTCAAAAGGGACCTTGGAGACCATGAAGCTTAAACAGCTTCCTCAGTTCGCAATTTTGGAAACTGAAGTCCAGAAAACTTACCTAATGTCACAGAGCTGAGAATACAACCCAGATGTTTGTAGCCTAGTCTAGAATATATTCTTCATTCCTAAACTATCTAGCATGTCTACTCAAAATAGCATAGTAGCAGAGAAAATGATTTTCTGGGCTCCAGTAATGGCAGACAATGCAAAATCAAAGGAAGGTATCAAGTGAAGAAACTCCCTCTTCCAGTCAAGATAAGCACTTTCTCTATACTTTATATTCTTAGAAATCTGCAAAGAGCATTGAAAAGTTTAAATGAATTGCCTATAGTTGTGTAACTGAATGTCAGGGTCATGAAAAAATTGGCAACAATAAAGGATTTCTGGCCACAGTTACCAAAAAATTCAAATTTTAATTCAAAATTAAACTGATAATGAATATGAGGGTGCTTCTGGCAGTGCCTTCTTATATTGTATCTCGGACTTCACTGCAACCTTAGTTCTGAACATATAATATGCATACTTTGTATTGTGCACGTACAAATACTGACAGAAACATCTTAGCTCAGATTTGAGATAGGGTCATATAAAAAATTTCTCCAGCAAAAAGGGGTCATGAGTGGAAAAAGTTTAAGAAGCCCTATTGTAACTGGCATGATATGTCAGAAGCGAGACTTGAACCAAGGCATTCCTGGCTTTAAGCCTGGCTATTATTAAATCATAATGATGAAGTCCTGGGTCACTAAAGGGAGTTGGCAGAGAAAGCCTGAAGTATTGATAAGATTATTCCCTGGGGCAAACAGGGAAGGGCATTAATGGGGATCAGTTCAAACTACAAGACCACTCCTATGGAGTTCATGGTACCTCAATTTACTATATCTAATTAGAAGTTAGGTCAAATCCCTGAGGTTAAATTTTCCTTGTAAATCTGTTTATGTCCCACACCATCTTGGCTGAATCACTTTTGGGTTAACCTGACCTGGTAGTATTCTGCCTCATGGTGTCTTTCTCTTCTCCCCTTTCCCACACTGAATGGTATTTCTTTTCTCAGGCCCCTATCATGCCTCATATACCTTCTTAAAACTTATTATAGTTAACTCCTTATTATAGCTAACTCTTTTAGAGTACCTGAAACACATCAATGCTACTTCTACAACACAAATTATTAAGGATTTAGAATGAAAACAGAGTTCCAAATTTAAGTAGGGCAAAATATCAACTCTACTATGTTGTGTTACAGGAGCCACCTGCCAGTAGTTGCTGGAGGTCTAACTCAGACCTGTAGAATGTATCTCTTCATATGAGAAGATGATGATGATGATACAAGGAGACTGAGAGGCAGTTATGTTCTCTGACCTCTCTCCTCTTTCCTCTGCCTCCAATTTATTTCATTCCCAATCTACAAGGAACATCTGTGAAGGCTGCTTTGTAACTCCTTCAAGTGTTATGTTTCACAGCTAAAGAGGCTCTCGGAGAATTGACCTGTCCCTTTAATTAGGCATGTCCCTTAACACTACTAAATGGCTGTTTTGGCAAAATTTACAAGTCATCTAATAGAGTAAGAGTCTGCATTGTATAAAATCATAAGGTTAGAGTTGTATACAAGTCTTTCCTCTGACACATACCTTTAACAAGCTGCTTAATCTCTCAATGTCCCAGGCACCTAGTTGCAAATACATATTAGTGTGTGTATTTCCATATTAAGGAAATATTAAGAGCTCTAGACACTGAAGCATAGATCCAGGTCAAAAATAATTAAATAGTAGAATCACAGAGAAGAATAAGATTAAACAAGAGAAAGGAATCATGGAAATATTCACAACTGGAACTATATTCCAATTGTTAATGTCCTTTTTGCTTTCTTTCTTTTCTCAGAAATAATATAATTTCTTTATTTTCTTGGAAATTATTACTAATTGTTAGTACTTATTAATTTTATTATTTTAATTACTTTTTATAATTCTATAAGAATTTTCATTTTATATTTTAAATCTTAATATCTTTCCTTCATATCTTGATGAGGGGAACTGACATTTGTGAAATACTTTATGATTTGCAAAGTATTTTACATGTATTATTTCATTTGATTCTCATAGTTCTAGTCAATAAGTTAGTAAATATAAGAGATGACATTTGAATTCAAGTATTCTCTAAATCCACAATTTTAACTAACATTCCATGCTATGATTTCTTTTGGAATATAGGTGACAATATTTCTTTTGCAAGTTTTTGAACATGTTTTGATTCCTATGGATCTGTTTTCTCATCTGTAAAATGAAGGAATTGGACTACAAGTACTCTAAAGCTCCTGTTAGCTCTGTCAATGAACTTCTCCCCCTTCTTCCTTAAAGAAAGTTAGATTAGGACAATTTGATATATCAGCAACAACAACAACAAAAAAGCCAGCAAAGAGGACGTAGGCTGTATCAAAATAAACTTTGTCCCCATGAGATTATTCATAGAATGAACAACACATAAATTTCTGGGAACTTCAATATTGGAAAGATGTCAGAAAATTCAGTTCAGAAAAGAGCAGCAAAACTGATTAAGGGACTGTGAAAGCTGATTTATGAGGAAAGATTAAAAGAAATATATATTATATATCCTAGAATTGTGTAACATAATGTTATGAAATGGCTGAGTGCCAGAAAAAAGTGTAAAGAATGCTAAGACAGTTGGGGATATGCTCTAACTGTGGAAAATATCAGGCAAGCTCATAAAGGTATCCCTCATTTAAAATCTCAATCCCAAATGGAGATGGTTACCATAAATATGGAATGATAAATATTGTTTTAATTTTCTTTGTATTAATTTTCCAGTTCTTATGATCCAAGTTTATTGGAAAGTGAATAAATGTTTATAATTGCAGCTAGTAGACATAACTTAGCAATGTTCTCTTTCATAAGGTGGTCTAATCAAACTCATAGTACAGAGTCTATAGGAAACCTTGTTGCATGTTTTTAGCTAGCTGAGATCAGAAAGAATTATAGAGCTGTAGAACCAGAGTTAATTAGAAAATAACTTGATGAAATTTCTTTTTTTACACAGGAAGAAACTAAGTTATACAGAAGTGATGACTTGGTCAGATGATTAAGAAGAGTTGCAGCTCAACTGCTGCCCAGTTGAGAAGAGCCCAGGTATTTTGATTGCCAGGTTAATATGTTTAACTCTTGTAACAACTAACTACCTTACTAGTACTAACACAAAATCTAAGGGAATGCAGTAATCATTCCAATAATTTGGCTTAAAATTAGACTCTTGCTTAGCAGAAATATCATAAAGAGAAATTTGAGATGTAAAAAGGTTAAGTTACCTGCTCAAGGTCAAACAATTAGAAGAGGTAGTTGAACCCAAATCTTTTTGACCCTATGATTAAAATTTAGTTACTATGCCAGACCTTCTTCTGTAATGTACCAAAATGTATGATCTGAAAATCCCAAGTAAGTGAAGTAATTTTCCTGGCTTTCATTAATCAATAAGCATTTACTAAGTACTTATGATGTTCAAAAGACCTGAGCTAAACCTTGGGGCTGAAAAGAAAAAGGAAAAACACTCACTGCCCTCAAGCAGTTTGCATTCTAATGGCAAAGCAATATGTATATACACATGCACATATATAAGTCATATATCTGTCCATCTATGCAAGATATATAGAATATATGCTTGATACATAGAATAGATTAAAAGCTTTTAGGGACCTTATACTCAACTGAGCTAACTTTTCATTTTTGTAAATAAGGAGATCTGTCGAGAGAGGTTAATTGGCTTACCCAGGATCAAACAGTCAGTAAATGCCTAAAGCATTGTTTGAATCCAGGTCTTTCTAACTCAGCCTAGTGTTCTATCCACTAGATAGAAAGTAATTTTAGAAGAGAAGAATACTAGCAATGGAGAAAGGAGGGAGAAAAGACCTCTGGTAGAATGAAATCATTGAAATGAGTCTTAAGGAAGCTAGTGTTTGACAATGTAGAAGAGAAGGAAAATATTTTTGGTATGAAGGTTGAACAATGATGCAAAAGTACACTTGTTAGGGATAGAGTAGTGTGTGCAAGGAACAGTAAATAGGTCAGTGTTTCTATAGTATGGAATGCATGGAGGAGATTTATACATAAGAAAACCAAAAAAGGTAGGGACCAGCTAGTTTTTAAAGAGCTTTAAATGGCATTTAATTGGGTTTAAGTTTAATTTTTGGGACTGAGCAGGACATTTTGAGTAATGTAATTAAATGATCAGACATATATTTTAGAAGAATCACTTTGTTGGCTGTGTGAGGATTGATCAGACTAAGGAAAGATGTGAGGTAAGGGAGGTCAAATAGGAAGCTATTGCAATAGGGAGAGGCTGAAGGCTTGAATTAGGCTGTCTGGATGAATAGAAAAAAGAGAATATGTGAGCTATGTTGTGGAAATAGAAATAATAGGTTTGTAAACTTGGGTGACTAAGGAGAATGATCATGTCCTCAACAGTAACAGCAAAGTTCTAAATAAGGGTATGGTTTTGGGGAAAGATAATGAGTTCTGTTTTGGACATACTGAATGTTAGATGTCAATGGGATATCCAGTATGAACTTTCTAATAGATTGTCAATGAACTGACCTTGAAATTCAGGGAAAGATCACAATTGGGTAAATAGATCTATGTATCATTAGCACAGAGAAAACAACTGAATCTATGGTTGTTGATGAGATTACCAAGAGAGTGTAGACCAATGGTGTCATATTCAAATAGAAATGGATTTTGTTGGCTGCACATATATTTAGGAAACCTCAAATTGATATTGTATGTTTTATTGTATTTTATTTATTTTGTTAAACATTTCCCAATTACATTTTAATATATACTTCCAGAGTTTTGTATGAGGCTGGGCTATAAGTTTGGTTCAGTAGTATGGAAGGGAAAAGAGAAGGACCAGGACAGAGCTAATGATCCCATAGTTACTAATGATAGCATTGTTGGAGACTTCAGCAAAAGAGACTGAAAAGGAAGAAACTTGACATGAAGAAAGCCATGAGAAAAAGTCTTGGAAACTGAGAAAGGAGGAAATATTCAGAAAGAGATAATCAGGAGTGTCAGATGCTACACAGGGGTCAAGAATGACATGTATTAAGAAAAGACCATTTATCAAGATTAGAGATTTATAAGAAAGTGAAAAAAGAAAGTAGAGTTGATCCAATGTAGATGGCTTTTTAAAGTTTAGTTGAGGAGAAGATTGGTAAAGATGATAGGTAATAGAAATGGTAAGATTTATTATAGTTTTTAAGATTGGGTATATTTGTAGACAGCAGAAGTATTGTTAGTTAGGAAGAAATGGAAAATAAGAAATAGAGGGCATATGTACAGCAATCTATTGAAGGTGTAAGAATGGGACAGGATCGAGCTTGCATTTAGAGGCTTTGACCTTGGCAAAAAGAAGGAGGGTAGCAGGAAGACATAGAAAATGATCTTAGACTTGGTGCTATTATTTGTCCTTCATTCTCAAAGAGGACCATGAAATCAGGGAAATGATGCCATGACATGCGAGTGAATTATATTTAAGTGAAGGAGGGCTGTGTAAAATCATCAGTCTTACTTTCTCATCCAGAAGCAAGATATAGATCAGGATAGGTGGAAATGGCCCTGAATGCAAGGAGACTTTGACCTTTTAAAATAAATTAAAGTCTTTATTAAGTCACAGTTTGACTGAGACAATACTAATTAAGTGATTAAGACCTAGTAAAAATACCTGTGTAGGCACACATATGTCCCAGCCTGTAAACCACAAGATATCTTGGGAGGTTTCAGTGATCCAGGATCATTTTCAGTTGTTCTGAGCTCTAACTTGTCATTTCACCCAGATGGCACTAGAGGGGGAATGGGTTGGACTAGATTATTTCCAAAAGACTTTTCTAACTTCTAAATCTATGGCCCTATTGTCAATGATTTGCCATGGCCAAAACACAATCATTTTCTCCCTTTTCTTAATAAGAATTCATTTTTATCCTTGAATATATTTAAATGATAGCTATACATTTCTGCATCATATCCATAATCAAAACCTATTCACTGAGAAGCCTTTAAACCCTGATAGAAAATGTTCATAGCAAAATGAGGTGCCATTAAATATCTTCAATGGAGAATGCTATAGAGCATAGTGGGAAAAAAATGAGAAGAAGCTCTTGGTGAATAGTCTGTTTTTTTTCTAGTGAATTGTAAGGTGAGGTCCTCAGCTGAAAGGATGGAGAAGATGTTATGGGAAGTTTGAGTAGAGAAAGGAAGTTTTGGAATCATTATTATGGTGAGGAGAGGAAAATAGTTAATTATCAAAGAGTAGAAGAATAAATTTGTGGTGGATCCAGTTTGCATGTTTTCATGATTTCATCCAGCTCCATTAAGCAGCACATGAATAGATGATATGCCAGAGTTAGGGTTTTCCAAGGCACAATCAATAATAGGATAAGGGATTAAGGTATTGGAGTTGAGAGAATAGTATGAGTTTGAACTAGTTCATTAATTGGTGAGAACAGGAAGGAAGTAGAGTGTAACCAGAGCATATCAGGTTAGGGTTAGGCTGGGAATATTGCTCATGATGAAGATGAAGAACAGGTTTGAAGTCATAAGGAATAGTAGATGAATGATATGAGGATATGGTCACATGCAGGAATTTCAGAATTCTTGAATTTGGAAACTGAGTCCTAATAAGTGATAGCAACATCAAGGATATTACTGTTCCTGTATATAGAGAAACTGGAATTTGAGAGTCCATTGGGGAAGCTGAGTATATTAAGGAATTGGGAAGTTAGGCTGCTTGAGACAATACAATGATTAGTTAGAAGCCCCCTACTGTTGGGATGAAGAGAGATTGTGACCACGGGGCTAGGCTCACTGAAGGATAGACATTATGCTGAAAGTCTGGGAGTTGCAATGAGGAGTGACAAGTATTAGTTTCCTCTGCCCTTTCACATAGCTTGTTAATATCAAAATGAGAACTAGGATAGTAATTGAAAAAAATAATTATAATACAAGTCTAACTGCAATAAATGATATGAGAAAGAGGCAGGTACATTGGGAATTAAGAGGATAGAGAGATCATTCTAGCTGAGATGATTATTTTATCATACTATGTAATTATTTACCAAAGGTTCTCCCTACTAGCTCTTTGAGGCTGATGGTTATCCAAAGACATAAAAAAGCCTGATGTTTGTATAATTTTCTTACATTTGTTGACTTGCATTTAAGGAAAATTTGATGGAGTAGGTAATGCTTGAATGGGAAAAAGAGGGAGGTGGGTTATCCTAGCCATACAACTACCAAATTGATATTCCTAAAGCATGAATATAATTATGTGTCTGCCCTGTTCATTATGCTTTGGGGGCTCCCCATTGCCTGTAGGATAAAATACAAACTTCTCTTTTTGCCATTTGACTTTAAGTCAAATCTTAAGTTCTTTGCCATTTTGTATTCCAAAAGCATTCCAAAACAGTCTCCAAAACAAAGCTATACAAATATCCAAATACAAAATAATACATTTTTGTATTTATATCTTCATCTCATAGCACAGTGTATAGAAGACAGGAACTTAATAAATCCATGTTGAATTATACTGAATTGAATGGAGGTATTCCAAACACAGAGAATGGTGGGAACCAAGGAACTGAGTTACAAAAATGCAAAGCACATATGAGGCATAGCAAATAATACAGTTTGGTTTTGGTTGCAGCATTTAATATGTGAAAGGAAGTCAAGAGTATAAGTGATTCAGGCTACTAGTACACTATTTCAAAGTCCCATTCTTTTTGTGCAGCAAAATAACTGTTTGGATATGTATACTTATATTGTATTTAATTTATACTTTAACATATTTAACATGTATTGGTCAACTTGCCATCACAAGGAGGGGATGGGGGGAAGGAGGGGAACAATTGGAACAAAAGGTTTGGCAGTTGTCAATGCTGTAAAATTACCCATGCATATAACTTGTAAATAAAAAATTATAATTAAAAATGATAATAATAAAAAAGAATATAAATGATTGCATAATAGTTTAAGAAAAGGAAGACTTTAAATGCCAAACTACTTTGAATTTCTTCAGTGGGCAATAGGCAGTCATAGAAGGTCTTTTCATAAATGAGATTACTCTGGTGCCACTATGTTGAAAGGACTAAAAAGAAGAGAGCCAATAGTCAGGAAAAACATACTCTCCAAATGGTTCTGGTGAAACATAATAGAGGTTTCATCTAGGGTAGTACATTGGAAATGAAAAGTTAGAGTTTCAAATTCTGTGAAGAAAAAACCAAGACTTTTAGTTTTATGTTGAAGAGATTATTGGTGGCCTTCTAGGGAATTATTTCAATAGAGTTGTTGAGTGAAAGCCACTGGAAGCAATCCATTAGCAAGATGTGAGAAATCAATTACAGATAACTCAAGGATGTTGATAATGAAGGGAAGAAAGAAAACAAAAAATGAGAACTTGAGGTTATAGGGATGAGACAAAACTTTTTAGCAGATGGGAAACTTGAGCTTCTTTTTAGGCAGAAGGAAGGAGTTAATGAAAAGTGAGAAATTAAAAATATAAAAGGATGATAATTGAAGGTACACAATACTGGAGAAGACGTAAAGCATAGGTAGAAGAGTTAGTTTTGGGAAGAATGAAGGGGCATTTACAAAAAAGAGTAAGAGGGAATTCTTCAAGTACATTTTGATTAGAAATAAACTTTATTCTATTTTCTGAATTCTAGGCTTAATTCAAAATCCAATCACTAGAGAGAAACATCATTTTTTTTTTTGCTCAACATTTCCAGGAAAAATTTATAGACTATCAGAATATATAATATCTATATTGGACCATTCAGTGATGTAAAACTACTTGATAACTACTTGAAATTTCCTGCTTCCTCAAAAATTCTGGCATATTAAAATAATGATATAGAGGGATAAAGATTTAGGTGACTGGACATTGCTTGGAAGAATGGTGGTGTATTCAACAGAAATAGGTTAGGAAGCAAAGCTTTTTCAGGGGAAAGATAATAGGGTTCAGTTTAAATATGGTTTAAATTAGGATGTTTATTTCTCATCATAAGTGGCATGAATGAATGATGCAAGGCATCAAACTTCTTTACCATGCCAGAATTAAAAACAAGATTAAAAAATTGGAAAATTGGTGTTGAAATGGTTTCCAGTCTTCTGTAAGGATTTTTTTCCAGGGGCAGATTTTGAGTTTCTACTAAAGTCTTTGAAACAGTCATCTAGGAATTGTAATATGATAAAGCTGAGATGCATAGACAGGAAAAAATGCAGTCAGTAGATGATTGCTTTTAAAATTGACAGGCTTATGGACTGAATAAAATAAAGGCAGTAGTATACATTTAAATTCAATACTCTCAATAAAATTTAACTAAGAAAAAAATTGAACCATGTACTAGCATTATGCAAGGTGCTAGCGATTCAAAGATGAAATATAGTTTCTACTCTCAAGTTGCTTGTAATCTATGACAGAAGGTATTCCAACATATATAAATAAATATGCATATACATATATATATATATATATATATACATACATGTATAACATATATCTATATTTATGTGTGTTTATCATTAATCTATAAGTTGTTCTTTATTCACATATATGTATATATCACATACACATATCTATCTATCTATCTATCTATATCTACACATATATGTATATGTGTGTATAAACAAAGTTATTTCAGTAAAAAAAGCACTAATATTTGAGAGGGCTGTGAAAAGCCTTAATAGGATTTAGTTTATAAAAAGAATCAGGGATTCCAAGAGGCAAAAAGAAGAAACAACCTCATAGATGTGAGTCACAAACTGTCTTTGACCAGAATAAGGAAACAGAATATTGTACTGAAAGCATGCAAATCAATTTGCCTAGAATATAAAGTAGAGTTTTGAAGGGGAGTGAGGTATAATCAGTCTGGAAAATGGAATCACTAAAATAGGAACACAGTAGGGAAGGGATGGTGTCAGCATCATGTTTAAACAGTATCAATTTAGTGGGTATGTGGAGTATTGAAAAGGAGACAGATTGAATATAAGGGAGGCTTCTGCAATAGCAAAATAAAGAAATGTTGGTAGTCCAAAACTGAATATTGGGCTATATGGATAGAGAAGAGATTGTGGAAGTAGAATTGTTTGGCCTTGGTAGCTAGTTGAATAGTGGAGGGGGATGGTTGCTGAGAAACAGTGAAGACTTCAAGATTTTTGGTGAGATTGTTGACTTGGATGACTAGAAGAATGGTGGTGCTCTAAATAGAAATACGAAAGTTAGGAAGGGAAATTGGTTTCAGAGAAATAATAATAGGATCCAGTTTGGACATGGTGAATTTGATATGCATCATGAGTGAAGATTCCAGCACATAGTTGGTTTTTTACAACTGTAGCTCAGGACAAAAGTGTTGGATGTGTATATTAGATAGTAGTTTTCATAAAAATAATAATTTAATTATAGCTAATGAGATTCCTGAGAAAGGAAGAGAATTTATAATAAAGAGGAGGGACCCATGTTTAGGTAAATAAAAGCATTAAATAATAATAATTACTATATTATTATAAACTAATTATATACAGAATATTAATGTATCATTAATTTGGGGATGGTGGTTCATAATAACATATTAAAGTTGCATAATTATATTAACTAATATAATTACTATATTTATATATATATATTTTAATATATATATTTTTATATTTGTATATTTTTAATTTACTATAAACAGCATTTATATAGCCTTTGCAAAATACTTTATAAATATAGGATTCTATCTTCAAAATTTTGGGAGATAAGTTCTATTATTATCTCCATTTTATGGGTGAAGAACCCGAGACAAACAGGGGAAGTGACCTATCTGGGATAATACAGCTAATAGTGTCTGAGGTAGTATTTGAATGTAAAGTCTTCTTGACTACAGGTTCAGTACATTATCTGCTGTATTACCTAGCAGCCAAATGAAGCTCAATTAAAAAAAGAAACTGTTGAATGGGGAAAAATCTATGAATTAACTATCTGATAAAAATCTGATACATAAGATATAGGGTAAATTCTCACAAATACAAAAGAACAAGAAATGTTTCCCAATAAATATGTGGCAAAATGTTATGAATAAACAATTTATATAAAAATACAAACTAGTAATCAACAACCATGTGAAATATAGTTTTAAAACACTAATAACTAAAGGAAACAAGATCAAACTCACTTTATAACCAATAAAATAACAAAAATGATAGAAAAAGGAAATAGTTAATATTGAAGATGTTGCAGAAACACACTAATATATACTATAGATATCACATCTATTATGTAGTATATTATGTAGAGATATGAATTGATCTAACTTGTGGCAATCAATTTGTATTTTGCAAGAAAAGGCATTAAATCATTTATAGCTGTTGCATTCTCATAACTATTATGTACCACAAGAAGGTCAGTGACAGAAATAAAGGTTCTCTAGATAATAAACTCTTCTGAGCTGTAATCTTTTTGGTAGAAAAATAAAACCAAACTAAATCAAAACCCTGAACAATAGGGTTTCTATCAATTGGGGGAATGGTTAAATCAATATAACAGTGTTTGAATTTAATGGAATATAATTTAGTCACAAGAAAAGGAAAATATGAGGATTTCAGAGAAATATGGGAATATTTGTATGAATTGAGAGTGAATAACAACAAAAAAACAAAAATGAGGACACAATGTACAAAAAGAGTGCTATAATGTAAGGTAAACATAGCACTAAAAAAAAAAAAATCAAACAATTATGAATTGTAATGAACAACTTTTAGTCTTGGGAACTACCAAAGAAATCCACTTTGGTCTTTCTAGTTTAGGATCTCAGACATGGAATGCAATATATGCTGTTAGAGCTAATGGCTGTGTTAATATGCTCTGCTTAAATAATTATTATTACAAGGAAATGTTAAATGTGACTGAATCTAAGTTGAAATGATTATGATCTAAAAACAAAAGATAATAAAATGATTAAGTAAAAGGGAAAAGGGGAAAAAAAGATAGGATTGCACATAGGAAGATGAAGCTGTTAGATTAACTATGTGACCCTCTTAAGTAAGACAGTAGAGGTAATAATTTTGTATTCTCCTCATAGAATTATCGTGAGGACTAAATGAAAAGTATTTATTAAATGTTTGGCAAGCCATAAAGCATTACATAAATTTTAGCAATTTAGGTTCAGTGTAGTGTAATACAAAGTCAGGTTTAGAGTTAACAAATTTGGATTCAAATACTTTAAAATTTATTAATTATTGACAAAGTACTTTTAAATTGTTCTAATGATCAATTTCCTTATTTGTAAAACAAGTAATAGTCTTTGTACTATTAGCATCTCAGAAGTATAAAAAAGCATTTTGTAAAATTACCAATTTTACATTGATAGTAAATTATCATTCATAGTTAATTATTTTTCAGTAATTAATAGTACATATATTACTAATTTGGGATGAGAGAAAAATTTTAAATTATACCCACAAATGAGGGATGAGATGTGATGCAGCAAATCAAACTGTGGAGTGGTCAGGTAAGAAAGAAGAAGTAGTCAGTAGTATCAAATGCTATAGAGATTGAAAAAAATTTAAGGACCAAGAATAGACCATAGAAATTTGAGGTTGGGAGGTAATTCTTGCATAAAGCAATTTCGATTGAGTAGGAGGGTCAACATCAGGATTGAGAAGTAAGCAGGAGGTGGTTAAATTGAAACAATAGGTGTTGACAGCTATTTCTAGAAGTCTGAAAGGGTGAAGAAAGATGGTGTGATAGCTTGAGGGAATACCAAGGTCAAGTAAAGGCTTTTTTCAAAAATGGGAATACATGGATTTATTTGTAGGCGGCAAGAAAGGAACCATTGGAGAAAGAGAGATTTAAAGGTGGACAAAAGAGAGTAATGATTGAGGCACAAACTCCCTGAGGAGATAGGAGGGAAGGGGAGCCATTAGCAAACCATGGCAACAAGATTTACTTCATTCTGGATAGAATGGGGAGTAGCTGAAAAAGGATGTTAAGATATGGAATGAGTTAAGGAGGAGCTTCTGCTTTGTCTTAAATATTTAGCCAGAGATTTGTAGAATTTGAAGATGTCTATATCCTAGATGACTTCTAAGATCCCTTCTTGTTCCAAATAGATTATGATGAGATTAAAAACAAAACAATAAAAACAAAAACAAAAAACAAATCAAACCAAACCAATAACAAAAACATTGCTTAACAGTTCTCCAACACATCACTAAATAGTCTTCTGTATATGTTGAAAGTTCACAAGCTTTTAAAAGTGATTTCATTGGAAGTGAATTGAATCCCTTAGTTGTCCCTCTAAGAAGCAAATTAAACCCTATTGCTTTTGAGAGGTTTCTGGAGGAACTCTTTCAAATTCAAAACTAGCAATATTACCATATGCTATTAATCACTAGTGTTATATACAACATTCAAATATACAGGAATTTTCTCTTTTCAGACATTTCACATAAGTATAAAACGAATTTTATGTGTTGCATTTTACTTCGAGAGGAACACTTAATCCTGGTTTGCTATCTATCAGTGTTTCAGATATATTTCTAAACAGAGAACGTCCTAAGGGATTCATAAATCATACATTACCTTTTAGCTATGCCATATTTTAAAGTAATGTTAACATACTAAAATAATAAAGGTTGGTTATTTGCTCATAATGCACTTATGTTTGTCTTGCTGGGCTGTGTGAAAATAAACCACGTGCTACTCATGTGGAAGCTAACTATAAGATATTCCAGTTCAGTTTACCAGCACCTTTAATACTCTACCAGAACACTTCAGTAATGAAGAACTACTTGTAACTTCAAAGCACAAGGAAACATTAGCTCCCCTCCCCCTCATAGCCCTTGACCTACAAGCTTTCCTTTTTATCTTTATATAAAAGGAATATATGCTTTTCAAAAAAAAAAAAAAAGCCTTGGTAGATTTTGGATATTTTGTCCATCATGGAATAATAGGCTATGAATATAATCCATCGTTTTCTGCCTCTGTTTCAAGTGTTTTCCTTCTTTATTGATATTATGCATATCTATACATATTTATATTGATATTCTTATAAACATATTTATCTGTATATCTATCTATCTATCTGGAGGGAGGGGATAGAGAACTCTTGCTTTCAACGAACAGTCAGTGGGAAAATGCTTTCTAAATCCCTAGGCACTTTTTGTTTTGATAAGCCTGAAGGTTTAAGGAAGTGAAAGTCATCCTTCATGTATCTTTTATTTTCTCCTGGGGTAGAAAGGGAGCTACATTTTTTGCGACTTGAAGGAAACTGAAAAAAAAAAAAGAGTCTCAATAGCACCAACTGCAAGCATTAGCATTATTAACCAATGCTTTTAGAAGGGCCAATAGACACTGGAAAGTGAAATCTTCTATATAGCTGGTTTCAATAGAACTGCTTTTTTTTTTTTTTAAACAAACAAGCTATACTAACTTATTTTGAAATAGAAGAAGGTAAAACAAAGTTTGAAAAATTAGACTTTTGTAATAGAAGGATCTAGTTTAAACAAAAATAAAAAATCGGTTTGGAAAGTTTGTGCTTTTCCTAGTCTTGATTGTATTTTATAGACTATGTCCTTGGAGACAATACATATGCCAGTTTTAACTCAGTATATTGTATATAGTTACACACAAAATGAGATGATTTTGTGAATAATTTTAATGAAGATTTTTTTTTTGTTTTAGATTCTAGAATTGATGATGTCAGATAAAAGGTAAATCTTTGATTTGTACAAACATTTTCAATTTGGAATGAAAAGTTCCAAGTCCCAATCAAGTCACTCTGATATCCACTAAATTTAGACACTGATCATATAGGTGAACTGCTTATGAAATATTTCTTTCATGGATTTGACTCTTGATCAATTTAATTCTTTTTGGACTATTGTCAAGGTAAATACTCACCAATCATAAGGCAGATGTTGGCCTACCTGCTGCATCTTGTTAATGAAAACATAAAGAGTAAATCATATTTAAATAATTATGATATCTTAACATTCTCTTATTTCAGTAGTGTTGATGTAATGGCAGGTGATCTAAATGAAGGTCCTGGAAACACTGAACGGATTGTTTCTTGAGAATTTAAATGAAACATAGATAAGAAGACAAATAAGAATGAATGAAAAATTACCTACATCATTGGAGCATTGCAGGCAGGTTGATAAAATGCAGACATATTAAAGTATCAAAGTAATGGTATGTTACATTTATATTTACCAGCATAAAATTTTCACCATACTTTTATATATATATTTTTCATTTCAATCTCATAACAACCTATGGAGTAAGTAGGGCTGATAATACTGATCTTAATTTACAGATAAGAAAACTGAATTCTCAGAGAAGTTATGATATTTAGTTATTAAGTTATGGAGATAAGACACTCAAGATTGCTGTATCCAATGATCCTTTTAAAATACTGTGTTGTCTAAATTTTATATTCAATTTTAAAATACTTTATTGCAAGTTTCTTCCTTAAAATAGTGTAGCAAGCTAGATTCTTTTTCTTTCTTTCAAAATGTTATGGTTTTTTTAAAATTATATTTTGGAATATGTTTCAATGGTTCTGATACAGCTGTTTTAAAATCATGGCCTTAGTTAAATTTCTGATTTTAAAAATATGATATAAATAATTTCCTTTGCATAATGCCTATTAATCAATTAGCAAAAAAAAAACATAGGGGTTGGAATAGCCAAAATCACGGAGGTAATTTGGGTTAGTACATTGGTATCCAAATTTTTAAGTATGAGAAAGCCTTTTTAATATTAAAAATTTTATGGATACACACAGGGTAATAAATGCATTACTATTATTATTGATATTATTAGTATTATTGTCTCTATTTCTTTAATTTACTTGGAAAACATAGGTTGACCAAACCTATTATGAATTTCATTTAAAATTATAATGCAAATTTTTATTTTATGAATGAATAAAGGAGACATTTGCCACTTATTGTATGTCAAAAAATATGCAAAGTATTGCAGATACAAATAGAAACAGTGAGACAGTCTGATCCTATGAGCTCACATTCTAATTGGAGGAGAACACACATAAAGCAAAATTTAAGTGCAGTATGGACAGAAAGATTCAGAGACCTAAACATTCAATGATTGGTTAAGAAAAGGCCCAAGAATTCTTAGATTTTATCAGTGGATTAGTTTCCAGTGCTTGGACCTGGAAGTTCTTAGGAGAGAATAGTAGGGTAGAAAGCAAAGTCCACTATCTCATCAAAAGGAGTGAAGTTGATGACTTTCATGACATCTAAGCTATATGAATAGTTAACCAATGTAAACAGATTTTTTGTTTTGGGAGTTCTGGGGAGTTGGGGAGAGAAAAAGAGTTAATGAGGAAGGGAAGAGGGAAAGAGGCATCCGACCGGTGGTGGCTTTAAGTTTTCCTTGGAGACATAGCATAAATATAAGACATTATTAAACAATCTATAAAAAGTTTGTTTTATTATTTATGGCAGTTTAAAAAAAATTGCTCCTTTATTACTCTCTTAAAGTAAAACAAAGCCACACACACACACACGCACACACACACACACACGCACACGCACACACGTGCACACACACACGTGCGCTCACACACACACACAAAGAGAATAAAAATAATTAGTTTAACAATCAATTATGCTTTTTTAATGTCTGAAAAATTTTAGAATCAAGAGTTTGGGCCAGAAATTGATTTCTTTCTTATTAATTGCTATTGGATCATCCATATTACTTGTTGTTCCCATGTCCAAAATATCTTTTGACTATACAGATGCTTCTGTTACAGGATCAAGGATAGTCACTTAAACCCTAGCCAATTTATTGTGTATATATTAGACCTTATGCTAAATCAGATTGTTATACATATTTTGAGATTACATATTTTGTTCGTTGCTTAGAGATAAAGTAGTAAAATATTCAATGCTTTATCATTTATGCTATGAGTGATCAAATTTCTAACTGGATTTGTGACCTTATCAACTTGTACATTTCCTCCTTTGAAGCTGATAGCAAGCCATCCATAAAAGTCCATCTTATGTGACTATTGTCAATATTTTATCTCACAAGTTTACCATAAGTGGTACATTTAATGTGCTAAGAATGGAGTCCTTATAATTTTTATTGCAGTATGAGGATACAAGTGTAACATTTGGACCTACCATTTCTTTATTTTTTTGCTGTCAATAAGTAAATGTTCCATATTTTATTTTTGAGAATATCAAGATTGATAAAATTCAATTCCTATAGTAGTATGCCATTCATTGGTCATCATACGGGGATTTATTTATAGAATAAACAACTATACTAAATTTTATAGTCTAAAATTGGTGATTCTTACCATTTTCCAAAATTTTGCCATTATCACCATAGGAGTAAAGTGAACCAAAAAAATTATGAATCGTTTTGTATATTTCTTTGTTTCATGCATTATCATGCCTAAAGCATTTATCCCCTAGTGACCAATTTACTGGTGAAGTATTGTACTTATCTACACTACTATTTGAAAAGATCATAGATTTAGAGATGGAAAATAGCTCAGAGAAAATGATTTAGAGCTGAATAGGATCTGAGAGATTATTCAGTCCAATCCCCTCATTTTACAGATAAAGATCTTCACAACATACCTATAGAATAGACACTATTACAATCTTACCTTGTTTCTCCATTTGGAGGAAACTGAAGCTTAGCAACTTTTCCCCAATATTACACAAATAGTAAGCATTTGAAGTCATATTTGAACTCAGATCTTCCAGTCTCCCAAGTTAGCCACTGAATTATCTAACTTCTTAAAAGAGATTAAATGATTTTCTCACTGATGTATGGAAAACACCTCAAATATTCACATTCAAACTATTGTTGACAACATAATTGAAAGCTTAGATAAAAGAACCTTGGAGAGCTTGCACTTCCTTGGCACAGACTTCAGTAAGTTGAAATTCCCTCCATGCCAGGATGAGGACTAGGGAAGGACTTGGCAAGAAGAATTGAAGCAGATATCTTATATTTACAAAAATGTCCTACAACTTTTATAGCAATTTCCTCAAAACAACATCGAGAGAGGCAATGTCAATATAGTTCCATTTCAGAATGAGAAAACAGCCATGGAGAGGTTATTTGTCTTGTTGAATTATAAAACTTGTAAAGACAAGATTCAGAAGATCTGGATTCAAGTCGAGATTCTAAGTCTATTATTAATTCTTTCCATTAAACTATGCTTGCCATCTTTCTTTGTTTAGTTTTTCAGGGTTAATTGAATTTGACATGCTTATAGTCTCTGAATGTCATTTAAAATGTCTCTTGCATTTGAATCAATATAGGGATGTGCATCTCTCCTATTGCATAGAATCTTTATTGAGTACTTCACACAAGGTGGACAGAAAGCCATTCAGCACTATTTAAGGATACTATAAAACATGCCCTCAATGTTGTCAGACTTAAGACAAGCTTGACAAAATAGGCTTGTAACCTATAGAACAAAAAGATCAAAACAACAGACTTCATAGCTATAGATTACAACTTTTAAAAAATTGTATTGGCATCTTTTATTTTTACATCACAGTCATTTGTCAACATATTTTTCCTCCTGCTCACAGGGAATCTATTGATAATAAAGAAGAATGGGAAAAAAAAGTTTTTCCAGTTAACTAACATATAAACCAAATTCAACATTATATACATTACTCCATACCCATTTGTTGTCTCTTCTGCAAAGAAAGGGAAGGGAGGGGGTGCTCAGAGATAACACTTTCTAATATTTCTTCTTTAATGTCAAGCTAGTCATTAAACTTTCATGATGTAGATATCAACTTCTAATTTTAACATTAGATTACAAGTACTTTAAATTGAATGGTTTTTGAAAACTATGATTCATTATTCTAAAATGCATTAAAATGTACAAAACACATCTACAGAGGAGCTACATGAAATAGGTGATATATGTATGACTTCCCATTTTACAGATGAGGAATTTGGAGCTCCAAATGGGAAAATTACTTTTCCACAGTCATATTCCTACTCAATCTCAAAGTCAGGATTCAAATCTAGGTTGCCCCCAACTCTAAGCCAGTCTTCCCATTGCACTATGCTAATAACAATCCTATAGAAAGATATGACCAACAGGACCCTTTTTCAAAAATTTACTAACAATCAAATCCTGATGCCAAGAATTGTCTCCATGATCTTTTTCTTTTCCTCAGAGTGCTGCATTACTTCCATAATCACATGTTGTTTGAGAATCAGTAGAGATTGATTTTTTTGAAAGTAGTACTTTAATCACTTCCTTGAAATACATGTTCTAATGTACTGTTCCCCAGGTTTCTTCTGCCCAATGAATGCTAAATACAAATTATGTATGTTAGATAGCTTATATATCAAACCCAACAACAATAAAAACAAAAGACATTCCAAGGTGCCCATTTTAATTTTTTGCTGAGACTTCAAAGCTGATTCAGTCATGTTTTTCTTGGGCTGCAAGCCCCCTTTTAGAGGCACTGTAGCACCTGTCTTCTCTAAAGGTTGAATGAAAAAAATTTTTTTGAAAAAAAAAAGTAATTTCATTGGGTAATTTTAAGAATTCAAAAGAGAAAGGATTTTATTGTTCAGGTTGCCATTTGTTGAGTGGTTTCCTATTGTCTTTCTTTATAACACATGGTTTCTTTATGTTTAGTGACAAGATCTTTTTCTTGAAGAGCATCCATTTTCTCAATTTGTGGATATCAAAAGATAAAGTCAGAGACTGTCTGTCCTAGGTCAACTGTCTCAGACTGTCTTAGCTTTTTGGTAATGAAAATAGCTATGTAGAGATACAAGATAAATTGGTGTACAAGGATGTCAGTTTAAAAATTCACTGTCTTGAGACATTTGCATTGTAGATTTTTGAAAAACCAAAACAATACATCTGAAACACTATTTTTCTGACACTGCTTTTCATACATGTTTCTCCTATGTAAGGCTTATCTTTGAATTTACCCCAGATGGGAATTTAGAAAGCATTACGTCCAAATTCCTTATTTTATAAATATGGAAACTGAGATAAAAAAAGTAAAATGGTCTGACACTGAGATCATAGATTTAGAGATGGAAAATAGCTCAGAGAAAATCAAGTTGAATTCTACCATTTTATAGTTCAGGAAAGTTTGGGTCAGAGACGGAAACAGAAAAAGCCAGAGTCAGAGACAGAGAGAGACAGACAGAGACATATACATGTACACACACACAGAGACACACACACACACAGAAAAGAGAGGGGAGGAGGGAAAAGGGGGAAGGGAGACATACACACACAGAAGGAGGGAGGGAAGGAGGAATGGAGAGAGGGAGGGAGGGAAGAAGAAAGAGGGGAGAGAGAGAGAGAAAGAGGAATGAGAGAGGGAGAGAGAGAGAAAGAGAGAGGGAGAGAGAGAGAGAGAGGGAGAGAGAGAGAGAGAGAGAGAGAGAGAGAAAGAGAGAGAGAGAAGGAGGGAAGGAGGGAGAGAGGGAGAGAGAGAAAAGAGAGAGAAATCAACAAGGTAAGAAGAAAGGAAAGAAAGTGCTTAGCACTTTCCAAATTTTGTGCTTTATAAGCCCTGGGTGTACAAATAGAAAACCAAAGGCAGTATTTATCTTCCAGGGGTTACATTCTAATAGGAGAAACAGCATATATAGGAAGTGAGGGGCAGGAATGGTTATTTTATTTCAGAAAGAATGAAAGAGATGGTGAGTACCAGATGTTATATAGAGACCAATTTGTAAAGTAAGAATTAAACTCAGATCTGATTCCTTTCAAAATTTTTCTCTTTTATTTTTATGTTGCCTACCTCTCTTCCTTAAAGATAAATTATATTGATTTGTATCCATTGCGTATCAAAGAATGACCTCTCCAATGTAATTACATATTTTAAAAAACCCACTAGAGCATGCTTAGATAATAAGGGAATTGCTAGGTTTAATGTTCACATCAGTTTTATGAAGTATTCTCCCATGTGAAAGCAAACTGTGTTGCAAGGTATCTGGTTGATGAGTGATTGTGTATTTTTCCCCTTTAGACTTGTCTCTATAGATCAGCTTTCTAGTTATTGCACAAAAACAGAGAGAGAGAGAGAGAGAGAGAGAGAGAGAGAGAGAGAGAGAGAGAGAGAGAGGAAGAATTATCATTTTGGAGTTTGTTCTAATTTATGCTGAAAATTTTCAAATGTGTAATGTTTTTCATCAGAGTGCAAGTCTGAGTAAATTATGTATTGTGTCTGTCTAGTCAGTTAAAGAAACTAAGGCCTCATGCAAAAGACGAATTTTTTTTGTTTGGATCTCACTAATCTGCCAACTTATGGTTACTTACATTTACTCCTGTTTGCCACAGGTGAGATGGGTGGAACATCAGACAGCTCATTAGAGAGACAAGCAGACTGTATTCCCAAAGCCAGATGACAGAACTGGGCATGGCATGTATTGTAATTTCTAAACTACAATACATCTTCAAGCTGTCTGCAGCAAAATGCTTACTAAGCATTGCATGGCGGCTGTCAGAATGCTTCCGAGGGTGGTAATTAAATAGAAGCAGCTCAATGGTTCATTTTGTGGAACTAAGCCAAAATTATATGTGTTCTGGAAATGTGGCATCATGAACCTTACGTTGGAGGATAGAACACATTTTTCAGGAGCTGAAAGCTTTCACAGAAAGCAGACCTCCTATGGATGACATTAAAAAAAATCCCTTCTCTTTCTTGGTAACATGTTAATGTATAGTTCACTTGACGAAAAACCTAGCTCTCAGCAATATTGCACTCTGACCAACTACCAGTGGTCACAATCTCAAATGTGTAGGTCAAGTATGATTAAAAAAAAAAAAACAGCCTGAAAAATTGTTCAGAAAGTATATTGGTGGGGTCTGCTAGATCATGCAGGGGATAAAATACTAGCCCTGAAGTCACGAGGACCTGAGTTCAAATCTATCCTCAGACACTTAATGCTTTCCAGATGTGTGACCCTGGACAAGTCATTTAACCCAACTTGCCTCACATAAAAATTTAGGCCAATTCCAATAGACTTGTGATGGAGAAAATCATATGTTTTCAGAGAGAACACTATGGGGATTGAATGTGGATCACAGCATAGTATTTTCACCTTTTGTTGTTGTTGTTTGCTTGTTTTTTTCTTTCCCATTTTTCCTTCCTTTTGATGATTTTCTTGTGTAGCATGATAAATGTGAAAAAATATTTAGAAGAATTGCAGATATTTAATCTATATTGAATTACTTGCTGTCCAGGGGAGGGAGAAAGTGGAGCTGAAGGGAGAAAAATTTGGAACACAGGGTGTTACTAGGGTGCATGTTGAAAATTATCTCTAGAATGGATTTTGAAAAATTAAAAAAAAGGTATTATTATATAAAAAAGAAAGTATATTGACCAAAAGAGATGAATTTATTTAACTACTGATAGTTTCTCTTTTAGATCTTTTTTGATGCTTTACTCAATAATTTCATTCCTCCTAATTTAGAGGTGAGTTGTAGAGAGATGCCAGCCAATATCAAGAGCATGTACCCTCACAATTTGTGACTGAGGAATTTTTCCAGATGTGTTAATTTAGGGAGAGGAATTGGTCATGTGATCAGACTATTTATAGTTAGATATGGACCTCAAACTTCTAGTACTTCTATAACTCTTTAAGGCTTGCAAAATACTTCATAAATATTGTCAGATTTGATCCTCACAAAAATCCTCAGAGGTAAGTGCTATTATTATATCCTTTTTAAAGATGAGGAAAGAGAGGCAGATAAAAGAGAAGTGTATACAGGATCACACAGCTAGGATGTATTAAAGCTGGGTTTGAACTCAATTCTTCTTGATTCCAGGTTCAATACTCTATTTACTACATCTTCTAGCAGCCTCTTAGAAATTATCTATTTTATAAACATGAAATCACAGTCCAGAATTGAAATGTGAATCTGGATAATGTAACCCCAAATCTTGTTTCTCTTTTTACTATATTGTGGAAAGCTTGAGGGTGAGGAGAAAGAGAAAGAATGAGATTGAGAGAGTTTTTTCTTTAGGTACTTATTGATTAAGATATTTATTCTTTCCTAATGCCATGATCCTTCCTTCATATTGTTATTTTTTTATTTTTAAATACTTTACAATGAAGTCTTTTCTTAATGAATGAGATACTACTTACCAACATTTACCATCTTTCTCTACAATGACTGTTGCAAACCTTTTCATATCTACTCTCATCTTCAACCATAATTAAAGCCCTGGAATTATTGATGCCTGTTTGATGTGAACAGTTGTGTCTCCTCCCCTACCTTCCAATTATTCAGTGAAGGTTCCATTGTAACAAAGATTTTGAGGGGAAAAACAATTCGGAAAAAACAAAGCAAAATATTGACCTGGCCTGAAACCATATGCAATACATATATTTCCCCATCTCTTAAATGAAAGGAGGAATCTATACTTTTCCCATTTTTCTCTAGTGCCAAGATATAACATTATAAATATATAGTTTATTTTATTTTTTTTTCTTATATTGTTGTAGTCATTGCATATATTGTCTTCTTGTTTATGCTTCCCTCACTTTGCTTTCATTCATGGCTTCCTATGTTTGATGAATTTTATATATTTACATATTTCACAACAAAATAATTTCTCACTGTATTCCACAAGTGGTTAGTTTTACTCACAGATTTAATCCACTGAAATGGATTCTCTTCTTGATGGTATGTATGGAAATTTCCTATCTGTGATCCTCTTTGGTTTTATGTTCAGGAGTGGGATCTTTGAGTAGAAAAGTATGGATATTTCAGTCACTTTTTAAAATATATTTTCAAATTTTTTTTCAGCAGTGGAACCAATATAGCTGGGTAGCAATCTAGCAGTGTAGACTGGTTGTTGGTTGATTAATTGTTGCCCTTTGTTCTCGAAGAGGACCCAAATAACATTGCTATTTTAGAGTTGAGTTACAGTGTGTCTGACTGTGGCTGATCAGACCAATATGAGTTTGGAATGCTTTGCTACAGATTGGACACAAATAGTCCCTATGAATATTTGAAGTGACTTCCCTAACTTTGTGCATCTTGTGTTTCTTCTGAGCTAATCAAATTTTGGTTTACTCGTAGTACACAGCACCTTCTTTGAGAAGGGAATGCCATGCTGGGCCTATGTCCTACAATAAATTCTAAAGTTCTTAAGAGTGATTTTGAGAGTATCCTTGAATTGCTTTTTCTGACCACCTTGTGAACACCTGCCTGTGTGAATTCTCTATAAAATAATCTTTTTGATAAGCATACAATCAGCATTTGAACAATGTGACCAGCTGAGTGGAGTTGTACAAATAGAGTTGGAATGCTTGGTAGTTGAGTTTGATAAAGGACCTCAATGTCAGTATCTTATCCTGCCAGATGGTCTTCAGAAACTTCCTAAGACAATTCAAATGGAAGTAAATCAGTTTCCTGGCATGGTGCTGGTATACTGTGCATGTTTCATGTGTATACAATGAGATCAGCATAATAGCTGTGTAGACCTTCAATTTGGTAGTCAGTCTAATACCTCTCCTCTCCATACTTTCTGTTAGCGTGGCTATGTAACATGGATTGACTTTGGACTTAATTTGTGATAGCCTAGTCTATTATTTTTTATATCCACTCAGGGATTCTCCTGTAACCCAAGAGGATTGGGAAGTTTCTATTTCTCTGCTATTGATTCAAGCCTGCACTAATTTTGTTCCCTTCTTTTGGGAACTCAGTGATTAGTACCCTAGTTCCACCATGTAATAGTATTAGATTTTATAGGATGATTTTTTAAAATAACTTTTTATTGACAGAACCCATGCTAGGGTAATTTTTTACAGCATTATCCTTTGCACTCACTTCTGTTCCGATTTTTCCCCTCCCTCCCTCTACCCCCTCCCCCGGATGGCAAGCAGTCCTTTACATGTTAAATAGGTTACAGTATATCCTAGATAAAATATATGTGTGCAGAATGGAATAGTTCTCTTGTTGCACAGGAAGAATTGGATTCAGAAGGTATAAATAACCCGGGAAGAAAAACAAAAGTGCAAGCAGTTTATATTCATTTCCCAGTGTTCTTTCTTTGGTTGTAGCTGCTTCTGTTCATCCTTGATCAATTGAAACTGAATTAGCTTTCTTTATCGAAGAATATATCCTCAAACAGTGTCGTTGTTGAGGTATATAATGATCAGGGAGGATGTTTACTTCAAAGATATAGATCAAATGTAAAAACTCATGACCCCCAATTTGGGAATATAATTCCACTTTATACTGCCTTGTTTTCTTGGGAGAACAAGGAAAGAAATTAGGTTTGCAGTTTATCATATTGCTGTAATAGCATTACTTCTACCAAATTCAAATTTAAAACTCCAATATAAGCTTTGAAACCCTGACTTCTCAGATCTTCCCTGCTGGAATGAGTACAAAATCAAGTTTGGATTTCTGGAATTTTGGATCCCTTTGGGTAGCGCTCCTGAATAAAAGCCTAAACTCTGTACAGATAAAGCTGAATAGGACAGACAAAAAAGGCACATAGCTCAAATCTGTTTCTTAGGGTTAATATGGTTTACTGTATGATATCAACTTCTGTGAGTGAAAAAATCCTTTATCTTCAGATACAATCAGGAAAAAGTCACCAGTATTTCTAATGTGGGAAATTTTAGACACCAGATAGTTCTGGCAACATAACTCATAGAAAATATTGCTCCCTTCTATAGGGCAAATACATACTAAATGTTGTTTTGTCCATAAATGTAAAAATCTTTTAATTTTCCAAAGGGAATCCCTATCATCTTCTATGTGGATATTAACATTTTAAGTGACTGAGTATAGATGAACTCAATCCCATTACACCAATCTTTCAACAAACACTCTATCCTTGACTATTTCCATATTTTGATATTTCTGATTTTCAGCATGTAGTGGAAGTTCTCAGAGTTGTTTTGAATGTGTTTTTCACTTACTAATAGTGATTTTGGAATAATCTTTCCTATTACTGATAACAGTGTATACTTCTTTGGAAATGACTTGTTTAGATATTTTGGCCACTTATTATTTAGAGAATGCCTCTTAAGTATTGCTTAATTGTCTCAATTCCATAAATATCTTAGCTATCAGACTTTATCAGAAATACTTGTCTCAAGTATTTTTGCCATTCATCAAACTGATTTTGTTTCTACAAAAGGCTAGTTAATATAATTAAAATTGTTTTATCTTTTGTGAAATCTTTTGTTTTAAATGATTAAAAATTTTCTCTATTCAATAAAGGGCAATGAAAGCATAGATTAAAAGTTAATTGGAAATGAAATAATTTAATATTAAAGAATTAATGGATCAAAAAACAAATCATAGAATCAATCGATAATTTCATTAAAGATAATGAAAACAGTAAGACAACATAACCAAATCTGTAGGAAACAAAGCTTTACTCTGGGGGGAAATTTATAGCTCTAAATGTATAATCAATAAAGGAGAGAAAAGGAAAACAATTAATTGGACATGTAACTAAAAAATTATTAAAAAAGCAAATTAAAAAACTAATTAAACACTTTAGTGGAAATTGCAAAATTGAAAGGAGATAGTAATAAAATTGAAAGTAAAATAAAAACTGTTGAATTAGTGGAACTGATTTTGTAAAATAAATAAATAAATAAAAAGATAAAATCATTGGTTGATTTGATTAAATTAAAGAAAGAATAAAATCTAATTGCCTGAATCAAAATAAAAAGGGTGAGTGTACCACCAATGAAGAAGAAATTAAAGCAATTATTAGAAGTTTTTTTTTTTTTTTTTTTACCTAATTATATGTCAGAAAAGCATAGAATGAATTAAATGGATGAATATTTATAAATCATATATAGATTGCCCAGGTTATCCCAGAAAACAATAGAGTACCCAAGTACTCAGAAAAAGGAATTGAACTTAGTATATAAATGAGCTCCCTCAAGAAAAAATCCCGATGACCTTATGGATTTACAAGTGATTTCTACCCAAAATTTAAGGAACAATTAATTCTAATAATATGTAAACTATTTTTAAAAAGATTAAAAAGAATCCTACCAAATTTCTTTTATGACACAAACATTATTTTGTTACCCTAATCAGTGGCAGCGAAAACAGAGAAAGAAACTATAGATTAATTTTTTCCTAGTGAATATTGATGCAAAAATCTTAACTAAAATGCTAGTAAAAAAAAATCACATACTATGATAAGATGAGATTTATACTATAAATTTAAGACTTGTTCAGTAACAAGAAAACTATAAGCATAATTGACATTTTCAATAAAAATAAGAACAAAAATTGTATAATTATATCAGTAGATGCAGTAAAAGCTTTTGACAAAACATAAAACCCATTCCTATTGAATATACCAGAAAGCACAAGAATATATGGAAGTCTTCTTAATGCTGATAAGAAATGTTTATATAAAACCAAAAGCAAACATATATAATGGAGATGTTGGGAGGCTTCCCAATAAGATCAGAATGATGCAAAGTTGTCCATTTTTACCACTAGTTTTCAATATAGTATTATAAATGCTATAATAAATATCAATAAGAAAATAGAAATGAATTGGAGGAACGAAGGCAATGAAGAAACAAAACTATTGCTTATTGAGAATTATATGATGGGGGAAGGGGTGGAGCCAAGATGGTGGAGAAGGCACACGCAACTTTCTAAACTCCTTTCATATCCTCACGACCAATTATTAAATTTAGCCTCAAAAATAGCACTTGACTGGTAAAATTCATGAAGATGAGAAGTACAACAATTTACTAGCCAAAAATAATCTGGAAATTCACCAGAAAAGGTTTGTTCTGAGGAGCAGAAAAAGACCAGCATAGGCAGGGATAGAACTAGAGGCATGCATATTGAACAGACTAATGGGGGTGGCTGCTATGGTTAAAAAATCTACAGAGATGACTCTGCCATAGGCTGACTGCTCTGCTATGCTTGCAAAACAGCAGAACAGCAGAGAAATTAAAGCCAAAGGTATAGGGTACTTTAAAAAAAGCCAGAACCTAACAAGATCTGGCTATATCCACCCATAACTGGAAGTGAGTGACTCAGCACAGACCACAGCACAGCTGTGGAGCTGCAATCTGCAGCACAGGGCTTTTGCCCAGAGCAGCCATAAATCTGCATGGCAGGGGGGCACAGCCCGGACAGCCTCTAATCTGCATGGTGGGGGGGTTGGCCTGGGGCAATAGAACTTCCACAACACTACTGTGCTTCCCTGGACAGAGACACTTCCGGTCTGCTGGTCAGCTGCTAATACCCACAGCTTCAAGGGGGCTTTGGCTTGGACTAGTGACACTTTCACTGTTCAGTCTCTAGCCCCAGAGCAGTTGCTAATCTGCACAGTGGGGTTCTTCACTGAGCACTTCCACAGCTTGGCTCTGCTAACCAGATCTAAATTACTTGTGGGGAGGGAGACTTTTTCCCACAGCACTCCCATACCTCACTGGTCTAAATCACTTGGTGGGGGGAAACTTTTCCCGCAGAGCACTCCTGTACTTTGCTGCTCTTTGCAGCCTGTTTGCAGGACAGCTACTGTCCACACACCTATCCCTGTTCTACAGAGGAAGCTGGTAACCTCCTTGCCCTGAAGGCAGACCTTACAGGCTTTAAAAAATGAGTAAAAAAATCAAAAGGATGATGGATAGCTTCTATACAGAAAGAGAGCAGGTTTTCAACCCTGAAGAGACTAATAGCAAACAGTCTCCAGACAAAACCACAAAGGAGGATATAACCTGGTCCCCCCACACAAATCTCTCCTAGAAGAGACTATTAAAAATTTTAAAAGAGAACTAGAAGAAAAATGGGGAAAGGAAAGAGAAGCTATGCAAGAGAGTAACAACTTCCTGAAATGTGAAGTGGAAAAGGTAAAGAATTCCCAGGAAAGTAGGATTTGTAAATTGGAAAAAGAAAATAACTCACTAAAAAAAAATAGTGAAATGGAAAAAAATTCCATAGAGCAAAACAACTCATTTAAAAACTCAATTGGACATATACAAAAAGAAGTAAAAAAAAAAAAAAAAAAAAAAAAAAAAAACTAATGAATAAAATAACTCATTAAAAATCAGAATTGAACAAATAGAAATGAATGATTCATTGAGCCATCAAGAATCAGTCAAGTAAAACCCAAAAAATGAACAATTAGGGGAAAAATGTTAAATATTTACTTGGAAAAACAACAGACCTGGAAAATAGATCTAGGAGAGATAATAAATTATGATGAAAAAAAGAGCCTAGATACTATTTTACAGGAAATTATCAAAGAGAACTCCTCAGATGTAATAGAATCAGAAGGTAAAATAGGCATTGAAAGAGTTCATTGAACACCTTCTGAAAAAGAACCTAAAATAAAAACTCTAAGGAATATTGTGGCCAAATTTCAGAACTATCAGACTCAGGAAAAAATATTTCAAGTAGTCAGAAAAGAACAATTCAAATACTGAGGTACCACAATAAGGATCACTCAAGATCTGGCTTCCTTCACATTAAAGGATCGAAGGCCCTGGAATTTGATATTCTGAAAGGCAAAAGAACTTGGAATGCAGCCAAGAATAAACTACCCAGCTAAGCTGAGCATTTTCTTCCATGGAAAAAGATGGACATTCAATGAAACAGATGAATTCCATTTGTTTCTAAGGAAAAAAAGCAGGTCTAAACAAAAAATTTTATTTCCAATCATAGGACTCAAGAGAAGCAGAAAAAGGTAAAAGGAGTTCTTGAAAACTGTATTTCTATTCTGGATATACATAAAGATCACATGTATAATCTGATTTTACTGATATAATATAAAAAAAGGGAAGTAGAAATGGAAAGGGGATAGTGTAAGAAAAAGGGAAAAGGGGAGATAAAAAGAGGGAAACTACATCCCACAAAGAAGCAAAGGAAACCTATCATATCTGAGGGAACTTAGAGAGGGGGAGGAACATTGTGTGAATCTTACTATCATCAGAATTGGCTCAAAGAGAAAATAATTGACATATTGTTTTACAGAGAATCTTCTCTCACCTCATTAAAAAGTGGGAGAGGAAAAGGGAAAAGGAAAAGAATAATAAGGGAAGGCTACAAGAAAGGGGAAGGGATTCAAAGGGAGAAGGGAGGGATCCTAAAGAGGGAGAGCTGCGTGATGTGAGTGGGGCCCATAAGTTTAATACTGGGAAAGGAGTAAGAGGGGAGCAAGAAAAAGAAAAGCATGATATGGGGATAATAAGATGGCAGGAAATACACAATTTGTAATTTTAACCATAAATGTAAATGGGATGAACTCTCCCATAAAGCGGAGGCAGATAACAGACTGGATCAAAAGCTAGAATCCTAAGATATGTTGTTTACAAGAAACACATTTAAAGCAGGGAGATACATACAAAGTAAAGGTAAAAGCCTGGAGCATAATCTATCATACCTCAGGTGAAGTAAAAAAAGCAGGGGTAGCCATCTTTATCTCAGATCAAGCAAAAGCAAAAATTAATCTAATTAAAAGAGATAAGGAAGGAAACTATATCTTGCTAAAACCTAGCATAGACAATGAAGCAATATCAATACTAAACATATATGCACCAAGTGGTATAGCATCTAACTTCCTAAAGGAGAAATTAAGAGAGTTGCAAGAAGAAATAGATAATACAATTATAATAGTGGGAGCTCTCAACCTTGCATTCTCAGAATTAGATAAATCAACCCACAAAACAAATAAGAAATAAATTAAAAAGGTAAATAGAATATTAGAAAAATTAGGTATGATAATTCTTTGGAGAAAACTGAATGGTGACAGGAGTATACTCTCTTCTCAGCAGTTCATGGAATTTGTACAAAAATTGACCATATATTAAGACATAAAGATCTCAAAATTAAATGCAGGAAGGCAGAAATAGTAAACACTTTCTTTTCAGATCATAATGCAATAAAAACTACATTCAACAAAAAGTTAGGGATAAATAGACCAAAAAGTAATTAGAAACTAAATAATCTCATCCTAAAGAATGATTGGGTGAAACAGCAAATTATAGACACAATCAATAATTTCTCTCAAGATAATGACAACGATAAGACATCATACCAAAATTTGTGGGATGCAGCCAAAGCAGTAATAAGGGGAAATTTTATATCCTTAGAGGCTTACTTGAATAAAATAGAGAAAGAGAAGATCAATGAATTGGGCTTGCAACTTAAAAAGCTAGAAAGAGACCAAATTAACCCCCCCCCCCAATCAAATACTAAATTTGAAAATCTAAAATTAAAAGGAAAAATTAATAATATTGAAAGTAAAAAAAAACCTATTGAATTAGTAAATAAAACTAAGAGTTGGTTTTATGAAAAAACCAATAAAATAGATAAACCTTTAGTAAATCTGATTAGAAAAAGGAAAGAGGAAAATCAAATTATTAGTCTTAAAAATGAAAAGGGAGAACTTTCCATCAATGAAGAAGAATTAGAGAAATAATGAGTTACTTTGCCCAACTTTATGCCAATAAATTTGATAACCTAAGTGAAATGGATGACTACCTCCAAAAATATGGGCTTCCAATTAACAGAGGAGGAAGTAAATTGCTTAAATAGTCCCATTTCAGAAAAAGAAATAGGACAAACTATTAATCAATTCCCTAAGAAAAAATCCCCAGGACCAGATGGATTTACATGTGAATTCTACAAAACATTTAAAGAGCAATTAACCCCAATTCTTTATAAATTATTTGAAAAAAATAGGGAATGAAGGAGTCCTACCAAATTCCTTTTATGACACAGACATGGTACTGATACCTAAACCAGGTAGGTTGAAAACAGAGAAAGTAAATTATAGACCAATCTCCTTAATGGATATTGAGGCTAAAATCTTAAATAAGATATTAGCAAAAAGACTACAGAAAATCATCCCCAGGATAATATACCATGATCAAGTAGGATTTATACCAGGAATGCAGGGCTGGTTCAATATTAGGAAAACTACCAGTATAATTGGCCATATTAATAACCAAATTGACAAAAACCATATGATCATCTCAACGATGCAGAAAAAGCATTTGATAAAATCCAACATCCATTCCTATTAAAAACACTTGAGAGTAAGGCCTGGAGAGACTTACATGAACTGATGCTGAGTGACATGAACAGGACCGGGAGATCATTATTTACTTCAACAACAATACTATATAATGAACAATTCTGATGGATGTGGCCTTCTTCAACAATGAGATGAACCAAATCAGTTCCAATAGAGCAGTAATGAATTGAACCAGCTACACCCAGTGAAAGAACTCTGGGAGATGACTATGAACCACAACATAGAATTCCCAATCCCTCTATTTTTATCCAACTGCATTTTTGATTTCCTTCTCTTTTGTACAGCAAAATAACTGTTTGGACATGTATACATATATTGTATTTAATTTATACTTTAACATATTTAACATGTATTGGTCAACCTGCCATCTGGGAGAAGGGTTGGGGGGAAGGAGGAGAAAAGTTGGAACAAAAGGTTTTGCAATTGTCAATGCTGAAAAATTACCCATGTATATATTTTGTAAATAAAAAGCTATAATTTAAAAAAGAGAGAGAGAATTATATGATGGTTTTCTCACAGAATCATAGAGAATCAACAAAAATCTAGTTCTAACAATTAACTTTAGCAAAGTTTCAGGATATGAGATAAATGCCCATAAATCATAAGCATTTTAATATATTGCCAACAAAACAAAGTAGGAAAAAGTAAAGAAAATGCCATTTAAAATAACTGCAAACATAAAGTATTTGAGAGTCTACCTACCAAGATAAATCCATAGACTATATAAACACTATTACAAAATATTACACACACACACATGAAAGCTGAACAAGTAGAGAAATATTAATTGCTTATGGTGAGACCAAAATGGAATGGTAGATCAGTAGAATAGATTATGCACACAATATATAGTAGGAAACACTATAGTAGCAAGTATTAATAGTGTTTGATAACCCCAAAGACCCAAACTTTGGGAGTAAGAACTCAGCATTTTATGAAAAATTTCTGGGAAAACTGGAAAGTAGTTTGGAAGAAAATAGAAAAATCAATATCTTAAACTATATTTCAAAATGTATAAAGGATAATATAATAAGCAAATTAAGGATGCATGGAAAAATGTACCAATCAAAAGACAGAGTTCATGACCAGTCAAAAAATAGAGAAGATCATGGTAGATAAAATAGATAATTTCAATTGCATTATATTTAAAAGTTTTGCACAAACAACACTAATGCAGCTAAAATTAAAAAGAAAGAAGAAAACTGGGGGTTTAAAAAAATAAGTCTCTCTCTTGATGATGATATCATTTTTCAAATGTATAAGAAACTGAGGCAAACTTATAATTCATAGTAGGAGTCAATCCTTGATTGATAAATGGTCAAAGAATATGAACCAGCTGTTTTCAGAAGAAGAAATCAATAATCATATAAAACTGCTTTATGTAACTATTGATTAGAGAAAAGCAAATTAAAGTAACTCTGAAGTTCCATATTACACTTGAAAGGATGGTTAACCTGTCAGAAAATAAAAATAATGTTGGAAGATTTATATGTACAACAATATTTATAGTAGTTATTTTTGTTCTGAAAAAGAATTGGAAATTCAGGGATGTTAATCAACTGGGGAGTGGCTAAACAAGTTGTGGTATATGATTTTGATGTAATACTATTGCACTGTAAGACATGATGAACAGAATGAGATCAGAAAATCCCCGTGAAGACTGAAATAGATTCCAAGTGAGTAGAATCAGAAGAACATTTTACATAGTAAAAACAATTATGATCAATTATGAAATACTTAGGTATTCATGACAATGATTCAAGAAAATTCCAGAAGCTCATAATGAAAAAGTGATCTACACTTCTAGAGAGAGAACTGATGAACCCTGAATGCAATTTGAGACTTACTATTTCACTTTGTTTCTTACTTTTTTTCATTATGGTTAATTTGGAAATATGTTTTGCATGACTTCACTTTTTCTTTTTTTGTTCAGTTCAGTCATGTCTGATTCTTTTTGACCCCATTTGCTTTTTTTTTTTTAAACAAAGATATTAGAGTAGTTTGCCATTCCTTTTCCAATTCATTTTACAGTTGTGGGATTAAATGACTTACCTAGAATCACAAGCTAGTGAGTGTCTAAGGTCAGATTGGAACTCAGGAAAATATGTCTCCCTTACTTCAAGCCTACCTGCCATTTATATGTATAAATGATGTCATATTGCTTGTCTTCTAAGAGAATTTGGAACTTAAAATGAAAAAAAAAAGACAAAATAAATTAGAGATTTAAAAAATTCTCCTACAGTCTTCATTGTGAAAGTATTTCTGTTTATTTTCCATTTGTTACCATTTACTATTTAAAATTGACTCTTATATACACGTGAAATACTGGTCTTAATTTCTTATTCTTGTTGGTGGTACTTTGTTGTTGTTTTGTTTGGTTTTTGTGGATTTTCAATTTTCTTGGATAATTTATATCTTTGGAATTATCAAACACTGTGTTACTGAGTTTGACTGTTGATTTACTCTACAATTTTTGACCAGTAGAAAGTAGTTTTAGTATCAGTTATTGAGAGGCACTTAAGAGAGGACCTGATTCTACACTGGTATAGATAATTCATTAATAGGACAAATATAGTTTTCAAAAGCAACTTTAAATATTGAAAGATAGAAGTAGAGACATCAGTAGATTGTCCAGATCATATACCCTTTCAATTTGGGAAATTTCCTTACCAATAAGTTGGAATTAGATTACTTCTCCTGAGTTTATTTAGGCCTACTTTTGCTGAAGATCACACAACCCTCCCAGCTTCAAACCAATCATTAAGAGAGAGAGGGAGAGAGTAGACTGAAGAAAAGGAAGGGGAGAAAGAGCACCCAAGTGAACATTGGGTTCTTTTTTTCTGACAAAGGAGCAATGCTGCTCGTCATGGGAGAGATTCCTGAAAAAAAAATAGACAAAAATTCTTCTTTCCCACTTTTTCTATTTTATACTTTCCCTCTTGATAGTCTCTATGACCTGCCTCTTAGCCTATATTTAGTATTGGAATCAAAATTTAATCTTTATTCTAAGTTCTATAGGAGATAACAGTCATTGGGGTTGAGCTTTCTGCTGTTTAGCGACTAGTCAAACTCTTTTAAAGATCAATCTAGATAAAGGGGGTCCATAACCAAAAATAGCAAACACTTCCTGAGTTAGTTTGAGGGGGAAATTTGGGTTTCTATTTTTTAAATACCATATTATTTTCTAATTTGAGGTTTCCTTCTGAAGTTGACTAGTAGAATTTTTCTTTTTCATTTGTCCTTAGGCTCTAGTTGATCTGGGCAGCTTTCTTTAAGATTTTTAATATCTTGGCTTTCTGTTTGGTGATATTTTTAGGCATTTCAATGATTCCTAATAATCTATCCTTGATCTGTTTTTCTAAGCCAGTTGGTTTTGATGATAGGTATATCATCTATTTTCTTCTAATTTTTTAGGTTTTTGATGTGATCGTAGTATTTTTCAATAGTTGAGTGAGATTTGCTATTTTTTGTTTTTAGCTATTTATTCTTCTTCCAACTCTTCCTTCAAGAGTTATAATTGCATTTCTAAATAATTTGTTTCTTATCTTTTGGCCATTCTAAAAGATTCTTAATGGTCATTCCAGCCTTTTATTTCTTGAAACAATTTCTTCTCTTGGCTTACTTCTTGAATTTTTCTTACCATGATATTTCTTGCTAACTTTACTATTACTATTTTTATTATTTATATTAGTATTTTACTATTAATGTACATCCCTTCTCCTTTTCTCCATGGTATATGAAGCTGATTCAGTTAAATCAATCAAAAACATTTATTAATTATTTATCATGTGTCAGACACTGTGTCCCTTGGATATAGAGGGTGACATATAGCAAGAAATCCATGATGATTCCTAAGTACAGAACATGAGTATTCCTCAGCAAAATAAGATATATGGGTTCTTCTGAACTGAGTTACATAGAAGAGTTACAGTGAGGATGTTGAAGGAAAATGATCATGTCACCTATAAGAAACATTGACTCAATCATATGTTGTCTCTTTCATGTCTCTTTCAAAGATGAAAACTGAAATGATGATCACTGGATCTAGAATGGTCTATCAAACCATTGATAGGAGAAGGAATGGCTATCAAAGCCAAAGGCTTCCACTGTAGATTTTGGGAACAAATACATAAATTTTTCATTTATTTCACAAGAGAAAGACTCCTGCTGGAGCTGGTAGATTTGATGTAAAGTGAATTTTTGAGAACTTTGGATGTATGTCAGAAATCTCCAAAGTCTATTATGAAAGAATGGTTGCCAGTTAGTTAGGCTGGTCCCAATAGGCAGCTCAGTTAGGCAAGGGAAACAGGAAAACTACTTTGATGTGTTCAAAATGTAATTACTATGTTTGAAATAAACTATGCTTGTTATGTGACTCAGATCATTGGGGCTAATAATTCTTATAGCTTTGTCTTATATGATCCTTATGTAAGTATTCTATTTCTTCTGTTAATGAAGAAATTTTATATTTTTGTAAATGTTCATCCATTTTATTTAGTCAATTCTACTGGTATAAAATTGAGCAAAATAACTCTAATAATCACCGTAATTTTTTCATTAGAGTTATATTCATCCATTTCATTTTTAAGTTAGTAATTTTTTTCTTAAATTAACCAGTGATTTAACTATTTTATTTGTTTTTCCCCATAAAATGAGCTCCTAATATTATTCAATTTTTTTTCATGTTTTATTTTTTACATTTAATTTTAATCTCTGCTTTTCAATATTTCTATTTTGCTGTTTAATTGAGAATTTTTAATTTGTTACTTTTTAATATTTTTATTTGTCTAATTAATTGATCTGCTTTTATTTTAAAAATTAATGTATGCAATTAAATATTAATTTAAGTATTGCTTTGGTTGCATCCCACAAACTTGGGAATGTTGTATTACTTTTTTCTTGAACGATTGTTTCTATGATTTGTTATTTGACTCACTTGTTCTTTAGGATTAGGCTATTTTGTTTCTAATAAGCTTTTAATCTAGGATTCTATGATCTTTTATTAAATTAAACTTATTGCATTATAGTTTAAAACAGTTACATTTAATATTTTTGCTTTTCTGCATTTGGTTGTAAGGTTTTTATGACTTTGTACATGGTCAATTTTTGTGAATGTGTCATGTACAGCTGTTAAAAAAAAGTATATATTTTTCTGTTTCTATTCAGTTTTCTCCAGAGGTCTATTAGAACTAAAAAAAAAAAAAAAGATTCTATTCATCATCTTCACTTCTTTCTTACTTATTTTTAGATTTATCTAGTACTAATTGGAGAAGATTGAGGTTCCCCACTAATATAGTTTTACTATTTTCTCTTGCAATTATTCATTTAACTTTTTCTTAAAGAATTTGGATGCAATATATTTGGCATTTTAGTATTGATATTTTACTTCATTGTCTCCATTTCCTTTCTTAATAAGATGGAGTTTCTATGCTTTTTCCTTTTAATTAGATCTTTTTTTGTTTTTTCTTTGTCTGAAATAATGATTGGTAGTCTTGCTCTTTTTACTTTATCTGAAATGATAGATCCTGCTCTAGTCTCTTATTTTAATTCCATGTGTGTTTCTCTGTTTCCATTGTCTTTCTGTAAACAACATATTTTTGAATTCTAGGTCCAAGTCTACTTCAGCTTCCTTTTAATGGATGAGTTCAACCTATTTATATTCATAATTATAATTACTAACTACATATCTTTTTATCCTATTATCTTATGTTCAACCTTCTTTTTTTCCTGTCCTTTCTATGAAATCTGTTTTGCTTGTGACCTTGTCCTTCTTTTATCCACTCTTCCTTTTGTGCTTCCCCTTTATCCTAACTCTATTCTGTTCCTGCTTCCATGTTGGTAAGATAGATTTCTATTATCAATTGAGCTTGTCAAGTGAGCACACACACACTCCATATACACATACATATGCATGAATGGATACATATACATATATGTACACACACACACACAAACATATTTATCACTTATCCATCAGGACTTTCGCTCTTTCTTGACCAAAAGTGTTCTTCTCTGTCTCTTCTCTGTCCTAGACTTTGAAGCACAAGTGCGTGCAGGCAATGGAGTTGGAGTTGCTCAGCAGTGTCTGGTCTTGCATCCAATGGTAGCACAGGGGTACTCTGTAGTCTTTTGGTCCAGTTGTCAGGTTCCCTTATTATTTGTTTCTTGAGAGCTCCTGAAGGTGCTGCTGCTTTTATCACAACCATCTAAATTCACCACTGAAGTTTTATCCACATAATCTCTGAACAAGCTTTTTTAAAAAAAATATTTTTATTAAAACTTTTTATTTTCAAAACATATGCATGGATAATTTTTCAACATTGACCCTTGCAAAACCTTGTGTTCCAAAATTTCCCCTCCTTCCCCCCATCTCCTCCCCTAAATGGCAAGTAATCCAATATATGTTAAACATGTTTAAATATATGTTAAATACTACACACACACACACACACACACTCACACACACACATTTATACAATTATCTTGCTGCACAAGAAAAATCAGATCAAAAAGGAAAAAAAAATGAGAAAGAAAACAAAATGCAAGCAAACAACAACAAAAAGAGTGAGAATGATATGTTGTTTCCACACTCAGTTCATACATGATCCACATTCAGTTCCCACAGTCTACTATTTGGGTGTAGATGTGAACTAGCCTTTATACTTTTGTTGTAGATCCTTCTTTCTGACCTCTTTAGTAGTCTTGGTCTGGAATAATGTCTTTTCCCCTTTTGTTAGCTCTGTCACTCTAGAATTTGGTTTGAGGTGCTATTTTGAAATCGTTTGAAGGCAAATGTTGGGAAAACTTAGTTGAGTGCTTCTTTACTCTGTCATTTGGACTCTGCCTCTGCAACTTTATAGATAGTCTTTTAAGAAATCCTTTGTTCTAATAATATATAACTCTTTGACCAGTCTAATGTTAGTCTTCTCCAAAATTTACCTAAACTTGTTCCTATGTGATAGATAGTTTATTATCTCTCTTTAAAAAAAAAAACTTATTTAATAATAACTTTATATTGACAGAATCCATGCCAGGGTAATTTTTTTACAATGTTATGCTTTGCACTCGCTTCTGTTCTGATTTTTCCCCTCCTTCCCTCCACCCCCTCCCCTAGATGGCAAGCAGTCTTATATATGTTAGATATGTCCTATCATATCCTAATATCCAGTATTTCCTAGATCCAATATATGTTTGCAGAACTGAACAGTTCTCTTGTTGCACAGGGAGAATTGGATTCAGAAGGTAAAAATAATCCGGGAAGAAAAACAAAATGCAAATAGTTCACATTCATTTCCCAGTGTTCTTTCTTTGGGTGTAGCTGCTTCTGTCCATCATTTATCAATTGAAACTCAGTTAGGTCTCTTTGTTAAAGAAATCCACTTCCATCAGAATACATCCTCATATAATATCGTTGTCGAAGTGTATAATGATCTCCTGGTTCTGCTCATTTCACTTAGCATCAGTTCATGTAAGTCTCACCAAGCCTCTCTGTATTCCTCCTGCTGGTCATTTCTTACAGAACAATAATGTTCCATAACATTCATATACCACAATTTACCCAGCCATTCTCCAATTGATGGGCATCCATTCAATTTCCAGTTTCTAGCCACTACAAACAGGGCTGCCACAAACATTTTGGCACATACAGGTCCCTTTCCCTTCTTTAGTATCTCTTTGGGGTATAAGCCTAGTAGTAGCACTACTGGATCAAAGGGTATGCACAATTTGATAACTTTTTGGGCATAATTTCAGATTGTTCTCCAGAATGGTTGAATTTGTTCACAACTCCACCGACAATGTATCAGTGTCCCAGTTTTCCTGCATCCCCTCCAACATTCATCATTATTTTTTCCTGTCATCTTAGCCAATCTGACAGATGTGTAGTGGTATCTCAAAGTTATCTTAATTTGCATTTCTCTGATCAATAGTGATTTGGAACACTCTTTCATATGAGTGGTAATAGTTTCAATTTCATCCTCTGAAAATTGTCTGTTCATATCCTTTGACCATTTATCAATTGGAGAATGGCTTGATTTCTTATAAATTTGAGTCAGTTCTCTATATATTTTGGAAATGAGGCCTTTATCAGAACCTTTAACTGTAAAGATGTTTTCCCAGTTTGTTGCTTCCCTTCTAATCTTGTTTGCATTAGTTTTGTTTGTGCAAAGGCTTTTTAATTTGATATAATCAAAATTTTTTATTTTGTGATCAGTAATGGTCTCTAGTTCATCTTTGGTCACAAATTTCTTTCTCCTCCACAAGTCTGAGAGATAAACTATCCTATGTTCCTCTAATTTATTTATAATCTCGTTCTTTATGCCGAGGTCATGGACCCATTTTGATCTTATCTTGCTATATGGTGTTAAGTGTGGATCCATCCATGCCTAATTTCTGACATACTAATTTCCAGTTATCCCAGCAGTTTTTATCAAATAATGAATTCGTATCCCAAAAGTTAGGATCTTTGGGTTTGTCAAACATGAGATTGCTATAGTTGACTATTCTGTCTTGTGAACCTAACCTTTCCCACTGATCAACTAATCTATTTCTTAGCCAATACCAAATGGTTTTGGTGACTGCTGCTTTATAATATAATTTTAGGTCTGGTACAGCTAGGCCACCTTCATTTGATTTTTTTTTTTCATTAATTCTCTTGAGATTCTCGACTTTTTATTGTTCCATATGAATTTTGTTGTTATTTTTCTAGATCATTAAAATATTTTCTTGGAAGTCTGATTGGTATAGCACTAAATAAATAGATTAACTTAGGGAGTATTCACATCTTTATTATATTCGCTCGGCCTATCCAAGAGCACTTAATATTTTTCCAATTATTTAAGTCTGACTTTATTTGTGTGGAAACTTTTTTGTAATTTTGCTCATATAATTCCTGACTTTCCTTTGGTAGATTCCCAAATATTTTATGCTATGAACAGTTATTTTGAATGGAATTTCTCTTTGTATCTCTTGCTGTTGGATTTTGTTGGTGATGTATAAAAATGCTGAGGATTTATGGGGATTTATTTTATATCCTGCTACTTTGCTAAAATTATGAATTATTTCTAATAGCTTTTTAGTAGCATCTCTGAGGTTCTCTAGGTATACCATCATATCATCTGCAAAGAGTGATAGTTTGGTTTCCTCATTGCCTACTCTAATTCCTTTAATCTCTTCTTGACTCTTATTGCAGAGGCTAGTGTTTCTAATACAATATTGAATAATAATGGTGATAGTGGGCAACCTTGCTTCACTCCAGATCTTACTGGGAAAGGTTCCAGTTTTTCCCCATTGCATATGATGCTTACTGAAGGTTTTAAATATATGCTCCTGACTATTTTAAGGAAAAGTCCATTTATTCCTATGCTCTCAAGTGTTTTTATTAGGAATGGATGTTGGATTTTATCAAATGCCTTTTTTGCATCTATTGAGATGATCATATGGTTTTTGTTTGTTTGGTTATTGATATAGTCAATTATGCTAATAGTTTTCCTAATATTGAACCAGCCCTGCATTCCTGGTATAAATCCTACTTGGTCATAGTGTATTATCCTGGGGATGATTTTCTGTAATCTTTTTGCTAATATTTTATTTAAGATTTTAGCATCAATATTCATTAGGGAGATTGGTCTATAATTTTCTTTCTCTGTTTTCAGCCTACCTGGTTTAGGTATCAGTACCATGTCTGTGTCATAAAAGGAGTTTGGTAGGACCCCTTCAATCCCTATTTTTTCAAATAGTTTATTTAGCATTGGAATTAATTGTTCTTTAAATGTTTGGTAGAATTCACATGTAAATCCATCTGGTCCTGGGGATTTTTTCTTAGGGAGTTGATTGATAGTTTGTTCTATTTCTTTTTCTAAGATGGGACTGTTTAGGATATTTACTTCTTCCTCTGTTAGTTTGGGCAAGCTATATTTTTGGAGGTATTCTTATATTTCATTTAAGTTGTTGAATTTATTGGCATAAAGTTGGACAAAGTAACTCCTAATTATTACTCTGATTTCCTCTTCATTAGTGGCGAGTTCTCCCTTTTCATTTTTAAGACTAACAATTTGATTTTCCTCTTTCCTTTTTTTAATCAGATTTACTAAGGGTTTGTCTATTTTGTTGGTTTTTTCATAGAACCAATTCTTAGTTTCATTAATTAATTCAATAGTTTTTTTACTTTCAATTTTATTGATCTCTCCTTTTATTTTTAGAATTTCAAGTTTAGTGTTTGACTGGGGGTTTTTAATTTGTTCCTTTTCTAGCATTTTTAGTTGCAAGCCCAATTCATTGACCTTCTCTTTCTCTATTTTATACAAATAGGTCTCTAGAGATATGAAATTTCCCCTTATTACCGCTTTGGCTGCATCCCATACATTTTGATATGATGTCTCATTATTATTGTTTTCTTGGGTGGAGTTATTAATTATGTCTATGATTTGCTGTTTCACCCAATCATTCTTTAGTATGAGATTATTAAGTTTCCAATTATTTTTTGGTCTACTTTCCCCTGGCTTTTTGTTGAATGTAATTTTCATTGCATCATGGTCAGAAAAGGATGCATTTGCTATTTCTGCCTTACTGCATTTGAGTTTGAGGTTTTTTATGTCCTAATATATGGTCAATTTTTGTATAGGTTCCATGAACTGTTGAAAAGAAAGTGTACTCCTTTCTGTCTCCATTACATTTTCTCCAGAGATCTATCATATCTAATTTTTCTAGTATTCTATTTACCTCTTTGACTTCTTTCTTATTTATTTTGTGGTTTGATTTATCTAATTCTGAGAGTGCAAGGTTGAGATCTCCCACTATTATAGTTTTGCTGTCTATTTCTTTTTGCAGCTCTCTTAATTTCTCTTTTAAGAATTTAGATGCTACACCACTTGGTGCATATATGTTTAATATTGATATTGCTTCATTATCCATGCTACCCTTTAGCAAGATATAGTGCCCTTCCTTATCTCTTTTAATTAGATCAGTTTTTGCTTTAGCTTGATCTCAGATCAGGATGGCTACCCCTGCTTTTTTGACTCCCTGAAGCATAGTAGATTTTGCTCCAGCCTTTTACCTTTAACCTGCATGTATCTCCCCACTTCAGGTGTGTTTCCTGTAAACAACATATTGTAGGATTCTGGCTTTTAATCCATTCTGCTAACCGCTTCCTCTTTATGGGGGAGTTTACTCTATTCACATTTATGGTTAAAATGACCAATTCTGTATTACTTGCCATCTTGTTTACCCCAGTTTATGCTTTTCTCCCTTCTTTCCCCCTTGTCCCCCTTCCCAGTATTAAGCTTGTGAGCACCACTTGCTTCTCACAGCTCTCCTTTTTTAGTATCTCTCCCCCTGCCTTGGATTTCTTCCCCCTATCTTACCCCTTTCCCTCCCAGTTTCCGTATTCCCTTCCACTTAGCTTATTCCTTCCCTTTTCACTTTTCTCTTCTCACTTTTCAATGAGGTGAGAGAAGTTTCACCATAGGTTAAATATGTCTAAAATTTTTCTCTTAAAACCAATTCTGAAGGCAGTAAGATACCCACTATATTCATCCCCCTCCATTCTTTTTCTCAGATATAATAGGTTTCCTTTGCCTCTTCATAAGATGTAGTACCCCCACTTTACCCTTTTTCTGGTACAATGTCCTTTCCACATCTAGTTTCTAGAACAAGGTATACATGTATTCTTTATACATCTTTATAGCCAAAATATAGTTCCCAAAATTAATCTTTACCTTTTTAGATTTCTCTTAAGTTCTATATTTGTAGATCAAACTTTTTGTTAAGTTCTGGCTTTTTCATCAAAAATAGGTGAAATTCGCTTACTTCGTTGAATGTCCCTCTTCTTCCCTGGAAAAAGATGCTCATTCTAGCTGGGTAAGTTATTTTTGGTTGCATACCAAGTTCCTTAGCCTTTCGGAATATCATATCCCAGGCCCTTTGATCCTTTAATGTGGATGCTGCTAGATCTGGGTGATCCTTATTGTGGCTCCTTGATACTTGAATTGGGTTTTTCTAGCCGCTTGCAGTATTTTTTCCTTCGTCTCTGGCATTTGGCCACTATATTTCTTGGTGTTTTGATTTTAGGATCCCTTTCAGTAGGTGATTGATGAATTCTTTTAATGTCTATTTTGCCCTCTGTTTCTATGACTTCTGGGCAGTTCTCTTTGATAATTTCCTGGAAAATAGTGTCCAGGCTCTTTTTTTCATCATGCTTTTCTGGGAGTCCAATGATTCTCAGATTGTCTCTCCTGGATCTGTTTTCCAGGTCTGTTGTTTTCCCCAGAAGGTATTTCACATTCTTTTCCATTGTTTGATTTTTTTGGATTTGCTTTACTGATTCTTCTTGTCTCCTTGAGTCATTCAATTCCATTTGTTCAATACTGATTTTCAATGAAGTATTTTCTTCATTCACTTTTTAAATATCTTTTTCTAATTGTCCAATTGAGTTGTTTTGTTCTATGGAATTTTTTTCCATTTTGCCAATTTTGTTTTTTAGAGAGCTATTTTCTGTTTCCAGTTCACTAATCCTATTTTTCAAGGATTTTATTTCTTTATCCACTGTCTTTAAATGAGTGGGAAGGTTTCTCCAGTCTCTCTTGCCAAGCCTCCCTCTCCTTTTCCCATTTTTCTTCTAGCTTTCTTGTGAGAGCCTTTTTAATTTCTTCTATGAGATTCGTATGTGCTGAGGAACAAATGATCTCCTCCTTTGGGGATTCACCTGGAGACTGTTTTTAGTCTCCTCAGGAGTTAGAGTCTGCTCTCTATCTGTATAGAAGCTGTCAAGGGTTAAAGTCCTCTTCAATTTTTTGCTCATTTTGTCAAAGAATCAAAGACAAACTAGCAAAGAAAAAAAAGAAAAAAACCCTAAATGGAGTCTGATTTTTTTGGGGGAGGGGCTGGGTGGTGTTACCAAGCTTCCTTTACAGACTGAGGGGGCAGCAGCGAGGCACTAGTCCGGCTGTGCTGCGCCTGCGCTCTGAGACTCCAAGAGCGTGCTAAGACACTGTGGGGGAGGGGTAGCCAGGTCCCGAAAGACTCCAGCTGTTTGGGGTTGTATTTTCAATTTCTTTTTTTTCTTTTTTCTTTTTTTTTTTTCTTTTTATTAATTTAAGATCATTGATTAATTCTGTATAAAATATAAAGAGGTTTCTTTTTGTCATAACTTAGTAAGAGTGCATACTATAAAATGCAAAACTGTAGATTTTCACATCTCTAAATTATTTTGAATTATTATGTCTATGTGTGACATGAAGTAAAGAATTAAAACAGCAATAAAGGAGTCATTTTATACAAAAAAAAATTCAACTAGTAATGAGTCATCTGAGATTGCTAGTAGTGATCCTAGCAGATGAATTAAGGCTACTTTCTACTTTGAATTTCTTTCACCAGCATTTTGCTTATGGTATTTAAATCTTCGATCCAACTTTTATAGGGGAAAAACATCCTTTTAATTAATAAAATATTCCTAGAACTTTTAAAAATGGAAATGTCTTTAGAATGACTTCAGATAATTGACATTTTCAACACTTAAATGTAACTACTATTTTATTGTCCCTAATTTTAATAAGTGAAATGAAATCACTGATTTATTGTTAGATAAGTAACACAATCAATTGAGAAAGAAAATCCACTAGAAAAGCTGAAACTAGTTCAAGGATAGATAATAGAAATAATTTAAGTAAGGGTAAAATAGAAAAAAATTAAAAAAATACAGATAATCTAATTTGCTAAATTTATCATGAAAGTTGACAAATATCATTATTGGTGGAAAGGAAAGACCATTGTGTTTGCTTTCCATAAATTGTGTAGGGGCAAGGAGCCAGAAACTTAATTACATGAAATATCTTCAAAATATATAAATAGAGTACATTGAAATTCTTCCAAAATAAATTAAATACTTTTAATAAGAGAAAAAAAAAACTTGAGGGGGAAAATGTTGGTGACATCAAAATAGATTGTTTATGATTAATAACATAACTTTTACATACTGAAGTGTAACAAGCTTGCTTGTTAAAAGCAAAATGATGTTAAATGCAAGTGTTTATGTAGTTTAAATAATGATTGGTGAATCATATTCAAATCTGATTAAAATGATACAGTTTCAGATAGTATGATGGAAAAAAAAGGATTACATGCCTAAAAAAATGTTATGATCAATTAATTGAGAAATAAAGTCTCCTTTTCTAATTGTAGTAAATTTATTTATTTTTAATAAACATTGCTTGATGAATCATGTTGTGAGAGAAAAATCAGAGCAAAAGGGAAAAACCAGGGGAAAGAAAAAAACAGAAAAAAACCAAGTAAACATAGCATGTGTTGATTTATGTTTAACTCCTAAGTTCTTTTTCTGGATGCAGATAGCATTTTCTATCCAAAGTCTATTGGGGTTGCTTTGGATCATGGAAGCACTGAGAAGAACCAAGCTTTTCATAGTTGATCATCACACATTCTTGCTGTTATTGTGTACAATGTATTCCTGGTTCTGCTTGTTTCACTTAGCATCAGTTAAATGTAAATCTTTCCAGACCTTTCTAAAATTAGCTTGTTCATTATTTTTTATAGAACCATAATATTCCACTACCTTCATGTACCACAACTTTTTTTTAGCCTTTCCCAAATTAGTGGGCATTTGCTCATTTTCCAATTCTTGGCTACCACAAAAAGAGCTGCTACAAACATTTTTGGACATGTGGATCCATTTCCCTCTTTTATGATTTCCTTGGGATACAGACCTAGTAATGACATTGCTGAGTCAATGGATATGCACAGTTTTATAGCATCATTCCAAGTTCCTCTCCAGAATGGTTGGATCATTTCACAACTCCACCAACAACGCATTAACATGCCAGTTTTCTCACATTCCCTCTAATATTTATTATTGCCTTTTCCTGTCATTTTGGCCAATCTGAGTGGTGTGAGGGGGTACCTCAGAGTTGTTTTAATTTGCATCTCTCTAATCAACTTAATTACATGAAATATATGATTTAGAGCATTTTTTCATATGATTATAAATGGCTTTAACTTCATCATCGGAAAATTGTCTGTTCATATCCTTTGACCATTTATCAATTGGGGAAAGACATATTTTTTATAAATTTGACATAGTTCTTTATATATTTTAGAAATGAATGCTGCCTCTAAAGATTTTTTTCCCTTAGCTTTGTACTTTTCTTTTAATCTTGTTTCTGTTGGCTTTGTACATTAGTTTAATGTAATCAAAGTTGTCTATTTTATCTTTCATAATGTTCTCTGGTTGTTCTTTAATTATAAATTCCTCCCTCATCCAAAGATCTGATAGATAATTTATCCCTTGTTCTCCTAATTTGTTTATGGTATCACTCTTTATGCCCAAATCATGTATCCATTTTGATCTTATTTTGATATGGGGTGTGAGATGTAGGTTTATCCTGAGTTTCTGACATATTATTTCTCAGTTTTCTCAGCAATTTTTGTCAAATATTGAGTTCTTACAACAGAGGCTGGAGTTTGGGGATTGATCAAATACTATATTTCTATAGGTCTTGATTATTATGTTGTATATATCTAATCTATTTCACTGATCCACCACTCTATTTGATGACTGCTGCTTTATAGTATAGTTTTAGATTTAGTACTGCTAAGTTACCATCCTGTGTATTTTTTCCATTAATTCCTTTGATATTCTTGACCTTTGTTCTTGCAGGTGACATTTTTATTATTATTATTTTTTCCACAATAAAATAATGTTTTGGCAATTTGATTGGTGTGGCATTGAACAAGTAGACCAAATTAGGCAGAATTGTCATTTTTATTATATCAGCTCAGCCTGGTCATGAACAATCAAAAGTTTTCCAATTATTTAGATCTGATTTTATTTGTGTGAGAAGTGTTCTCTAATTGTGTTCATACAGATCTTGGGTTTGTCTTGGCTGGTAGACCCCCAAGTACTTTATTTTGTCTACAATAATTTTAAATAGCATTTCTTTTTCGATTTCTTATTGATAGGCTTTGACAGTAATAAATAGAAATGCTGGTGATTTGTATGAATTAATTTTATATCCTGCAACTTTGCTAAAGCTGTGAATTGTTTCCAATAGGTTTTTGGAGAATTTTCTAGGATTCTCTAAGTATATCATCTTATCATATGCAAAGAGTGATAGTATTATTTCCTCATTGCCAATTCTAAGTCTTTTAATTTCTTTTTCTTTTCTTATTGCTAAAGCCAACATTTCTAGTACAATGTTGAATGATAGTGGTGATAATAGACATCCTTGTTTCGTTTCTGATCTTATTGAGAAAGTGTCCATCTTCTCTCCCTTACAAATATTCCCATACTCTATAGTGTTTTTAATAGGAATGGGTAGCTGTATTTTGTCAAAAGCTTTTTCCACACCTCTTAAGATTATCATATAATTTCTGTTGGTTTTGTTATTGATATTAAACATGCTCGTGGTATAAATCCCACTTGCTTATAGTGTATTATCTTGCTGATAAATTGCTATAATCTTTTTGTTAATATTTTATTTAAAAGTTTTGCATCAATATTCATTAGGGAGATTGGTCTGTAATTTTCTTTCTCTGTTTTGGCTCTTTCTGGTTTAGCTGTCAGTGCCATATATGTGTCATAACAAATTTGGCAGTACTCCTTTACCTATTTTTCCAAATAGTTTACATAGTATTGGAATTAATTATTCTTTAAATGTTTGGTAGAATTTATTTGTGAATCCATTTGGCCTTAGAGATTTTTTTCTTAGGGAGTTCATTAATGACTTGTTCAATTTCTTTGTCTAAAATGGGACTTCTAAAGCAATTTATTTCCTCTTCTGTTAAGCTAGGCAGTTTATATTTTTGTAAATATTCATCCATTTCAATTAGATTGTCAAACTTGCTGCCATAGAGTTGTATAAAATAGCTCCTAATTGTTGCTTTAATTTCTTTTTCATTGGTGGTAAGTTCATCCCTTTGATTTTTGATGCTGATGATTTGTTTTTTCCTTTACTTTTTCTGATCAAATTAACCAAATGTTTATCTATTTTGTTAGTTTTTTCATAAACCCAACTCTTTATCTATATTTATTAATTTAATAGTTTTCTTTGTTTCTATTTTATTAATCTCCCCTTTGAGTCTCAGAACTTCTAATTTGGTATATACTTGGGGTTTTTTTAAGATGTTCCTTTCCTAGCTTTTTTAGTTGCGTATCTAATTCATTGATCTCCCTTTTCTCTATTTTATGCATGTAGCTATCTAGAGATATATAATTTATCTTAAGAACTATTTTGACTGCATCCCATAAGTTTTTGCATGTTGTCTCAATATTTTAATTCTCTTGGTGAAATCATTAATTGTTTTTATGATTTGATGTTTGACCCACTCATCATTTAGACTTACATTATTTAATTTCCAATTGGTTTTTAGTCTATTTTTTCCTTGCCCTTTAATGAATATAATTTTTATTTCACTGTGATCTGAAAAATAAATATATACTATTTCTGCCCTTTTGCATTTGATTGTGAGGTTTTTATGCCCTAATAAATGGTCAATTTTTGTGTAGAAGCCATGTACTGCCAAGAAAAAGGTATATTCCTTTCTTTCCCTTTCAATTTTCTCCAAAGGTCTGCCATATCTAGCTTTTTTAGGATCCTATTAACCTTCCTAGTTTCTTTCTTGTTTATTCTAAAACAAGATTTGTCTGATTCTGAGAGGGGAAGATTGAGGTCCCAAACTAGAATAGTTTTGCTGTCTATTTCTTCCTGTAACTGGCTTATTTGCTTGCTCTTCCACTTGGTGTATACACATTTAGTATTGTTATTACTTCATTATATATGGTACCTTTATCAAGATGTACTTTCCCTTCTTATATCTTTTAATAAGATCTATTTTTATTCCTGCTTTATCTGAGATCAGAATTGTTACTCCAGCTTTTTTCACTTCATCTAAAGCATAATAAATTATGTTCCAGCCTTTTGCCTTTACTCTGTATGTGTCTTTCTGTCAAATGTATGTTTTATAAACAACATATTGTAGGATTTTCTTCTTTAATCCATTCTGCTATTTGCTTTTGTTTTATGGGAGAGTTCATCCCAATCATATTCACAGTTATGATTACCAGCACAATATTTGTCTCCATCCTATTTTCTTCCTTTCATATACTTTTGTTCTCTGTTTCTACCCTGTCCTTTGGCTTGTGTTTTTTTTTTTTTTACCCACCCCATCCACTGTCTTTTCTCCTATCATCCCTCCTTTATTTTCTATCCACATTTCCTCCCTTTCCTTGTCTCTCCCTCCCCCTTCCCTCCCCTCCTCCTCTCCCCCACCACGTTCCTGTCCTTCCTTTTATCCTGTCCCTCCCTTTTCTTTTCCTCTTTCTCCTCTTACTTCTTTATAGAGTTAGATAAATTTCTATACCTAACTAAATGATTAAATTATTCCCTCTGAGAGCCAAAGCTGATGAGATCAAGCTTCAGATAATGCTGATTTCCCTCCCTTCTTTGCCTGGTTGTAATAGATCTTCTGCACCTCTTCATATGAACTAATTTTCCCATTATACCTTTCCTTTCTTCTTTTTCCAGTACAGACCTTTCCCCACCCCTTAAATGTCTTTTTCTTTGATGTTATCACATCAGAGTACATTCACAATCTCACCCTCAGTCCATGTGATTCCCATCTCTGTCTGCCCCAGTAACAGAGACAGTTCTCAAAAGTTACAGATATTGTTTTCCCATCTAGGGATGTAAACAGTTTAACCTTTAATATATATTTCCCCCATTTACATTTCTATGCTTCTCTTGAGTCCTATAAGTGTAGATTAAAATTTTTGTTTAGTTGTGGTTTTTTGAATAGAAATGATTGAAAGTCTCTTACTTCATTGAAGCTCCATTTCCTCCTCTGAAAGATGATGCCGAATCTTGCTGGGTAATTAATTCTTGGTTGTAACCCCAGGTTCTTCTGTCTTCCAGAATTTGATATTGTAAGCCCGCTCCCCCCTCCCCCCAATTCTTTATTGTAGAAGTTGCCAGATCCTGGGTAATCTTGACTGTTGCTCCTTAATATTTGATTTTTGTCTGGCAGCTTACAGTATTTTTTCTTTGAGATTGTTGTTTTAGAATTTCACAACAATGGGTTTTGTTTGCGGGATTTCTTTCCAAATGTGGTCGATGAATTCTTTTAATCTCCCCCTCAATTTCTAGAATATTGGGACAATTTTCTTTAATGCTCTCTTGTAGAATGTAGAATGCTCCTTTTTTTGGTCATGACTTTCAAAAAAGCCAATAATTTTTAAATCATTGCTTCTGGATCTGTGTTGCAGGCCAGCTGTTTCCCTAATGAGATGTTTCCCATTTTCTTCCATTTTTCCATTCTTTTTAGTTCATTTTATTCTTGCTATCTCACAAAGTCATTAGCTTCCATTTGCCCTATTCTAGTTGTTAATGGGTGGTTTTTTTTTCCATTGCCTTTTGTATTTCTTTTTCCATTTGGTTAATTCTACTGTTTAAGGAGTTTTCTTTAGACAATTTTTTTTTACTTCCTTTTCCAGGATGTTGATTCTCTCATGCATACTTCTCATTTCCTTTCTCATTTTTTTCTTCTACTTCTCTTATTTGCTTTTAAAGTCTCTTATGAGTTCTTTAGTCTTGAAACCAATTTATATCAGCCTTTTGAGATTTTCTCTGTGGACATTCTGTCCTTGCCTGAGTTTGTGTCTACCTTGTCACCATAGTAGCTTTCTATGGTCAAGATTCTTTTCTGTTTTTTCCTCATTTTCTTTCCTTTTCTTTTGGTATTCCTCTTTTTTTTTTTTTTTTCTTTTAACGTCAAGCTCTGCTCCTGAAGTAAAAGAAGCACTGTCCCAAGCTTCCTGTGCAGCTCTCAGCTTTAGCTTTGACCACAAGCACCCATTATGTTTGCAGGATGTTGCTTTACTTGTTCTTTTCAGAACACAACCTGGTTTCCCAGATTTTCCATTCTAAGCAGAAATTGAAAGTTGCCTCACTGATTTGCTCCTCTATTGAGTCTGGACTGAGGGTCTTAGTTTATGATTGCTGTGATTAAAACCCCTCTCACCACCTTTCCCAGAGCCTACCTGGACTGGGCTGGACACCCTTTTCACTCCAGTGAAACTGGCCTTTATTGAAGTTTTTTCCAGCTTATCTAAAGCAGGAGGGTGGTTTCATTCTGTCATTCTCTATTCAGAGGGTTGGTTTCATGTGATTTTTGAGAAACTAGGAGAGCTCAAGCAGCTTCCTGACTTTACTCTAAACTCTTCTTTTTTTTTTCTGTATATGTGGGAAGAAAAGAAATGAGGAAGGAATAAAGGAAAGAAGAGGAACATGTTTATTGAGTATTAACTATATGGCATGTACTGTGCTAAACACTTTATAAATATTCTCTCACTTGATATAAAAATCTTTGGAGCTAAGAGCTATTGTTATTTCAAATTCCACAGGTGAGGAAACTGAGACAAATAAATATTAAGTGACTAGTTTATAATCAGCTTATATTTGAAACTTAAATTGAACTTGTCTTCCGGAGGTCCTGGATTCAGGAAGGCCTGAGTTTAAATCTGGCCTCTCTTATTAGCTGTGTGAGCCTTAACAAAACACCTAACCTCTAATTTTCCCCTATGTGTCCTACAAAGTTGGACATGACTGAATGATTCAACAATAACAGCAACAACAAATAATAACAATAATTTTCTTCTCTAGACCCTGTCCTCTATTCACTATACTACTTGCCACTTGATGAAGTAATAGATATATTAAAAATGTTCATGTGATTACTTATATATGATGATGGTGGTGGGGAAATTCATGCATAAATTTGAGATGCCACACATGGAGGAAATTTAAACCTATTTTCTAAAGTTTTGGATAAAATGATATAGTGTCAAAAATAACATTGAACTACCCTGATAGAGCTCAGTGGATCCCAAAATTAAAATATAGATCTCACTTGCTAGTTTAAAATCTATCTTACTGACTTAGACAAAATTCAATGGAGAAAGAATCTAGAATATCCTGCGAAATGCAGCAATAAAAAAGGAGGAATAAAGAGGAACACTCTTCCATATTTGATAATGGTTAAAAAAAACAAAGTAAATCAATGGAACAGATTAGACAAAGAAGAACTAAAAATAATTCAATGCTATAATCCAGTTTGTCTTTTGAAAAATTGAATTACAAATTATCTAGGAAAGAACTCTCTTATTGATAGGAACCTATGGAAAAATTAAATGATAATTATACCAAAGTCTTATGCCACATTTCATAAGAAACTCAAAATGGCTAGGTAACCTGAATGTAAATAGTAATACTATAAAAAAAGAAAGGAAGGGAGGAAGGAAAGAAGGAAAAAACAATTCACATGCCATTTATATTTGTGTTTAGGGGATGAATTCTAGGCCAAACAGATGATTCAAAATACAACACAGATAATTTTGATTACATGAAAATGGGGGGGAAATGTATGAATAATATTTACTGAACTAGGATAAAGAAGTAAGAAGTAGACTTTTTTATTTTTTCCTTTTGAAAAAAAAAATCTCAATTTTGAATATCACTGGAGCAGAGCTGAAATGGTGGAGAGAAACCAGGAAGTTGTTGGAGCTCTCGTTAATGCCCTTCAGAAACAACATTAAATCAAGCTTCTAATCAATTCTGGTGCAATAGAATCCACAAAAAGATGGAAAAAAAAATTCCAGCCTGAGATAACTTAGAAGGACATCAGAAAAAGTCTGTCTTATTTGGGTAAAAGAAGAACACAGCCCAGCACAAGCTATGAACAGGGAAGTCAGCAGAAGGCTCTTAGCTACAGGATAGCTCTGCAACAGAGGCCCTGTAGTCCTCACTCAGCATATCAGTAGTATAGCAGGCCAGTTGTAAGACTTTCAGCACCAATACAGCAGACAAACTGCTATCTCTAAGACACAACAAGCACAATTAGGCTGGATTAGACTAGACTAGGCTACCCTAGCAGAGTGGACAAGCTTCAGAGGTTCTAGTACAGAAAGCCAGTGACCAGTTGCCTTTCTGAGTTTAAAAAACAAACAAACAAAAAAGAGCCCTGATTTAGAAAGATACTATGGTGAGGGGGAAGATCCAAAAACAAACTCAGATGAGGACAGCAATGTCAAAAATGCCTATATGCAAAGCCTCAAAGAGGAATATGATCTCAAGCCCCAAAAGTCCTCTTGAAAGAGCTCACAAAAGATTTTAAACATCAAATAAGAGATGTAGAAGAAAAACCAAGGAAAGAAATTATGTAAGACAATTGTAAGGAAAAAAAAGGATTGAGGTCAAGTTGGGAAAGATAGCAAAAAAAAAAAATTGACTGAAGAAAACAATTCCTTAAAAAAATAGAATTTAAAAAAATAGAATTGGGGACTTCCAGAGGTGGTGTCAAGATGGTGGAGTAAAGTCAGGAATTTGCTAGAGTTCTCCCAGTTTCCCTTGAAAATCATATGAAACTAAGTTTCTGAACAGTCTGAATAGTCTAAAACCACTTGTCAGCTCAAGATAGACTGAAAAAATTTCAAGAAAGATTTCACTGGTGTAAAAAGGTGTTCAGCCCAGCTCAGATAGATTGTGGGAAAGCCAGTAGGAGAGTCTTAATCACAGAAAATCAACAACTAAGTTCCTCAGTCCTGGCTCAGTAGAGGAGTAAATCAAGGGGGCAGCTTCCACTGTCAGCTCAGAAGGGAATCTCTGGGAAACCAGGATGTTTCTTGAAAAGAGCAGGCAAAGCTATCCTTTCAAACACAACCCCTGTACTCAAAGTCAAGGCTCAGAATTGCACAGGAATCTGTGCCCCCTATATCCCAGGAGCAAAAGTCAACCTTAAAAGTAAAAAAAAAAAAAAAAGAGGAAATACCAAAAGAAAACAAAAGTGAGCAAGAAACAGAAAAGAACCTTGACCACAGAAAATTACTATGGTGACAAGGCAGACCAAAATACAAACTCAGAGGAAGACAGAATATCCACAGAGGAAATCTCAAAGACTAATATAAATTGGTTTCAAAAGCCCAAAGAGGCTTCTTGGAAGAACTCATAAAAGACTTTGAAAGGCAAATAAGAGAAGTAGAAGGAAAAAATGAGAAAGGAAATGAGAAGTATGCATGAGAGAGTCAACATCCTGGAAAAGGAAGTAAAAAAAAAATTGTCTAAAGAAAACAACTCCTAAAACAGTGGAATTAACCAAATGGAAAAAAAGATATAAAAGCCAACTGAATAAAATCACATATTAATAACTAGAATAGGACAAGTGGAAGCTAATGACTTTGTGAGACAGCAAGAATCAGTCAAATATCCTAAAAGGAATGAAACAATGGGAAAAAATGTGAAATACCTCATTGGAAAAACAGCCAACCTAGAAAATAGATCCAGAAGGGACAATTTAAAAAATTATTGTCCTACCTGAAGGCAATGACCAAAAAAAGAGCCTGGATGACATTGTAACAGAGATCATTAAGGAAAATTGCCCCAATATTCTAGAAACTGAAGGGGAAATCCTGATCGAAAGAATTAATCAACCACTTTAGGAAATAGCTCCCACAAGCAAAACATTGTTGCAAAATTCCAAAACAACAATCTCAAGGAAAAAAATATTGCAAGCTGTTAGACAAAAACAAATCAAATATCAAGGAGCAACAGTCAAGATTATATAGGATCTGGCAGCTTCTACAATAAAGGTTTAGAGAGTCTGCAATATAATATTCTGGAAGGCAAAGAATCTGGGATTATAACCAAGAATTAACTACCTTGCAAGATTCAGCATCATCTTTCAGGGGAGGAAATGGAACTTCAGTGAAGTAAGAAAGACTTTCAATCATATCTAGTAAAAAAAAAAACCCAGAAGTAAACAGAAATTTTAATCTGTACTTACAGGACTTGAGAATCATAGAAAGGTATATATATATATATATATATATATATATATATATATAATTTTTATTATTATTATTATTATTTAAAGGTTAAACTATTTACATCCCAAGATGGGAAAACAATATCTGTAACTCTTGAGAACTGTTTTCTCACTGGGGCAGATAGAGAGAGTGTATCACATGGACTGAGGGTGAGGTTGTGAATAGACTCTGATGTGATGACATCAAAGAAAAAGACATTTAAGGGAAGTAAAAAGGTCTGTATTGGAAGAAGAATAAAGGAGAGCTATGATGGGAAACTTAATTCACATGGAGAGGTTCAGAATACCTATTACAAGCCAGAGAAAGAAAGGAGGGGAATGATTATTGTCTGAAGCTTGATCTCATCAGTTTTGGTTCCAAGAGGGAATAACTTAATCATTCAATTGGGTGTAGAAATTTATCTAACCCTATAAAGAAGTAGGAGGAAAAGAGGAAAAGAAAAGGGAGGGATGGGATAGAAGGAAGTGCAAAAACTCTAGAGAAGGAGAAGAGGGGATAGAAGATAAGGTCATGTAGGGATGGGTTAAAAAAAACATGACTAAGTACTGGGTGGAAAGAGAGAACAAAATTAACAAAAAAGAAACTGTTTAATAGGATCCTAGAAAATCTAGATATAACAAACCTCTGGAGAAAATTGAATAGGGAAAGAATGCAATACACCATTTCTTGGCAGTACACGGCACCTACACAAAAATTGACCATGTATTAGGTCAACTTATTTACAACAACTTACTAGCAGGATAATACCCTATGACCAAATGGAATTTATACCAAAAATGCAGGTTCAATATCAAGAAAACTATTACCATCATCAACTGTAAAGACCGCGTATTTAAAATCACTGGAGTCAGGAATTCAGGTTAAGGGAAAAATCTTCAATCTTTATTGAAGTGAAGAGGTGAATAAAGATTGCGATAGCAACATGAGCAAGAAAGATTGCTATAGCAATATGGGCAGCTGCGACAGGAAGCCAGCTAGCAGAGAGAGACCTGAGCTGAAGCGCCGTCCATCGCAATCGCAATGCAAGTAGTCTCTCCTTCCCCTTCCTTTTCCACTCTCCTGCCTCCACCCACCAAAATAGTCATTTCCTATACAACACATCAGGACTTGCACAAAGAATGGGCGGGGGCCATTCTTTCTCCAAGCTTATATATTCATAGATTATGGTCCAATTACTATTTAGCCTCATGTGCTTGGGACCTCAGTGCATCAACTCAAGCCTCAGCCCATTACATCTCCCGCTTTCTTTTGTTTTAGAACACAGGTGATCATGCCATCCCTGACTCCTCAGGGAGGTCAGAGAGTCCTGATATCTCAGGAAGGGAGATGAAAAGCACCAAAGGGAAGTGGGGGTTGCTAGCAGGTTTTTGGGCTCAAGGGTTTTATTATGCACAAACTCATCAGCATGGGAAGTATTACACAAGCACATAGCAACAACGCAGAAGCTATTAGTGATGACTCTCCCCACAGTCAGTGCAGGCTTAATGTGGTGTAACAAATATGAATTATACACCCAAGTAACAGTATAACAAACAATATAAATCAACATTGTGTTGTAGAAGATTGCCAGAAGTCCTAGAAGGAGAGTATGTAAACAGCAGTCACACATACACCTTCTTCAGCAGCCAAGAGATAGTCCAAAACCAATCTATTGTCCATTGCTTCACATATTAGGGAATCCAATGATCCCCCCCAGTTTTTGAGTTCAGCAAAAGTCTTTTTATGTCTTAGGGAATCCAATGATTCTAGCAGATTTTGAAGTCCTGTAACAGTCTTATCATTTCTCAGAAAATCCAATGATTCCTGAGGGCTTTCAAGTCTTATGTCTCAAAGAATCCAATGATTCCTGAGGGATTTAAAGTCCTACAACAATCTAATGTCTCAAAGAATCCAATGATTTCTGAGAATTTTGAAGTCCAATGATTTTCTATGTCCATGAGTCAAACGCCATAACTGCCACATTCTTTCAATGGTGTGCACAATCAGCAATGGAACCACCTGATGTTTCTTGGGTCTTCTCCTTTGTTTCAAGGGTCTGCTCCATCTCTCTGCAATGGACAAGGTGAATAAGGCTCGTTGGCACCCATCTGATTCCTTCTCCACCAGTAGAGATACAAGCAAATCCTCTCCCCCAAGCAGTTAGCCTATCTGGTCCCTTCCATTCACCACTTTCTGGGTCTTTCCACATCACCTGGCGATTATCTAAAGATAGTGAAGCTGCTCGCACTGGACACTGCCCTTCCGGTGGATTATAAAACCTGTCTGCCGGAGCCAGTGCATCTTTGTCAAAAATCAAGAAGTTAATAGTATAAAGTGTTAGATTTAGTAGTTCTCTAGGGTTACCTGTGACTCCCCCTTTCTTTTGTTTTTGGAGCAGCGTTTTAATGTCTCTGTTTCTCCTCTCTACTATTGCCTGTCCTTGAGGGTTAAAGGGTATGCCAATGGTGTGTAAAATCTTATACTGTGCACAAAAGTGTGCAAAATGTTTGGAGGTGTATGCAAGACCATTGTCTGTTTTTATTGCTTGTGGCACACCCATAATGGCAAATGCTTGCATGAGGAATTCAGTGACCACTCGGGCTGTCTCTTTTGCTGCTGGTATTGCAAAAGTGAATCCTGAAAAGGTGTCTACCACAACATGGATAAAAGACAGACGACCAAAAGATTTATAATGGGTCACATCCATTTGCCAGATTTCATTGGGTCTCAAACCACGAGGGTTCTTCCCTGGAGGCAGTGTAGGAGCGTGGAAAGGAAGGCAAGCTGTACAGCTTTTTACTATGCTCCTAGCTTCCTCTTTTGTTATCCCAAATTGTAAATGCAAAGCTCGAGCAGCCTGATGGCATTTAGAATGGGATTTCTGGGCCTCCTGAAATAAAGGCGTACTGGCTAACATAGTTAAAAGGCTATCTGCCTTTGAATTCCCATCAAAAAAAGGACCTGCGAGTCCACTATGTGAGTGGACATGCAAGATATAAATCTTACCTGGATGTTTTCTCACTTGCTCCTGAAGTTCCTTAAAGAGCTGATATATATTAGAAGCTACAAATTTTATTTGGGCTGTGGCAATTCTTTGTACCACACCTACTGAATAGGCTGAATCAGATATTATATTTATGTCTCCTGGGTAATAAGTGAGAGCTAACATGATTGCATATAATTCGTTCTGCTGAGTGGACTGAAAAGGAGTTCTGACTACTCTCTTTATAGTTAAGTCATGAGAGTATACAGCACAAATATTGTGTTTGGCTGCATCTGTAAAGATAGTTGGTCCTTTAAGAGGAACTTTAGAAACTTTTTCTTCAAAAGTCCATTTCGTAGGGGCAGCACTAACGTCAGCTGCTATTGATCCTCCTGCTCCAGACATATAGGTGTCTGCTTTAATCTTTGGCCAGTGACTGGGCCAATTGGCACCTCTAATAACTGTATGATCTGCACCTGTGTCTACCAATCCTTCCAATGGTAGGCCATTTATATAGATCGTGAGTATAGGTCGGTCAGCTGTTACAGCTGCTGTCCAGTATATTCCTGGATTTTGTGGTCTGGAGTCAGAATCTGGGTGACTATCACCAGGTTGCTTATTAGGATTCTGTATGAGTAAACCTGATGCTACTACTTCTCCTGGATGATAAGTCATACATTGTCTACCTGTATTAGTGACTGGGATATTATCTACACATTCCCCAGTTTCCACATCAGTGTGTGGATGGACACTGTTTTGTACATACAAAAAGGAGGTGAAATGGTCAAGCCTACTGTGCCTGGAGGTAGGGGATCCATAGGCTGGAGAGGAACAGATTTCACCTCTCCATGGGTATCTCAGTTGTCCCAGCTGCATACAGCTCTATTCTCCCCAATTGTAATTCCCTTCTGCCATCAGGTTGCTTCCTGGCTGGTTGACTGTGTAAATCAACCATATCAATAACACAAGCAACAGAAATCACATGACAATCTCAATAGATGCTGAAAAAGCTTTTGACTAAATACAACACCCATTTGTATTAAAATTGTGAGAGAACATGGGGATAAAGGGAACTTTTATTAAAATAATAAGCACTATCAATCTAAAACCTATATCAAGCATTATTGAAATAGAAAGTAACTGGATAGCTTCTCAATTAGATCAGGGTGAAACAAGGTTGCTGACTATTACCACTGTTATGTACTAGAAGTGTTGGCTTTAGCAGTAAGAAAAGAAAAAGAAATTAAAGGAATTAGAATAGGCAATGAAGAAACAAAAGTATCACTCTTTGCACTTGATAAAATGATATACTTAGAGAACCTAGAAAATCCTCCAAAAACCTTTTAGAAACAACTTACAGTTTTAGTAAAATTGCAGGATATAAAATAAAACTACAAAAATCATCAGCATTTCTTTATATTACTGACAAAGCCCATCAGTAAGAGATAGAAAGAGAAATTATTTTTAAAATTATTGTAGACAAAATAAAATACTAGGCGGTGGGGGTGGGGGGGTCCTACCTGCCAAGACAAACAATTACAAAACACTTCTCACACAAATAAAGTCAGATATAAACAATTGGAAAAATATCATTTTTTCATGGCTAGACTGAGCTAATATAATAAAAATGACAATTGTGCCTAAATTGGTTTACTTGTTTAGTAATCAATCTGCTAAAACATTATTTTATATAAGTAGAAAAAATAATTTAAAAATTCAGCAGGAAGAACAAAAGGTCAAGAATATCAAGAAAATTAATGGAAAAAAAATATAAAGGATGATGGTTTAGTAGTACCAAACCTAAAACAATATTATAAAGCAGCAGTAATCAAAACCATTTGATATTGGCTAAGAAATAGTGGTGGATTAGTTGAATAGGACATGACACAATAATCAAGACCTATAGAAATCTAGTATTTGATAACCCTCCAAACTCCAGACTCTGTTGTAAGAATCCAATATTTGACAAAAATTGATGAGAAAACCAGAAAATGATGTCAGAAACTCAACATAAACCTAAATCTCACCCCATACCAAAATAAGATCAAAATGGATACATAATTTGGGCATAAATAAATAAATTAGAAGAACAAGAGACAATTTACCTATCAGTTCTTTGGCAAGTAGAGGAATTTATGACAAAAGAAGAATTAAAGAACATTATGTAAGGTAAAATGGACAACTTTGATTACATTAAACTAAAAAGGTTTTGTACAAAGTCAAGAGAAACAAGATTAAAAGAGAAGTAAAAGCTGGGAAAAAAATCTTTACAGTCAGTATTCATTTCTAAAACAGCTAAAGAACTGTGTCAAATTTATAAGAATGTCATTCCCTAATAGATAAATGGTCAAAGAATATGAACAGACAATTTTCAGATGATGAAATTAAAGCCATTTGATAATATGCATGATAAAAGCATGAAAAAAATGCTCAAAAGCACAATTGATTAGAGAAATGCAAATTTAAAGCAACTCTGAGATACCCACTCATACTTCTCAGATTGGCTAAGATGACAGAAAAAGGCAATAATAAATATTAAAGGGAATTTGGGTAAACTGGGATATTAAAGCATTGTGGGTTGTGAAATGATCCAGGCCTTCTGAAGAGCAATCTAAACCTTTGCCCAAGTAGCTATGAAATTGTGCATATCCTTTGACCCAGCAGTGCCATTACTGGGTCTGTATCCCAAGGAAATCATAAAAGAGGGAAATGGACTCACATGTGCAAAAATGTTTATAATAGCTCTTTTTGTGGTAACAAAGAATTGGAAAATTAGAAAATGCCCACCAATTTGAGAAAGGCTGAAAAAGTTTTACTATATATGAAGATAGTGGAATATTATATATAAAATATAATTATGTAATTATATATTATGCATTATATAATACATTATATAATTATTATGTAATAGTGGAAAAGCTATGTGAAGAAAATAATTCCTTAAAAATTAGAATCAGGCAAGTAGAAGCTAATGGTGCTAAGTGACATTAATGCCAGTCAATTTTTTTTTTTTAAATGGGAAAAAAAGAAAATGTAAAATACCTTATTGGAAAAAAAAAAAAAAACAACTGATCTTGAAAATATATCTTGTGCTCCAAGTCATTAATAATCAGAGAAATGCAAATTAAGACAACTCTGAGATACCACTACATACCTTTCAGATTGGCTAGAATGATAGGGAAAGATAATGTGGAATGCTGGAGGGGATGTGGGAAAACTGGGACACTGATGCATTGTTGGTGGAATTGTGAATACATCCAGCCATTCTGGAGACTATTTGGAACTATGCTCAAAAAGCTATCAAACTGTGCATACCCTTTGACCCAACAGTGTTATTACTGGGCTTATATCCCCCCAAAAAAAATTAAAGAAGGGAAAGGGACCTGTATGTGCAAGAATGGCACCTTCTTTGTAGTGGCCAGAAACGAAACTGAGTGGATGCCCATCAAGTGGAGAATGGCTGAATAAATTGTGCTATATGAATATTATGGAATATTATTGTTCTGTAAGAAATGACCAACAGGATGATTTCAGAAAGGCCTTGGGAGACTTATATGAACAGATGCTGAGTGAAATGAGCAGGACCAGAAGATCATTATATACTTCAACAACAATACTATATGATGAACAATTCTGATGGATGTGGCCCTCTTCAACAATGAGATGAACTAAATCAATTCCAATAAAGCAATGATGAACTGAACCAGCTACACCCAGGGAAAGAACTCTGGGAGATGACTATGAACCACTACGTAGAATTCCCAATCCCTCTATTTTTGTCTACCTGCATTTTTGATTTCCTTCACAGGCTAATTGTACACCATTTCAAAGTCTGACTCTTTTTATACAGCAAAATAACTGTTTGGACATGTATACATATATTGTATTTAACTTATACTTTAACATATTTAACATGTATTGGTCAACCTGCCATCTGGGGGAAGGGTTGGGGGGAAGGAGAGAAAAAGTTGGAAGAAAAGGATTTGCGACTGTCAATGCTGAAAAATTACCTATGCATATATCTTGTAAATAAAAAGCTATAATAACAAAAAAACAAAAAAAAAGTATATCCTGGAGACATATTTTAAAGATCACTGGACTACTGTAAACCATATTAAACATACCAAAGCCATGATCAAAAAAGGGGCCTAGACCTTTAAAGAAGTTATCATAGAAAACTGTCTTGATACTTTAGAATGAGAGAGTAAAATAGTTATCCAAATAATGCACCAATCACCTGAAAGAGATCCCAAAATGAAAATTTCAAGGAATATTATAACCAAATTCCAGAACTGTCAGATCAAGGACAAAATACAGCATACAGCCAGAAAGAAATAATTCTAGTAACAAGGAGTCACAGTCAGGATTACATAAGACTTAATTTCTATATTAAAAATGCTTGGAATAGGATATTCTAAAAGGCAAAGAAACTTGAATTACACCTCAGAATCAAGTACCTAGCAAAATTAGGCATAATCTTTCAGGGTAAAAAATGGACATTCAATGAATCAGGAGATTTTCAAACTTTCCTGATGAAAAGACCAGAGGTGAATAAAAATTTTGACCTTCAAATACAAGACTGAAGAGAAACAGAAAATGATAAATAGGAAAGGAAAAAAAATCCACAATATTCCAACAAGGTTAAACTGTTTATATGCTTAAATGCAAGATGATATTTGTAACTCTTAAGAACTGTATTTCTATCAGAGAAGTTAAAAAAAAAAGTATACTTACAGAGAGGACATGGTTATGAGTTGTTGTGATGATCACAAAGTTTTATTAAGGCGTGAAAAAAGGATTGTATTGGGAGAAGAGGAAAGGGAGAAGCAGAGCAGGATAAATTATATCACAAAAAGAGGCTTAGAAGACATAGTAAAGTAGAGAGAAAGAAGGGAGGGGGTGAGCATTTTGTGACTCTTACTCTCATTGAATTTGGCTCAAAGAGAAAATAACAGGCATCCTCACTTGGGTAAAGAAATTTATCTTGACATAAGAAATTAGGAGGGCAAGTAGAAAAGCAAAGCAAAGGGTAGAGTAGGGGAAAGGAGTGCAGACTGGGGGAGGTTGTTATCAGAGGCAAAATACTGGTGAGTAGAGACAATTAAAGAAAAGAGAAAGAGGGAGAGAGAAAGAGAGAGAGAGGGGGGGGAGGGAGGGAGAGAGGGGGAGAGAGGGAGAGGAGGGGAGAATAAACAGGGGAAAATAAGAGGAAGGGAAATAAATACTTAATTATCACAACTCTGAATATGAATGGATAAACTCTCCCACAAAAGAGAAATGTATCAGAGTGAATTAAAAAACATAATGCTACAATATGTTATTTTCAAAAAACTCATTTGAAACAGACACACACATAGAATAAAGGTAAAAAGCTGGTGCAGAATATATTATGCTTCAGATGAAATAAAAAAAGTGGAGATAATAATCTTATAGCAAAAGCAAAAACAAAAATAGTTCTAATGAAAAAAGAGTCAAGGAAGAAAACTGCATCTTTCAAAAACTTGAGATTGATTATGGCTTCTTAAACCTTTTCTACTTGTGATTCCTTTTTGTCCAAAAAATGAACCTCAGGATATAGATACATTAAGCACATATGCAAACCGAACTTTTACTGATAATATAACTTAATGTTGTAACTCACACAATCAGTTATGAGACCCCCTATAGCACTATGAACCACAATTTAAGAAGCTGGACTATAGAAAATGAATCAATATCAATACTAAAGATATATGCACCAAATAGTGTAGAATCCAGATTTTTAGAAAAGTTAAGTGAGTTACAGGAAGAAATCAGTAGCAAAATTAGACCAATGTGGGACCTCAACCTCCTCCTCTCAGAATAGACACTTCTAACTATAAAATAAACAAGAAAGTTATTAAGGAAGTGAATGATTATTAGAACAGTGAGGTATGATAGACCAGTGAAGAAAATTGCATGGGATTAAAAAGGAATATCACTTAGAGACACATGGCACCTACCCAAAAATTGACCATGTATAAGGATATAAAAACATCATAATCAAATACAGAAAGGCTGGAATAGTAAATGTATCCTTTTCAGATGAATATAAAAATTATGTGTAATAAAGGGCTATGGAAAAATAGACCAAAAATCAATTAGAAAGTAAATAATCTAATACTAAAAAATGAGTGGATCAAACAATAAATAATAGAAATAATCAATAATTTCATCCAAGAGAATGCCAATAATAAGACAACATACCAAAACTTACTTCCAAAGCATTTCTTCATGGAAATTTTATATGTCTAGATGCTTAAATAATAAAATAAAAAAAAATCTATGAACTGGGCATTCAACCAAAAAAGCTAGAAAAAGGGAAAAAAAAAACTTCCAATTAAGGACCAAATTAGAAATTCTAAAAATTAAAGGAGAGATTAATAAAATTGAAAATAAGAAAACTATTGAACTAATAAAACTAAGAGTTGATTTTATGAAAAAAAATTTTTGATTAACTTGATTAGAAAAAAAAGAAGAAAACCAAATCACCAGTAAAAAAAAAAATGAAAAGGGTGAACTTATTACCAATAAAAAGAAAATTAAAGCAATGATTAGGAGCATTTTTGCCCAATTGTATATCAACAAATTGAATAATCTAAGTGAAATGGATGAATACTTTAAAAAGATCAACAAATCAGGAATTAAATAATTAAATAGTCCTGTTTTAGAAAAGGAAATTGAACAAACCATTAATGGGCTCTCTAAGTAAAAATCTCCAGGGCCAGATGGATTTACAATTTTACCAAACATTTGAAGAACAATTAATCCCAATACTATAAAAACTATTTGGAAAAACAGAGGAAGAATTCCTTTTATGTCACAGATATGATGCTGATATATAGATCAGGAAGGGTTAAAACAAAGAAAAAATATTATAGACCAATTTACATGACAAATATTGATACAAAATCTTACATAAAATATTACCAAAGAAATTACAGCAATTTATCACTAGAATAATATACCATGACCAAGTGGCATTTATACCAGGGCTGGTTCAATATCAGGAATAATTTACCATATCACTAACCAAACTAACAGAAATCATATGATTGTCTCAATAGGTACAGAGAAATTGTTGATAAAATATAGCATTTATTAGCATCCATTTCTATTAATAACAATAGAGAGCATAGAGATTGTTGGAGCTTTCTTTAAAATAAATTGTATCTAGCTAAAACTATTAGCAAGCATTACTTGTAATGGGAATAAGATAGAAGCATTCCAGTAAAATCAGGGGTGAAACAAGGATGCCCATTACCACAATTATTATTCAATATTGTATTAGAAATGTTAACTTTACCAGTAAGAGAAGAAAAAGAGAAGAAATTAGAATAGACAATGAGGGAATCTTTGCAGATGACATGATTTTTTCCTTGGATAATCCCATAGAATTAACTAAAAATCTACTTGGAATAATTAGCAACTTTATTAAAGTTGCTGTCTATGGATATAAACATATGGATATAGAATAAACCCACAAAAATCATGAGCATAAGTATAAGCATAAATTGTCAAAATTAATTGTCACAAATCATTGCTATAAGAGAAATACATATCAAAACAATTTTATGGTTTCGCTTCAGGGTATTATAAAGATAATGAAGTAGTTAGTAGTAGAGAGGGGTTGCAAAGTTGGCCACATAAATTTACCTTTGGTGGAGTTGTGAATCTGTCTAATCATTTTATAAAGTAAATAGGAATTATATAAGATATTTACCAAAAGGTCCATATCCTCTGAAAGATTCTGCCAATTAATATATATTCCAAAAGAACAATACTCCAAAAAATACGATATAGATAAACATTTTTACACCAGCACTTTTTGTAGTAGCTTGTTCATTGTCCTTTGTATTCAAAGAGGATCATAATGGCATTAAAATGTCTGCATCAAAGTACAATACATCCATCTATGGCTAATCAGATTGATCTTAGTTTAGGTGGCTCTACCACTAGTGGGACACAAATAATCTATTAAATATTTGGGATGGAGATGTCTTAAAATGTACACATCCTTTTTCTTTTTAGCTATTGAAATTTTGATTTGTTCATAGAGCATGGCACTTTCTTTGATCTGTGAATGCAGTGCATGGCACTTTCTTTGATGTGTGAATGCAGTGCTGGGCAGTCTTATCTCAGTGCCTCCCATGTCTCACAATCGATGCCAGAATTCTTCAGAGAAACCTTGAAAATGTCCTTGGATTGCTTATTCTGATATCTTTTTGAGCACTGAAATAATCAAATAGTCTTTTAGGCAAATATATATATATATATTATTGACATCTAAAAAATCTAAATAAATAAATCTGGGAATGGAGAAATTATTCATATTTAAATGGTGAGAAAAAGATTATTTTAGTAACATGAATGAAGAAATAAGATTTAGGTTTGGGACTACCAATCTTACTAATAATCTAAAGGGAGTGAGTACTGGACCTAGAGTAAGGAAATTTTTGTTATTTTTCAAATTTTAGTCATGTCCATTGAATTTATGCTCTCTTCAACAGAGTTTGAATGCTTGGCAGTTCAGCTTGAGAAAGGACATAATGTCTGATACCTTATCTTGTCAAGTAATCTTCAGAATCTTCCTAAGTCAATTCAAATACAAGCAATTCAGTTTCCTGGAAAGGTGCTAGTATGATTTCTAGGTTTCACAGGCATACAACAATGAGGTTAGCACAAGGATCGGTAGATTTTGGTAGTCAGCCTAATACTTCTCTTCCACACATTTCTTTTGAGCCTCCCAAATCATGAATTAGCTCTGGCAATGCTTGTATCAACCTCATGATCTATATATACATCTCTGAAAATTATTATTGCCAAAATAAGTGAGCTTATCTATAGCATTCAAAATTTTTCTATTTGCTGTAATTAATATTGTTATTTGTCCTTCTTCTCAAAGAGGACTGTGACATCAGGGAGATGATGCCATGATATGCAAGTGAATTGGATTTAAGTGAGGGAAGGCTGTGCAAGGTCACTTACCTCACTTTCCCCTCCAGAGCCATCTGGGTCCAGTGGCTAGATATAGATTAAAATGACTGAAGATGGCCCTGGATGAAAGGCTTTGTCCATTCAGTGATTAAGGCTAGATAGCAGTTAAGGCAAAGAATCTCCTTCTCCTCCCCCACCAAAAAAAATCTAAATAAATAAATCTGGGAATGGAGAAATTATTCATATTTAAATGGTGAGAAAAAGATTATTTTAGTAACATGAATGAAGAAATAAGATTTAGGTTTTGCTAATAATCTAAAGGGAGTGAGTACTGGACCTAGAGTAAGGAAATTTTTGTTATTTTTCAAATTTTAGTCATGTCCAGGTATTCATGATACCATTTGAAGTTTTCTTTGAAAAGAGGAGTGGGTTCCATTCTCCAGCTCATTTTATAGATAAGGTAACTGAGACAAATAAGGTCAGATCTGGCCTCAGCTACTTATTAACTGTGATCTGAGCAAGTAAACTTAAACACAGTTAATAAGTAGCTGAGGCCAGATCTGAACTCAGGAAAATGAATCTTTCTGACTCTAGGCCTGGCACTCTATCTACTATATCATTTAAATGCCATGGAGTAAGGAAGACCTGAGTTCAAATCCTGCCTCAGATACCGACTAGCTGTGTGACTCTGGGCAAGTCACCCAATCCCTTTCTCAGTTTCCTCATCTACAAAATGAGGATAATAATAGCACCATCTTGTTATAGAGATAAAATTAAGAAATACTTATGAAGCATTTAAAAATCTTTAAGTGCTTCAAAATGCTAGTTATTATTATTAAGTGTTTATTTGGCAAATGCTTTAATTTTTTAGCAGTATTTTATTTTTCCGCGCAAAGATATTATTCTATGTCACCTTTGCAAAACCTTGTGTTCCAAATTTTTCTCCCTGTCCTTTCCCCTTCCCATTCTGCAAAGCAGCAAGAAATCTGATGCAGGTTAAGCTTGCACAATTCTTCTAAATATATTTTTACATTTGTCATGCTGAAAAAAAAAAGATAAAAAGAAAAAAAACACAAGAAAGAAAAAAAAAACAAGCAATCAAACAATGATGAAAATACTATGCTTTGATCTACATTTAGTCTTCATAGTCCTCTCTCTGGATATGAATGACACTTTCTATCACAAGTTTATTGAAATTGGCCTCATTTGAATTGAAAAGAGCCAAGTACATCAGAGTTGATCATTACATAATCTTGTTACCATGTACAATGTTCTCTTGGTTCTGCTTACTTCAGTTATCATTAGTTCATGTAAGTCTTTCCAGACTTTTTTGAAATCAGTCTGCTCATCATTTCTTTTAGAACAATAATATTCCATTACATATATATACCATAACTTATTCAACCATTCCCTAATTGAGGGCCATCCACTCAATTTCCAGTTCTTTGCCACTACAAAAAGGACTGCTAGTTATACATATGAAGGGTGTTGTGCTGGCTAGGGGATATAGAAAATAGATCTAGGAGAGACAATCTAAGGATTATTAGACTCCTTGAAAATCATGATGAAATAAAGAGCTTAGACACTATTTTTCAGGAAGTCATCAAAGAAAACTGCCCTGATGTCATAGAATCAGAAGGTAAAATAGTCATTGAAAGAATTCATCAAACACTGCCTGAAAGAGACCCCAAAATTAAAACTCCAAGGAATATTGTGGCTAAATTTCAAAACTATCAGACCAAGGAAAAAATACTACAAATAGCCAGAAAAAACAATTCAAATACTGAGGAGTCACAATAAGGATTACTCAAGATCTAGCAGCTTCCACATTAAAGGATTGAAGGCTCTAGAATGTGATATTCTGAAAGGCAAAAGAACTTGGAATGCAGCTAATAATAAACTACTCCACTAAACTGAGCATTTTCTTCCAGGGAAGAAGATGGGCATTCATTGAAACAAGTGAATTCCATTTATTTCTGATGAAAAAACTAGAGCTAAACAAAAAATTTGGTGTCCAAATGTAGGATTCAAGAAAAGCATAAAAAGGTAAAAAGAACTTTTGAGAATTGTATTTCTGTTATGACTATACATAGAATGTGCTTGTATTATTTGATTTTACTGTTATAATATAAAAAATGAACTAGAGGAAAGGGGATTGTACCAAAAAAAGGGAAAAGTGGATATAAAAAGAAGGAAATTACATCCATGAAGAAGCAAAGGGAAAGAATTTTATCTGAGGGAAAGAAGGAGGGGGATGAACATTGTGTGAACCTTACTCTCATCAGACTTGGCTCAAAGAGAAAATAATAGACATATTTAGTTTACAGAGAAACTTCTCTCACTTTATTGAAAAGTGGGATGGGAAAAGTGAAAAGGGAAGGGATAGGGTAAATAGAAAGGGAAAGAGAAATAGTAGGGGAAAGGTATAAGAAATGGGGAGGTGCTCTAAGGAGGAGAGATTCTAAAGAGGGAGGGCTGCTTAAGGCAAGTGGTGCCCATAAATTAAATACTGGGGAGGGAGGTAAGGGGAAAAATAAAGGAAAAAGTATAATCTGGGGATAATAAGATGGCAGGAAATATAAAATTAGTAGTTTTAACCTTATGGTTATGTGAATGGGGTGAACTCTCCCATAAAGTGGAGGTGGATAGCAGACTGTATTAAAAGCCAGAATCCTACAATATCTTGTTTACAGGAAACACATTTAAAGCAGAGTAATACATTCAGAGTAAAAGTAAAAGCCTGAAGCAGAATCTATTATGCTTCAGGTGAAGTAAAAAAAAAAAAAAAAAAAAAAAAAAAGCAGGGGTAGCCATCCTGATTTCAGATCAAGAAAAAGCAAAAATTGATCTAATTAATAGAGATAAGGAAGGAAACTATATCTTGCTAAAGGGTATGATAGTTAATGAAGCAGTATCAATACTAAACATATATGCACCAAGTGGTATAGCATCTAAATTCCTAAAGGAAAAGTTAAGAGAGCTGCAAGAAGAAATAGATAGCAAAACTATAATAGTACCTTGCACTCTCAGAACTAGATAACTCAAACTACAAAATGAATAAGAAAGAAGTTAAAGAGGTAAATAGAATACTAGAAAAGTTAGATATGGTAAATCTTTGCAGAAAATTGAATGGAGACAGAAAGGAATACACTTTCTTCTCAGTAGTTCATGGAACCTATACAAAAATTGACCATATATTAGGACATAAAGACCTCAAAATTAAATGCAGGAAGGCAGAAATAGTAAATGCTTTCTTTTCATATCACAATGCAATAAAAACTACATTCAACAAAAAGTTAGGTGTAAATAGACCAAAAAGTAATTGGAAAGTAAATAATCTCATCTTAAAGAATGATTGGGTGAAACAGCAAATTATAGACACAATTAATAACTTCACTCAAGATAATGACAACAGTGAGACATCATACCAAAATTTATGGGGTGCAGCCAAAGTGATAATAAGAGGAAATTCTATATCCTTAGAGGCTTACTTGAATAAAATAGAGAAAGAGAAGATCAATGAATTGGGCCTGCAACTTAAAAAGCTAGAAAAAGACCAAATTAAAAACCCCCAATCAATTACTAAACTTGAAATTCTAAAATTAAAAGGAGAAATTAATAATATAGAAAGTAGTAAGAAATCAAATCATTTTCCAATTGATAAATGGTCAAAGGATATGAACAGACAATTTTCAGATGAAGAAAATGAAACTATTTCTAGTCATATGAAAAGATGATCCAAATCATTATTGATCAGAGAAATGCAAATTAAGACAACTCTGAGATACCACTACACACCTTTCAGATTGGCTAATATGACAGGAAACGATAATGATGAATGTTGGAGGGGATGTGGGAAAACTGGCATACTGATACATTGTTGGTGGAATTGTAAATTGAATCCAACCATTTTGGAGAACAATTTGTTACTATGTTCAAAAAGTTATCAAACTGTGCATACCCTTTGATCAAGTAGTGTTACTATTGGGCTTATATCCCAAAGAGATCTTAAAGAAGGCAAAAAGGACCCACATGTGCAAAAATGTTTGTGGCAGCCAATTTTATAGTGGCTAGAAATGTGAAATTGAATGATGCCCATTAATTGGAGAGTGGCTGAATAAACTGTGGTATATAAATGTTATGGAATATTATTATTCCGTAAGAAATGACCAGCAAGCTGATTTCAGAGAGGCTTGGAGAGATTTATATGAATCGATGCTAAGTGAAATGAGCAGAACCAGGAGATCATTATATATGGCAAAAACAAGACTATATGATGATCAATTCTAATGGATTTGTCTCTCTTCAACGATGAGATGATTCAAACCAGTTTCAATTGATCAGTAATGAAGAGAATCAACTATATCCAGAGACAGAACTATAGGAAATGAATGTGGACCACAACATAATATTTCCACTCTTTCTGTTATTTTTTTGCTTGCATTTTTATTTTCCTTCTCAGTTTTTTTCTTTTTTCCCAGATCTGATTTTTTTTTTTTTGTGCAGCAAGATAACTATATAATTATGTATACATATGTTGGATTTAACATATACTTTAACTAATTTAACATGCATTGGACTACTTGCCATCTAGGGGAGGGAATGGGGGGAAGAAGGGGAAAAGTTGGAACACAAGATTTTGCAAGGGTCAGTGTTGAAAAATTACCCATGCATATGTTTTGTAAATAAAAAGCTATAATTTAAAAAAGAGAGAGAAACCACATTGACTCTTTGGTGATGACCAGCTTCTAGGTGAAAGATCATCCAATTAAAGAGGATTCTGGCAAGAATCCTGCTGACAACAACTTAAGAGAGAGACCTCTCCCCATCATTCCTGCTATTGTAATAGGACAACACCCTTCATTTTTCTTCATAGATTTGGACTATGGAGGCATCCTTGATCTCCTGCGTGGTAACTTCCTTTTACCATATAACTTGGAAGATTTCAGTCAGATTCTGTATGAACAATGGACTCCCTGACTTAGTGATCTGTGCTTTAATAAGCTGATTTGGCAGGTAAGAAGAGGCTAATGGAATTCAAATCCTCTTCTTCAGTTGGAAGTTTGAATAGGGTTGGATTGACTTCAACCTGAGATATTTAGTCAGTGACTTTAGCTTTGGTTATTGATAGTTTTGTGAGAATACTATGGAAGTGTTCAGTCCATCTCTTTAAGATGATATCCTTGTCACTGATCAGTATGACTCTATCAACATTGAGTAGTTAAGATTCATAAGAGTAATACCATAGAATTGGAGACAGACTAGATACACATTGATTTGGTTATGGCCAAAGAAGTTTTGGCACATAAATTAAGTAAAATATTACATGGAATACTAAAATATCATTAACAATTAGAATAATCTGCCAGGAGAGGATGTGAGATGGAGATTACTCTTCTTTGGTGATCTTCCAGGAGTCTGGATGATAACTAAATAGTTGAATATGATTCTTTTTATTCATTTTGTTATTCTTGAGTTATTTTTCAGTTCTGTCCAACTCTTCATGATCTCATTTAGCATTTTCTTGGTAAAGGTATTAGAGTAGTTTGTTATAACCTTCTCTAGCTCCTTTTATAGATGAGAAAATGGAGGCAAATAGGGTTAAATAACTTGCCCATAGTCAAACAACTAGTAAGAGTCTGAGGCCTGATTTAAAACTCAGGAAGTGGTGTCTTCTTGACTGTAGGCCTTGAACTTTATCCATCCCACTCCTTCCATCTGTATAGGTTGGACTAGCAGGTCCACTACAATATTCAAATTTCATGATGCTCTGCTTTTGTGATTACTGTGCTATAAAAATATGAATATGACAAGTATAGAAAGCATGAGGAATGATATAAACTAATATATGGGGAATTAAGTAAGGCCAAGAAAATAATACATACAATGGTTGTATCAGTATAAATAGAAAGAATTTTAAAAAAAATATATAATTGAAATTGAATAATGTGAAATCGTAATGGCTAAGATTGGACTCAAAGAAAACATGAATAAGCACCTGTCACTCTTTAGTAAAATGGTGTATCATAGGTATGAAATAATATAAACATTATCATACTTTTTTATTATGTTGTTTAATTTTGCTCAATTTTTAAAAATTCAGTTGTCCTCTAGCTGGGAGGGCAGAAATTTATATTGCAAACATTGATGATGTAAATATAAAAGGTATTAATAATATTGAATTTTAAAAAATATTTCTCTTTACACATTTAGATTCATTAAATATTTCATGGATATTCACTTATATAATAAACTATGAAGAAGAGTTGGGTCTACCAACTAGTTTAGTTGGAACTTTGCCATGTATCTAAGCCAACCTGTTTGCTGAATGTTATTGAATGAAGCAAAAGTGAATGAAATAATGAATGAATTAATGTTATTAAGTTTTTTCTATGTGCCACAAACAAAGCAAAATCCCTTAAGCTACTATACATATCTGTCCATAGAACATTTTTCATGTTCACCATTAACCTTAGAATTCACTTTGCACATCTCTACACTATCATATTCTAATCCATTCTCTAACATATTAAGCCTATTGAGAAAATCCTTGCTTTTGTGAGGGGCATGACATTAATCTGTTCTCAGCCTTCACTTGTCATTTCTGTGATCCTTCAAGACAAACCCCTTTTCTCTTGCTACTGTTCCATATGTGGTGTTTCCCAATTAGCACTTCTTAAAAGTATAAATTGCCTTACTATTGTATTTTTATCTCTGGAAACTAACTCAGTTCCTAATTCCTTAATATTTTATATTTTTTTCATTCATTCAAATGTAGATTTTTTTTTTTTTAGGTGTTAATAGATTTATCTACTTTAAAAAAACTGTTTTTGCAAGATAGTTGTGTCTGACTCTTTACAATCTCATTTGGAATTTTCTTGGCAAAGATATTGCAGTGGTATAATTTTATGATGTGTAGAGATAGTAGGAAGCTCTCCTATAGTATTATGAAATGCATTGAGTTTTTCATGACACAACACTTTCAAGGGTGTTTGAACTAAAAGAAGAAATTACACTTTTTCTTAATGCTAATTAAAAAATTAAGACAATTCAATTTATGGTAAAAATGTCCTCCAATTTTTTTATGTGATATTTTTGAGGAGTTGAGTATTCTAAATAAAATTTTGCAAACTTCTTTTATATATTCTCTTAAAAGTTAAAATAATTTTATTTATGGAAAAGGATTATGCATAATTTTACAAAATAATCTTTTGATTTGTTTCCCAATTTCATAAGTTACTTATGCTGTAAATGAAACACATAGAAGTATATTTTATTGATCACTGATCTCTCTACAGAAATAACTCATTTAAAAAAAGATACTTTATATAAGGAACCCAGTGGACATAGATGAATATGTGACATTTGGTTTTACTCCAAGAATAAGAAGTAAGAATGGTTAATATTCTTGTCTTTTAATCACATGTTGAAATAAATGTACTTTAAAAATTGTAATATCATGGATATGTAATTTATCAAACAACATGATACATATTTTACTATGTTTTAAGATCCTATCTGTGTCAAGAGTTTTCTATTATAGTTGTTATAAATAGTGGCATACATTGACTAATTAGTAGCTAAAAAAAGAATTGAAAGCAACAATATCACCACTTATTCCATATTTTGAGAAGGGACTCACCTTTCATATTTATGTTATTTTTATTATGGTTATTTGTATATATTTTGAATAGAAAACTAAGTAGTATTTTCTAAATAGATATAAAATTTTTGTGTTTCCTTCATTATTTATTTGTTTTACTGAAATTCTGATAAACTATTTTTAAAAATTAGATCCCTTTCTCTCTATTTTTATTTAATATTTTATTTTCTCCAGTTACATATAAAATGATTTTTAACATTTATTTTTAAAATGTTGACTTCCAAATTCTCTTCTTTCCATTCCCCTCAACATCCATCTCCCCCATTAAGAAGACATGTGTGAAGTTATGCTAACATTTCTGAAAAGTCCTGTTTTAAAAAGCAAAACAAAACATAGATTTCCTCCCTTTCTCCCACCCCCATTTAAAAAAAAAAAAAAAACACCTTGGAAAAATAAAGGTTTTTTTAGTTTAGTTTTTTTTTTTTTTTTTTTTTTTTAAAGAATGCTTTGATCTGCATTTAGGCAATCATTTCTTTCTCTGGGTATGGATGTCATTTTTAATCATACAGTCTTTAGAGTTGTCTTGGATTATTCTATTGCTGAGAATGGTAAAGTCAATTCATAGCTGATCATTTTACACAATTGCTGTTATTTAGTACACAGCGCATTTCACTTTGCATAAGCCCATGGAAGTCTTTCCAGGACATCCTGCCTTTCTAAGAGCATCTTGTCCATCACATTTTATAGCACAGTATTCCATCATAATTACACACTCCAATTTATCCTGCCATTCCCCAGGTGATGGACATCCTTTCAATTTTTAATTCTTTTCCCAAAAAGCTGCTATAAGTATTTTTGTATATATGGGTGTTTTTCCTTTTTCTTTTTAAATCTCTTTTGGAATATATGTCTGGAATATATATATTTGGAATATATGTATTATTAGATTAAAGGGTATGGAGGATTTTCAAAGTCTTCCAGGAACAGTTCTAAATTGCTCTACAGAATGGTTGAATCAGCTACAATTCCACCAACAATGTATTAATGTCTCATTTCCCCTACATTATCTCCAATATTTGTCACTTTCCTTTTGTATCCTATTAGCCAATCTAAAAGGTATGAGGTAATATCGCAGAATTATTTTAATTTGAATTTCTCCAATCAATAGTGAGTTAAAGTATTTTTATATAGCTATAAGTAGTTTGATTACTTCATGTAAAAACTTTTCATATTTTTTTGATCATTTATTAGTTGTGGAATTGCTCTTTTTTTGTTGTTACATTTGACTCAATTCCTTATATCTTTGAGACATAAGATTTTCATCAGAGAAACTTGCTTTAAAACTTTTTTCACAATTACTATTGCTATTTGTATCCTCCCCATTTACACTATTTTATTTCTGTCTCTCTTCCTGTCTCTCTTCCAAAATATTTTTGCTTTTGACTACTCCCTGTCCCAGTATGCCTTTCCTTCCATCACCACTTCCCACTTCTTATATTTCCTTCCCTTCCTAATTTCCTGCAGTGTAAAACAGATTTCTATACTCAATTGAGTATGTATGTTATTCTGCCTCTGAGGCAATTCTGATGAGAATAAGATTCATTTATTTCCTTCTTCTCCCCCTCTTTCCTCTCACTGTAGTACTTTTTCTTGCATTTTTATGGAAGATAATTTATATCATTCCACCTCTCCCTTTTCTTTTCTCCCAGTAGATTCCTCTCTCACCCCTTGATTTCATTAAAAAAAAAAAAAAAGGTATTATCCATTCATATTTAACTCACACCCATGGTTCTGCTTATATGTGTTCCTTTTAACTGCCCTAATTATAAGAAAGTTCTTACAAATTACAAGAATGAGCTTCCCATGTAGGAATATAAATAGATTAACCTTAAGTCCCTTATTATTTCCTTTTTCTGATTATCCTTTTATACTTCTCTTAACTCATATTTGAAAATCAAAATTCAGCTCTGTTTTTTTTCATCACTAATGCTTGAAAGTCCTCTATTTCATTGAATACCCACCTTTTCCTCTGAAGAATTATATTCAGTTTTGCTGGTAAATGATTCTTGGTTGTAATCCTAGCTTCTTTGTTCTCTGGGATATCATTTCAAACTCTTGAATCCTTTAATGTAGAAGTTGTTAAATCTTGTGTTATTTTGACTGTGGCTCTACTATATCTGAACTGTTTCTTTTTGGATGATTGGAATATTTTCTCCTTGACCTGGGAGTTCTATAATTTGGCTATCATGGGAGTTTTCATCTTGAGATCTCTTTCAAAGGATGATTGGTAGATTCTATTTTTATTTTACCTACTGGTTATAGAATATCAGGACAGTTTTTCTTGAAAATTTCTTGAACGATAATGTGTAAACTCCCTTTTTTGGTCATGGCTTTCAGTAAGAGCAATAATTTTTAAAATTATCTCCCTAGGTTCTATTATTTTCAATGAAATATTTTATAGAAGAAGGTGGAACCAAGATAACAGAATAGATATGTCTCTATTTGACTCCTCCAAGCTTCCTACAAACCAGTTTTGGAGTGACAGAACCCACAAATATTTGGAGTACAACAAATTTCCAGAAGAATATATTTTGAAGAACTTCAGAAAGGTCTTTTTCAATAAGACATGGAAGAGAGACTGCCAAGTCCAGACCACAGCATGGGGGGCTGGGACAAGGAGCTAGAGTGAGGAGCCAAGGCATTGTGGCATTGGGGAATCTACTGCCAGGCTCTTAGACTACTCTGTTCTGGTTACAAGCCAGTGGCTCAGCAGATTAGGCAGGGGTTAGGCCTTCCTACCCAGCACAGAAGTCAGTGAGCAACACTGGACCCAGGGAAAACTAAAGCATCTCTCACCCCTTTGCTTTAAGAGCAGACCTCTATCTTTAAAAAAAAAATAAACAAACAAAAAAAAAAGAACTTTGACCATAGACAGCTTTTATAGAGAAAGAGAAGAATAGACCTCATATCCTGAGGATCCTAACGGCAAATCAACTCCAGATGAATCTCCAAAGGGTGAGATGAGTTGGTCTCCATTTCACAAGGTTCTCTTGGAATTTAAAAAAGGATTTTAAAAGAGAATTAGAAGAAAAATGGGGAAAGAGTGTGTAGAAAAGGAAAAACAAAAATTATCTGAAGAAAACGCCTTAAAAACAGATTTAATGAAATGGAAAAGGCAAATAATTCCTTACAAAATAAATCTGATGAAATGAAAAAAAAATTAACTCCTTACAAAGTAGATATGAAAAAGAAATCAATTCATTGAAAAACAGAATTTGTGAAATGGAAAAAAAAATGCAATGAGCAAAACACCTCAGTTGGCCAAATGCAAAAGAAGATTAGAAAAGCTAACTGAAGAAAATAATTCTCTAAAAATCAGAATTGAACAAATGGAAACACGTGATTCAATGGTACTTCAACAATCAGTCAAATTGAACCAAAAATAAAAAATAAAAAAAGAAGAAAATCCTCATTGGAAAAACAATTGACCTGGAAAATAGATCTAGGAAAGACAATCTAAAAATTATTGCTTCCTGAAAACCATGATGAAAAAAAGAGCCTAGACATCATCTTTCAGGAAATCAAGGAAAATTGCCCAGATGTCCTAGAACCAGAGGGTATTCATATTATGGAATATTATTGTTTGATAAGAAATGATCAGCAGGATGATTTCAGAGTCCTGGAGAGACTTACATGAACTGATGCTAAGTGAAATGAGCAGAAGCAGAAGATTATTGTACACAGCAATAGCAAGATTTTACAATGATCAATTCTGATTGTTGTGCCTCTTTTCAACAATGAGATGATTATGGCCCGTTCCAAAGATCTTGTGATAAGGAGAGCCATGTACAAAATGGAGAGAAGACTGTGAAAACTGAGTATGAATCACAACATAGCATTTTCATTCTTTTAGTTGCACTGCTTTGCTGTCTCAAACTAGCTATAAATATTTTTTGTACATCCTTTAAGTTTGTTTTGCTTGCTTGCTTTTCTTCCTTAATATATCCTTCTAATCTCTCACCCCCTTTTCCTTTCCCTCTGTTATTTCCCATGTACTCAATAATTTGTGTATTTTACCTTCCTTTAACCAGTTCAGATGAGACTAAGGTTGAAGTGTCAGCTATTTCCCCTATTCCCTTCTCTTTGTCCATAAAGCTGTCTACTTGTGCAACTTAATTATGTAAGACAATTTTCTTGAACCTTCCTTCCCTTTTTCCCTTTAGGGTATTCCTATTTGGTTCTCTTGCTATTCTTCTTTTAAGATCATGATATAAAATAACCACTCTTAAACTTATCTAATTAGATTTCCCCTGTAATCCCTAATAATAATAGAAATCAGAAGGGACACATATATCATCTTATCACATTTGAATGTAAATAGTTCATTTTTTAAATCACTTATCATGCAATTGTGGTTCTTTATGACTTTTTTTTCTCCATCAAGATTCAGTGTTTAGAGAGAAAACTTTTGAAATACAATTGTAAACTTTTTCTTGTGGTTTCACTTTATGTTGAAATGAAAATCCTTCATGCAAAAAATAAAAAGATTCATCTGGTATATTTTCTAAGCCTGTTTGGAAGATTTTTGTACATACATACATACATTGCTTCTGGCTACCTTGTAATCTTCTCTCTCTCAACAAGTATTAAATTCTTAATTTTATTTAAGTTTAATTTGATGAATTAAATGTATTTATGTAGGGTGAATATGACAATTTTTTTTTTTTTATTAAATTGGCATTACTACAAAAGCTTGGAAACCATTTAAGTTATTACTTCATAATTATTTGTTTTTACATTCTTATTAACTATGTTTCTTTTTTTCTCACTAATTTGAAGAGTTTTTTCCCTGGTACAGAAAAAAGAAGTAAAGGAGGTATTAATTGAGTAGTTTTACTATTTTACTATAAACTAGCTTTATTTCTTAGATTTTTGTGTCACTTCAAAAATATAGAATTTCTTTTAAAAAATAAAACCTTTTTGGTTGTATTGGATATTTGTCATAATTCTTAGTTTGTTACAATGTTTAATCTCACTGATATATACTATTTCTGACTTTTACATTCATGCTCAGTTACCTATACCTTTTTTATTTTTCTATATTTGTCTTTTAAAAATCTGTGTAGCATGTTGGATTTAACATATATTTTAACATATATAACATATATTGGATTGTTTACCATCTAGGGAAAAGGGTGGGAGGAATGGGAGAAAAATCTGGAACACAAGGTTACTCAAGGGTCAATGTTGAAAAATTATCTGTGCATATGTTTTGAAAATAAAAACTTTTAAAAAAATCTGTTGGTTGATCAGTTGATTATTCCTTCATTTTGGTTGATATAGTTAAATATCCCTAAAACCCCAATATGAATATCTCCAATTCATTGTACTATATGGATCTTTGACCACTGAAAACAACACTACAGAAACTATGATCAATGTCTTCCTTTTATTTTAGTCATCATGAAGATACAATTATTTCAAAACAAGGCATTTAATGAAATAGCATAATATGAGTTTCAGTAGAATATATCTTTCATAAACCTGGGGTCTATTCATCTATAAATTCTCTTTGTCTCTCTCTCTCTCTGTTGATATAGAAAGATATTTATCTGTGTTTGTATGTGTTTATGTATTTCATTAGGGATAAGAATAAGTACATATAAGGATCACATATAGGCATATCTATAATTTAATTTATACCTCTAGTGACTTTGGACATCTTTTAATGATGTCATTGTATTGCTCTCATATAACTGCTTATTGCTCCACTGAGCAATATCTGCCAGATACATCATTCTTCTGGACTGATCATGTAGTGTTTCCTTCTAAGCAGTCTCTAAACACGTAACTGTTGGTGTATTATTATGTTGGCCTTAGGGTCTCTAAGTACTGCTCCCATATTCTGGCCTTATCTCTTCAGAGCTACCAGTTGCAAGAACTTCTTCATACGAGAAGGCTGAGCTTTTTAAAACAATAGCCACTGAAATGAGCTAAGAAAATTCAAAACTCCAACGCTGCCTGGATGGGAGGGGGTGCCTAGATCTTTCCTTTTTGGTTCCTATGATTGATGATAAAGATCAATACCTTATGTTAGGTAAAAGTAACTAATTTGGCTTTCTACACTCAAAAATCTTCAACATCTTTTGCAGTGCTTATAAAGAACAAATCTTGAAAAGACCACTGTCAAGATAATTGTAGCTTATATGTCTACCTGAATTGTGAAAGATAAAGGAGTAAGGAAATTTTGTGAATAATTTGACAGACATTTCAAACCAAGACTACTTATACCCTGATATTTGATGACTTTAACACAAAAGAATGAGCAGGTGAGAATAGAAAAAAAAAATTGTTAGAAAATTTTGGCTCATGATCAAGACCAATAAGAGGACAGAAATTTTTGTGTTCCTCAGAAGAATCAAACTTGTTTTTACTTACTTTAATAAGAAAGTTGGAAGGTCCTTAGCATCACAAAGATTACAACTGATTATATCTTAATAAACAGGAAATGGCTGATTTCTTATAGGGAACCATTTCTGAATTAGTTCTAGGTTTGAAACCCAACTTTTAAATAGTTAGAACAAAGGTAACTTTAGAAATCAGTCTTGAAAAAGGAGGAGAATAAGCAGAGAATGCATGAAATGATAGCACTTCCAATCCAATAAACTGAATTTGAAAAGTAGAGAACGGATAATTATAAAAAACATTAACATGGACTACTATGAGTTTTTCCCCCCGAGGCAATTGGGGTTAAGTGACTTGTCCAGGGGCACACAGCTAGGAAGTGTTAAGTGTTTGAATCCAGATTTGAACTCAGGTCCTTCTTACTATGAATTTTTAGAGAACTTTAAGCAACAAAAATTAGTCATCTCTATTAGAAAGCCAATAGACAAAAACTGGTCAGAAACCATTTTGGCCAGTAAATCTTTGCTATCCTTGCTAAGAGAAGAAACATAGTAATCATTGGCACCACTATGGTAGAGTAAATAAGATATGGCACATTATCAAAAATTGTCTTGTGAAAAAAGTTGCATTAAGGAAATGACCAAAGAAATGTTTGATTTTAGGAGATAGTCAAGCCAAATAATGAAAAAGAGAACTAACAGTTAGCCAGCCTCAATTTTCCATATGTTAAAAGACCTAGAGTATGAGACCTTTACCTGAGATGCAGGGATTTTTTAAAGGGCTTATGGATAGATGTCAAGATGTTAATGATCTTGGAGGAAAGAATACATGATTTTTTTCTCACATGATTGATTTTCTTTGTTATACTACATATTTTATTTAATCCCTTCAAAAATATTATTTTGAGTAGGGGTCTGTAGGCTTCACTATATTTCCAAAGAAATCTATGACACAAAAAGGGGTAAAGACTCCTGAGAAAGATCTAGGAAAACTTTCATAGGAAAATCAAAAGACATCAGCAAGAATTAAATAGAACTATAAGGAATGCATGTGCTTTAATGTGCACCACTATAGAAAGCATGTATATGATCATATCCTTGCTACATTAAAATATTGGTTTAATTATGCTCCTTCATAATCATATTGCAAAAAGGATTTCCATTACACATTTTCTCTGATACTTATAAATCAGGATGTATCTCTTTTCCCTAAAGAGCTTAAATTTGCCTTATTTGTCACTTATGTTTTGATATTGCTCAAGGTGTTTTTGTTCAAAATATTAATTTTATTTTCCATATTTAACACTTTATTATTTTCTTTTGTTCTTTTTTGTGTGTTTTTTGTGTTTGCTTAATTTATGCCTGTGATTTCTCTTTCCCTTTTTTAATCTTTCCTTTTATTTGATATTATTTTATTAGCACTACAATTTTTTCTTCATTTAATTGAATGAGTATATAGTTGAGTTTTCTATGCATTTATATCTGCATATTATAAATGCATTGAAAACTTTGCCAAACTTCCAAAAGAGCCAGGATATACAAATTATTAAGAATCCCTGATCTTGTCCAATCTTCCCAATTACAATCCCTGTTGTATGTTTTAATGTCTCCATTTCTTCTGGCACTTTGATTAAACTGATCTATTATGTTTATTCATTGTATTATTATTATGGTTCATTTTAAAGATTTATTGTGCACATATATGCATATGTTTATATATGTATACATTTATCCATACATATATAGGTATATATAAAATGAGGATATATTTATACATGTATATGCACACACACAAGTATGTGTGTGTGTGTTATGATGAGCAATCATCATAACTATAGATCTCATGATTAGAATGTGACTATGAAAGGATATACAAATACTTCTTTTGTGTTCCCCACATTCTTCTCACTTTGACATCTTGTTTAAATTTTGATTATTTATATTTTATGTATTTGAGACATCTGAAACTTGATTTGAATTTCCAACTTTTTTTTTGAATTCTTGGAAATTATTCGTCATTTCTATTAATATTCTGGCTATGTTATATTTATTTATGTTGTACATGCCACATGAGTATTTGGGAGAGGCAGATACTATACTACAAATTGAGGTATTTGTAATATTTATTGCACATGTGTGACCTTTATCACTTTATCTCTGTGGGATTGTAAATTGGGAAGATTGGACAAGATCAGGGATTCTTAATAATTTGTATATCCTGGCTCTTTTGGAAGTTTGGTAAAGCCTACAAATCTCTTCTTAAAATAATGTTTTTAGATGAAAGAAATAAAATATGTAAGATTATGAAGTTATCTAAAAAGCCATTAAGTACAAATTATTATAAAAGGAGAAAGTGTCATCATATTATATTATAGATTTTTATTATATTATATTATAGATGGGGAAACTGAGGTCTGGAGAACTTAAGTTACTTGTTCAGAATCACACAGTTAATAAGTGGCTGAAGATAGATTTGGATATAGGTATTCTTTACTCCAGGGTCCGTTTTCTATCCATGTATCACAAGGGAAGGGCTATCAAACTGATAGATTAAGAAGAGGAAAGAGAGAACTTGCAAAAATTGATGAGAGAAAAAATTGTAGAGACTGCTTAAGGATGAGGATAAAATTCCATAAAGAGGGTGAAGGGGAGTTTATTTAAATATTAAAGTGATACAAAGATGAGTGGGAAGAACTGGCACACAAGGGGTGAGAAAATAAGAGATAAAATATGACCACATTTCAACAATGAGGTCATCATTGTCTTTCCCAGGACTTTATGATTCCTAGAAACACTATATAAGTTCCTATCAATAATATTTGCTGCTTATTATAAACCACCTGTGTAGTAACTACCATGCTTGATAAATTTAGTTTGGTCCTAAACTTGGAGTCAGGAGGACTAGGCTTCAAAACCCATCTCAGATATTTGCTAGCTATGTGACCTTGGACAAGTTATTTAGCATATCTCAGCATTTATTAATAAAATGAGAGAGTTGAATATAACATCTAAGTTTCTTTAAAGCTCTAAATCTATGATCTTAGGATACTATGAAACAAACATGGAAGGCTGTGAATCTGAGATATGGAAATACTTTTCTTACTGGAAGATAAAAAGTTACTTGAGATATTAAGGAGGACTTCCAGGACTTATTTAGACAAGTGACATTACCCTAATTCAAATTAATGCCCTCATGAAGAAGACCTGTTTTCCTGTTAATAATAAATCTTCATTATTATCATGTAATTATTTTGTATGTATGTGGCACATTTTTTATATGTATTATTTTCTCCCTTGATAAATATTAGCTCTCCCTGTATAATGACATTTTTGTCTTTATATCCCTAGCACTTAATGTGTTTGACACATAGTAGGGACTTAATAAATGACAATTAATTAAATACCTGAGCAACTCAAAAGATCTCTGACTTTCAGTAATGCACCAATAGCCTTTAATATGGATGATAGTCTTTACACACTATGTCTTTACCAAAATGAAACATTTTAAGCACATCAATAATTCTCTATTATAGGTATTTAATGACTGCATATTCATTTTCAATTAAAATACATAGCTTTACATAAAGTCTTAATTCAAAAAATTTCATACCTTTGCTTATACAAACTTATACAATATTGGAGGACAAAGTGGTATAGTGGACAAAAGCACTGATCCTATGTTCTGGAGATTTGGTTTCAAGTTCTGGTTCTTTTGTTTCATTAGCTGAATGACCTTGGGCAATAATTCAATCTTTCTGATCCTTGTTGTTTTTAAGTGATTTTAGTTTTGCCAGACTCTTCATGACCTCATTTTTATGGGGTTTTCTTGGCAAAGATACTGAAGTAGTTTGTCTTTTCCTTCTCCAAAGGCCTTTGTTGCCATGTCTATTAAATGACAGTAATAACACCTACCACACTGTATTTCTAAGGGTTTCTAGGAGGAAAGTACTTTATAAATCAAAAAGAACTGTACAAATATGTTGTTGTTGAATTGTTGTTTCTATGATACAATGAATTCAGAGGGTATTGTCATTCCCTTTTTACTAATAGACAAAATGAGGTCAAAGAGGATCAATGATTGGTTGAATTCAGTGGCATTATTTATGGGGACAAGGTTACTTTTATTCTCTATGATCATACTGATTTTGTGCAGCACCAGTCTAAGTGTCGGGCTTTAAGGTTTAATTTTTGCTTTCTGAATCTCAGCCTAATATTCTTTTTAGTAGCCCATACTCCCTTAGACTCTGAATTTTTTGTAAGGTAAGTTATGGTAACAATCAAGTAATATTTATTAAGTGCTTTTGTAGGAAACACTCAGCTAGATGCCATGTGGAGATTACACACACACACACACACACACACACACACACACACACACACACATATTCTAATTTAGAAAATTATTTTCTAATTTTAAAAATACCCCTTAAAGGGTGACTGCTCTCATCTGTAGTATGTTTACTCCATCTACATCTTTAACAGAAATCATAAGTTCCACACTGCCATTTCAGAAATTTCTTTAATAGGTCTTATTCATTCCAACTATTTATTATTGCTAAATCACCAACTAGTGCTAACATTTATATGTAGCTAAGTTATAATTCAAAGAGTGTTTTGTAACCACTAGAGCACCAGAACCTTATATTTAATGATTTATTAACTACATTAATATCATCACTTTCCTAAGATTTCTTTAAAATGTACTTCAACACAGCCCAAATGACTGTTTAAGTCGCCTTTTGTAAGAGATGTATTTTAGGAATATTTATAAGTAGCAAACAAATGACATGGTGAAGATAACAATCAATATAAGTTAATCACTTCTGATGCCAAGTCTGCACCTGGATTTGCATTGCATTTCAAATCACTTGTTTTCAAGAATCTGTGTGTGCATCAAACATGTAGAAAATGGTTAACTGCTAAAACAGGTAGGACAGAAAATATTTTTAACAGTTTTATCTAAACAAATGTCAGGATTTTTTAAAAATGAAAAATGCTAAGCATCATACAAGTGTATATTTATGCTCTTGGCAGCCAAATGTGCTTTTTAATGGAATTTAAATAAATGGAATTTTTATGACAAAAAAAGCAACTGTAAAAAGCAGTGATTATGTTTTTCATAGTTCATTTGCCTTCTTTGCCCTGCAGACCTTGTGCAAGAAGAAAATGAGATCCCAAGTGAAGTCTACAATGTCATTGACTCTGAAGGAGGACTCAGAGACCCATTGGTGTTTAATGACCCTTGTTGGCCTACGCAATGGGAACTGGTATGATCTTCAAAAATAGATCGTCCTTTGGCATTGTTAAAAAATGTTATTTTGTCATGTTTAAATGCAGTATATAGGCCTGCTAATAAACTCAGTTTTTGACAGTTGGTGTTACAGACATAGTTAACAAACTTTTGAAGTGATATCATCACTAGAAAGTGAATAATCATGGATTCCTTTGATTTTTAGTATAATCTGAAAGTCTAATGCATATTTAGGAAAAATATCCATCAAGACTAAGACTTCAAAATTATGTATGTTTAAACATCCTCATCCCATATAAGTGATGCTATTTCTTGCTTAGAGATATTGCATTTCAATAGTTGAGAACATAGTTCATATGTAAAATGTATTGAGACACATTCATTTGTCTAGGATCAATAGTAATAGTTTTGGATCATCATGGGTCAATTTTCCTACTCTGATATCTTTGTGGTAACCATGGAATTGTCTATAAGATTTAGAATGCATTAGGAGATCATATACTTACCTTTATTTAGACAGAATGCTATGAAAATGATGAATGGCAGAATTAAGAGAAATCAAAAGATGCTGGGAACTGGAAACATGCATTGTTGTATAGAACATGAGACATTGAGGAAAGTGAAAATAGAAGCTTAAAGTAATTAAAATAGCAGAAGAAAATGTTTGGAAAGTGAAGACAAAGAGAAGGTTTAGAGGAAAATGGTGGTCAAATAATTTAAACTTTTCTGATTTCCATAGACCTAATGCTATATTAGAGCAGTGAATTTGGTGTTAGAAATCAGAAAAATAAAGTTTACATTCTAATGTGGAGAATGGATAGTAAAGTCAGAAATATTTGCAGTGTACCCTATGTAACATTGATAACCTAACTATTAATAAGCTGATTTTTTTTTCTTACTGAGTAGAAAAGTAGCAGAAAATATCTAGTTCCTATGTTGTGATTTAATATTTACTCTTTGGCTGAAGAGAGAATCAGTTAGAAAACTCTACATAGATCTGGGTGATGATTTCAACATGAAAAACAAGTAGAAATCATTACAAAACAATGTTATATTTTTGACATTATTATAGCTGATTGAACCCTTTCTTCCTTATTCCATGAATTGAAAGTTCAGTCTAAACTTCCAATTTATTTCAATGCAATTCAGGTCAACTAGCCTTTAGAAAACACCAAGTATATGTCAGACAATGTTTCAGAGTCTAAGAATATAAAAACTTTTTTTTCCAAAAGGAATTAATAGCATCAGAGGAGTTCTAGATGATAACATGGAAAAGTAGAGAAGAAGCATAGAGACATTAATTAGCATGGGGCTGACATAAGGGAACAGAGAATGGTGGTCAGAGTTTTAGTCTAGGCAATTAGTACTTCAGAACAATAAAAAAATTTAAGTAGATCCATGGGGTTATATATGGATAAAACCCCTGATGCAAAGAAATATTCAAAGTTGTTTTTTCTTTTTGTCTTTCAGATTTTTAGGGTATATATCCAACAGGGAGATATCTTTTTTTAAGAAAAGTATGAATATTTTAAAGTACTTTATCAATTTTAAACTGTTTTCCAGAATGGAGCTATTTATAGCTATCAGTGTGCCCATCTTTCCACAATCCATAAGCATTGACTATTTCTATCTTATAAAAATTTTTTCTTAATTGTGTGGATATGAAGTAAAATCTCCAAGAGATTTTATTTTCATTTTTGTAATTATTAGTGATTAGGGATCTTTCTTATAATTGCTAACAGTAGACATTTCTTTTTTAAAAGTATATTAAATTTCCTTTGTCTATATTCACTTTGTCTTGTTTTTTGTTGTTGTATATCTATATTACTTTAGTATATGTCTTAGATTTCAGGCACATGTCAAAATATTTGATGCAAAGATTTTTTTCCCGATGAACTGATTTTCTTCTTATCTTAGCTGCATTTATTTTGTTAATGCAACTATTTCTCATTTTCATGGAATCAGAATTATGAATGTTTTTTGGTTAACTTCTTTTTCTTATTTAGTTAAGAAGTTTCTTTTTAGCCTCAGAATAGTAGCTGTTTTAGTTTTCCTCTAATTTTTTTACTGGTGTGATCTTTAGTTGTAAAATCAAGTATCAATTTTTAGCTTTTGTTGGTCTAAATTTCTAAGAAACAACTCTTTCCCTTTCCTGGCAGTCAAAAAGGGAGTTCCTCAATATGTTTTTTCCTTAATATGGATTACTAGAAAATCACAGAAACAAAATATAGGACCATAGATTCAGAAATTTAGAGTTAAAAGACTCTAATTCTAAAAGGAATTATTACAATTTTACCTAATAATTATTATGTAATAATACTAGGTGATTTTATGAGCACCTAGTCCAATGCTTAATTTTACCAATGAAGAAACAGTACCACAGATAGTATGTAACCATCACTGAAACTTTAAAGCACTATCTACTTATGAGGTACTATGTTTAAGGTTCCTTCTACCTTAAACATTTTTGATTCTGTGTTTATAAAATAGAATACGCACACACACACACACATTTTAGCTCATGAGAGTTATAGAAGGAAAAAGCCATTTTCCATTTCTTTGGTTTATTGGCCTAGTGAACAATTACTTAACAAGATATACAACTCAGTATCTTAAAGATCAAAGATCTAAAGACCCCAGAGACCATTTAATGTAACTGACTCATTTTGCAGATGAGGAAACTAAAGACTAGTGAGATTACATGACAATATATCTAAAACAGTGGCAATAGTGAGAAAATTGTAATTATGCTTTATATTGTGACCACAATAAAATTTATTATTTAGCACTTCATTTCCTTTTAGCAATGTTACACGGTTTATTCAAGAAGAACTACAACCATCAACTCTGATGGATATGGCTCTCTTCAACAATGAGATGATTCAAACCAGTTCCAATTATTCAGTAAAGAAGAGAATCAGCTGTACCTAGAGAGAGAACCATGGGAATGAGTGTGGACCACAACATAGCATTTCCACTCTTTCTGTTATTGTTTGCTTGCATTCTTGTTTTCCTTCTCAAATTTTTTTTTTCTTTCTAGATCTGATTTTTCCTGTTCAGCAAGAAAACTGTATAAATATATATGCACATGTATTAGACTAACTACCATCTAGGAGAGTGGGGGGGGGGAAGGGGAAAAGTTGGAACAGAAGGTTTTACAAGGGTCAAGTTGAAAAATTATCCATGCATATGTTTTGTAAATAAAAAACTATAATAATTATAATAAAAAGAAATTTGACAATCCAAGAATGCATATTAAATTTATTAATTTCATTCCTATGTGACTGCATCCTCTCTCTAATGCTGATTGGCAAATCACAAGAGTTTTCAAGGACTCTAATGGGATATGGAGATGTAAAGATGCAACCAAAACTCATAGGACACACTTTCAAAATAGAAAAAAAAAAGGCTACAACCTCTTGTATAAGGGCTTGCTGAGCTTTTTTTTTTGGGGGGGGAGGGGGTGCTTTAAAAAAATTTTTTTAGGGGCTAGTTATCCATCCAATTCTTACTTGTGGTTCCAATAGTTGCACCCCAGTAAAACCATTTTGGTAAATGAACTAAACCAAGTTGAGGGTTATCAACAAGCCTCAGACCTACTGGTGATTTAGGGACTTGTTTATTCCAAGAATGTGAAGAAGACTTCCCCTAGTGGAATAGATAGTTAACAACAATTTGTTTCGATAGCCCTGAAAACAGCTGAAGCAGGTTCTATGGAACTTGATCAGATATCAAAGGTGCTAAGGTTTTCTACTGCATCCTGGGTCATAGTAATCTTGACTTTTGTTTTGTCATTGGACTTTGATGACTCTGGAAGACAGAGGGAGGTTGGATATAATTTATATTTGCCTCGAGCTAGAAAGTTTCCTAGTAAATGCATATGTTTGCCAGTCTTCATTGTTGCCACTTTCTCCTAGAAAGTTGTGATTGTTTTATTGACTGAGATGTCTTTCACCATTATGATTAAGCTTATTTGGCTAATTACAATGGTTTCTTTCTTCAATATAGCACTATTCTGCATAAGGTACTATACTAGGAAATGTGGAAGATGAAAATAACAATTGGGTATGGTCCCTGTTTCTCACAGAGCTTCCATTGCAGCAAAGGGGATAAAACCTCTTGAAACAAATTAATATTGAAATTATGACACTTAATTTACATGAACATTTTAGGATTTACCCATGAATTTTCTTATGATAATCCTATGTGACAAGTACTACTAGTTTTTTATCCCTAACTTTTAAATGAAGAAAGAGTGGATCAATGGCTTGCCAAAAATCACATAACCAATAAATGACCTAACTGAAATTTGAATCCAGGTATCCTGAGGCCAAATCTAACATTATTTATACTAAGCATGCTTTTGCTCACATAAAGATTAAATAAAATGCAGTAAGAGAGGCAGGGTCAAGGATCATAAGTGAAGACTGCATAAAAAAAGAAGACATTTTAACAAAAAAATATAGTCAGGAATTGAAAATATGGAACTAGAGTTGAAAGATCATTTATAGAGGAGTCTAGAGCAAAGGCTAATTTGAAATCATGGTGGAGCATGAGATATAAAGCTGAAATATAGTTTGAGACCAAAAGATAGTAGGTCTGAATATGAGGAAGATATATTGAAAATTTCTGAATATAAGGTGACAACATCAGATCTAAATACTTCAGAACATTAATCTGACAGCACTCTGTGTGACTGATTAGACAGAAAAGAGAATGAAGTGGGACATTTAGAAGCTATTGTAATAGTCTAAGCAAGGTGTAATGAGAGAGACAATTGAGTGATGTCAACAGAAATGAATAGAAATAGATGGGCATGAAAGATAGTGTCGAGATAGAAAGATTTCCTTTTTGACAAGGCTTCTAGGCTGGTCCATGAGGGGACGCCAAAACCCTACTGTGCTGGGATTTCAGCAAATCATTTGCATAATTTCTCATGCTAGGACCAGATCTCAGGAGAAAGTGTGCTAGAGATACAGAAATGGCAATCATCTTCATGGAAGTGAAAATGGAAGCTGTGAGACTGGATGGAGATGGAGAGAATTTAGGGATAGGTGAAATGCAGAAATGTCAACATTTAAATGGGCTGAACAGAAAGAACAGGGCCAGCAGAATATTTAGACTGGGAAAAAATAAGAGTGTAGTGTGTAGTGTATACGTGTGTTGTGTGTGTGTGTGTGTGTGTGTGTGTGTGTGTGTGTGTGTGTGTGTAGAAAATAAGAGTAACAAGTTATAGAGCGGTTAAAGTTGATGAAAAGTTTTGGAGATGCTCAAAGGGATTGGCCAGGAATAAACAACATAAATGAAAGTTTAGCCCTAATTGAAGACATAATTGTTAGTCTGATGCTATTGATAGAAGAGAAGTTAGCTAAGTTACATTTCAAGGTGAGAAGGAAGGAAGTTGAAGGTATTTAAGTTGGTCAGTCTTAATTATTGTCATTAAAAATCCATGACCATCTGCAAAGAATCAGTCATGGGTGGAGTTCAGACCTTGAGGAGAATAGAAAAACTTTGTGATAGCTGCAATTAAGAAAATTATGGGGAATCAACTACAGATTAATAAAATTTCTGAGTTTTGTCAAGTGACAATAAGAAGTTTCTTTATGTTGATATCTTGAAACTATCATAATTTTGTTGATGTGTTTTTTTCTTCCACTAAAGGAGATGATAATCTCTCCTTGGTTTTGTTTTTTCTCTATGTATGTTTTTTTGTTAATATTTCCCTGTAACTATAGAGATATCAATTATATGTACTGAGGCCCTCTTTTAATTATTTTTACTTTCTCAAGGTTACCTTTGTTGAACTATTGTCCATTATTTTTTATTACGTGATTAATCCTCATTTTCTATTCATACATTTACTCAAATTTTTTTACCCACTATTTAATGCAGTCACTATTAGAAATATTAGAAAGCTTATAAAATGTTATGTTAGAGAACCTGAATTAAAATCTTGGCTTTGCTCTTTGTGTGATATTAAGGGAATCATTTAATCTTAAACTAAGCTTCAGTTTGTTCATGATTATAAAGTCCTTTCCCAATTTTTCTTTCTATTGTACTTTATCCCCATTTTACAGTTGAGTAAACTGAGGCAAACACAGGTTAAGGGACTTGCCCAAAGTCATGTATAGTATCTAAAGTCAAATTTGAACTCAGGTCTTCCTGGTTCAAGGACTGGTACTCTATCCACTTCATCAGCTGGTTGCCTCATAGACTATGTTCCCTAGTTGATGCTTTTATTTGGGAACATTAAGAGGATTTTATTTCCTAGGCAGTATAATCACCTGAAAATTGAAACTAAAGAAGGGAGGTTTTCTGGAAATAACACCTTAAAGTTTTCCTTATGAATAATCATAAGATGAAGTATTTTGGAAATTGACTTCCTAGTCAAAGAAATATGATTTATTAGAGATCATGCTCTCAATTGAGACCACAAGATATAACCTATCTTCTAGCATCTTACATGATCCTGTATTCTCACAGTTCAGATTTGATGTTGAGGGCAGATCTCAAAGGATAATTTTTCTTTTTTTGACCTATTACCCTTAGCCAGAGTTTTCTCTAAGAACATCTCCAAGTGTGGCCATATCTATAATAAATGAAAGTAGCAATGACCTTCAGCTCCTGGATAGAGTCTCAAGGTAACAAATGCATGTCAGGTACAGGACAGAAAATATAGTCTATGTCAAGTTCCTAGAGAAGCCCAAAATCAGATACAGAAAAAAAAAAATAAAATAAATGACTTATAGAAACCCAGTTATGAAATCACACAAAATACTAAGGATAGCTCCATTTGGAAGAAACAAACTCAGATTTGCTTGTGTGGAATAGTGTGTGTGTGTGTGTGTGTGTGTGTGTGTGTGTGTGTGTATTTGCCACAATACATGCAAAGATAGTTTTCAATATTTTCCTTTGCAAAACTTTGTGTTTCAAATTTTTCTCTCTTCCACCCCTCCCTTTCTCCTTCCTAAGAGAGCAAACAATCTGTGTTCTACAATTTTTGTCCTCTTTAAAGTCACTTTTATGTTTTCTCCCCTTATATTCTAATGGGAGAAATAGAGGGTAGAGGGTGCCTCTAAATTTTTTTTTTAATTTCTAGTTTCAGTTTCAATTAAGCTTCAGCTTAGCACAGTAACTGGCACATAGTAAAAACTTAACAAATGATTATCTATTAAATACGTTTCATTCCCCCTCCCCCCCCCTTTTTTTTTTTTTTTTTTTTGTATAGGCATATTAGGCTGATAACTTAAAGAACTAGAAAATGCTAACATCCTCTATGAAACTTTCTCTAACTTCCTTGTTGATGAACAATTCTGTTTTGGGACCTAACCTAGTATTTGCTTAGCATTTCCCCCATGTGCTTCTCATGTATTATTGATTTTTATAGTTATCTCTATATGTGCCTTTCTTTCCAGCTGAACTATGTGCTCTGTATTGTAAGAACTAATTTCAAACCTAAACTTGATATATCTCATCGTGTTCATTCAGTGCTCTGCATACAATAGACATTAATTTAATAAATTCAATTTAATTCAGCAACTATTAAATGCCTACTAGATGCATTATGCTGGATGCCAGGGGATATTTCTGTTTGATATGGATAAGAACATATAGACATGGGCAGCTAGATGGCACAGTGGACAGACCACCAACTCTGAAGTCAGGAGTACTTGAGTTCAAATCCATCGTGAGACATTTAACACTTCCTAACTGTGTGACCCTCAGCAAGTCACTTAACCCCAATTGCCTCAGGGGAAAAAAAAAGGAACATGTAGACATTTGTTAAAAAGGAGAATTAAATGCAGCCAATCAATTAGCACATGCTTCCTAAATGTCTACTGTGTGCCAAGAACTCTTCTATATGCTATGGATGTATAATGTGGGCCATTCTTGTTCTCTTTGGCTTTACATTTAACTAAAGGGAAATGATAAATTCATAGATGCAAACATTTACAATTTTGAGAGAACTACAGTTTCAGTAAGGTCGCTAAAGGATGAATATGACTTTGTGGGATAGAAACAATGGAACTGGGCATCTGATTAGTTTTAGTGGGGTGATACAAATGAATTAAAGATGATACTAAATTATGAGTCTGGGTCACAGGAAAGATGGTGTGGAGATAATGAGCTCAGTTTTGTTAAATGTTAAAACATTTTGTTTTTTAAAACTTATATTTTAGCAAATATTCTGTGTCAAGTAGTCTTTTAAGCACTAGCTAGAGATATTAAAAAGAAAGGGGAGAGAGTCCTCTCCCTTAAGAAGTTGGCATTCTAATTAGAAGAAACAACATAGTGGACAGAGAAAGGCATTTTGAGTTTTGAAAGTGATGGATGGTATGTGGAAAAATAGAGGAGTGTGTTGGCTTTTAATTTGATTATGACCTTATGAGCTTATTATTATGATTCAAGAACTAGGGAGAAAGGTCTATTGAAAGTTGCAAGGTGAATGTGTAAGTTGCAAAGCAGCTGATAAAGGAGACCTAGTAGAGAAATGAATTACAGCTGGGGACAGGTCTAGATGTGTTATATAGGCTGAAGCAACCACTAATCAGGTCAAGTGAATCTCTAGGCCAGAAATTTCAAGTCTTTTAAGGCAAAGTTCTTTAGGCATAGTTTCTGGTTATTGCAGTGAGGCATTTTATGATAGGAAGATCTGGAAGTACAGTGAAGTATGTCTAGAGTGCACCTACATGTATTAGATGACGGTTGCAGCCACCAATGAGGACAGAGGTCCAATATGGAAATTTCTGTTGGTTTTATGGTAAAGTTTTCTGAATATGGTTTCTTGTCCTACAACAAAGCAGCTGACAAGGAAAAAGTTGGGGAATAGGAGAATTTTTTTGAAAATTATGACTATATTATAGAAAAGAAGTTGGCAGCCTCCTATAGAAGATAACACACATATATTCAGATAGATCAAAGTGAGTCTGAAAAGAGATTTCCCTACAGTGGACTTCATAGCTCTAGACTTGGTTATGTCTCCTTTAATATATTCATTAATGATATAAAGACATTGAAAGCGTACTTATCAAACAATATAGTATGTATAGTAAAAAGAACAAAGGACTCTGACAGAAGCCTGTGTTCTAATTCTTCTCTTGCTAATATCTAATAATATGATTTTTGTCAAATTGGTTGACTTTTCAGGACCTATTTCCTCATCTATTAAAAATGAAGGGTCAGGGTAGCTGATCCCTTTGGTCCTTTCACTGCAATATTCTGAAACTGAAGAACTTAGATATTTCTGGATGAGAGGATTAGAGTTCAAAATAATGAATGAAACTAATAATGAAATTAAATATATTTCCCATATATGTATATGTATATTTAAATCAAGCATAAAAATTCTGAAGTAGGAATCCCTTGCTCAGTAGGATGTCATATGAAAAACACCTAGCAGATTTAGTTCATAAAAATCTCAATATGAACCAATTTTATGACATTGTTGCCAAAATAGAAATGCAGTCTTAAACTGCATTAATAGCCAAATAGTCTTTCTAGAAAAGAAGGAGACAATATAATAGTTGTTAGACTAATCAGGCAAAATCTGGAGCATTTTATTTACTTCTGGGTCCCATATTTTTAGGGGGACATTGATAAATAAAAAAGTATTCAGAAGACATTTCCCAGGATGTTGAAGTATCTGGAAAATAAAGATTAAAAGAACTTAAGACTTTTAGGCTGGAGAAGAATGGGGATAATAACTGTCTTCAAATATTTATAAAGGTTTCATTTGGAAGAGCAATTGGACTTCTGTGTTATGCCAGAAGGCAAAACTGGGACTAATGAGTAGAAATTCAGGGCAAGTAATTTCCATCCAACATAAGGAATAATTGTTTAACTATTGTTATGATAGAAATTAAGGTAAACCTGAGAGACAAAATTCCAAGCATGATCCATTTATTAGTAAAGGTAGCAATTACCAATAAATGTGGAATCTGGTCACTTAAGCTGACAAAATCTTTTCTAATAATTAGAAAATGACAATGTCTTCTGATTGGTTATAGGTGATTTAGTCAGACATCACATATTTGGACTTCCCTTTCTGAAACTTTTTTTAAACTATAGCTAAGATATATAACAAAGGTTTTCAAGTAATGGGAGTAACTACAATTTTAAATTGATGTTTAACTTGATGAGATTTGACCTTTTAAGTTAATCATGTTTCTCCAAAAAAAGTCTAATGGGTGGGGTTACAAAAGTAGAAGAATTACAAGATAAAGTTTGACCTTTAGGCAGGTTTCTCCAGGATATGAATGCTTTGGTGAAGTGTATTTGGAGAAGCAATTTCAAAGAGGAATATTAACTCTAACTTGATTAAGTCTTAGCAAAATAAAATTAAAATAAATTTTAAATTTCATATTATTAGGGTAATTCAAACATGAAATGGCCCATTTTGTGAGATAGTGAATTCAACTTCTGTGGAGATATTGAAGCAGAGATTAGATAACACATTTCTCAGGGAGTTTAGGGCAAATGTTCCTTTGTAGGGTAGGAAGTTGAATTGAATGTTCATTAATCTGTCAACTATAAGATTCTAAATTTCCAGTCTTTTCATACTTTTGTAATTAAATATTGTCAGATTCCATTTGATTCAATAAGTATTTATTAAGTACCTACTATATAAAAATATTATGCTAGAAGCTAGAGACAGAAATGAAAAAAATGAAAGAATAAGATTTTATTTTATTTTTTTAGAATTTAGTGGATCAATGTGTGGTCTGGGGATTTCTGAGGCTACATGAAGCTATTTTTTTCACAATAATACTAAAATATTTTAATTTCTAACATGATAAATATTGACTGACAATCCAAGTATAAATTGGTCCTAATGATGAGACCCTGAATATTGTTTTGCATGAAGAGAAACTGAAGAATTGATCCCTGAGTCAAGCAGATCAGTTTAGCTTCATGGTTCCACTCTTTGGGGAGGTGGTCCAGTCTGAAATCCAAGTTATGTCAAACTCCTGGGAACTACCCTCTGTAGAAATCCCAGTAAATCTCTGAAGTTAAATTCTTGCCATGGCACTCTATCTCATGGTGTTTTTCTCCTTACTCCTCCTTCCCCCATGCCTCGTGGTATCTCCCCTAACTCTACTGTGCTTCTCAATCCCACTTCTCCTTATAGCTAAACTAACTCTTTTAGGATGGGAAGTCCTTTTCAGGATTTAGCCTGTTAGCTAAGGTCATGTCTTAACCTCATGGGATATTCCCTTTCTACTGGGTAATTATGAGTTCTGGTGAGGAACTTGTCTTTCATATGCTCTTCCAACTCTATTTCATATTTAGCATTCCTAGTGTCTATTATATTCCTTCATTTTGCCTGTAATCTATTTCCCTACGTAAATTTGCCTTTTGCCAAAGAAAATGACTATTGTCATAACCAAACCTCAACTTTTGGTACCTGCCATCATTTGGTGACAAAACCCATATTATAGATCACATCACTGAGATGGAGTATGAAAATGATTGTTCCAAAGTATATATGTAAATAGATATTAACTTCTAGACAAAATGATCTTATGTTTTTGTAAGAAAGTTTTTTATAATGATATATTAATGTTTTAGCCCTTTATTCCCCCAGTCATAATGGGCATAACCTCAACTTCTTCACTTTATTTTTTCTAGATAATAATAGATTTTAAAGGGAAAATAGAATTTGAGGCATTTGAATGTTCAGAATAAAAGTAGCAAATCTTAAAATGAAGGACATTTCAGGATAGTCAATAAATTTGGATTAACTAAAGGGATTTTACAGTAATCTAAATTCTATGTTGCTCTTAACATGTTAAGGAAAACCAGAGAGATATTTTCATATCTTGATCAAAACTAGATTTTTTTTAATGTACCAAATGCCACCATTGTTTGGAAATGTATTAGTTTATATAAATAACAAGTATTTAGAAGTTGGGAAGGAACAGAATATCAGAAAATTAAGAAGCAAAAAAAAAAGTAGAAACATGTAGGAAATTGTGCTTTTGGGATGAAAAGAAATGAGTAACTCTCTCTCTGAGGGAGTATTAACACACATTAACACAGTTTATTATAATACACACTTGTGACCTGCCAACCCAAGTACCCCAGATCTAAGTATATGAGACCCTCATTAAACAAGGATAATTGGTCTTGGGAAAAGGCCACTTAGAGTATATCCACTTAAAATGGAAACCAATATGTCATAGCAAATAGTGAATAAAAAGTTTGATTTATTTTGGATTTAGGAAAAGGAAACAAGAAATTATGAAAAGTTTATTTTTTATTAATTTAACAAATAATGAGTCATAATCAATAATTAGGCTTTAACTCTTAGAATGAACAAAAATGAATTGTATCAATTTTTTTTTTTTTAGAAATAGCATTTTTGAGCAGAATTGTAGGACCGCACAATAAGACATCCTTTAATTTACCTTAGACTTGGTTAGTATGGTCACAAAGAAAGTCATTGTGGTGTCAAAGAGTTTCATCAGTTTTCCTAAAGATATTTCTGAATTTTTTGAAGAGCCTGCTGGCATACACATGAATGGTATTAGTGTTAAACTGAGAGTAAGTTTGAGTAAGGAATACTTTTAAAAGTGGTCATTTACTTAAGAAGTGTATGTATTTGTGTGTGTGTGTGTGTGTGTGTGTATGAGTGTATATGTTACAATGACTTTTGATTTCCTATGTAACAGAAATAGTATGACTTAATGGATAGAGAAACAAACCTCTGTTGAATGCCTATATTCTCTGAAACAGCAGCCAAAAAAACTTCCTATATAATCTTGGATCACTACTTGTGTCTTTATTACAATAGGGATATGTAATGGGCTGAGGATTGAGTTGATGCACTGAGGTCCCAAGCACGTGAGGCTAAATAGTAATTGGACCATACTCTATTAATATATATGCTTGGAGAAAGAATGGCCCCCGCCCACTCTTTGTGCAAGTACTGATGCGTCTTGTCACAGCTGCTCACATTGCTATCGGGACCATCCTTCACCTCCAAACCCCCTCCGCTAGTTGGCTTCCTGTCTGCCCATATTGCTAGCGCAATCATCCTTCACCTCTTCACTTCAATAAAGATTGAAGATTTTTCCCTTAACCTGAATTACTGACTCCGGCTGATTTTAAATACATGGTTATTACAGGGATAATTATGTACAAAAAATTTAATTCAATTAGACAAACATTTGTGACAGAGACATACACATAGACAGACACACACACAGAAGAGAGAGAGAGAGAGAGAGAGAGAGAGAGAGAGAGAGAGAGAGAGAGAGAGAGAGAGACAGAGACAGAGACAGAGGTATAGAGAGACACAGAGAGAATTAACAACAGTCTTGTTTGAAAAATATTCCTGTGGGAGGTAGTATATGAGTTGGCTCTTGAAAGACTTTGGGAATTCCAAGAAATAAACATGAAGATTAAATATGTTTCAAACATGTGAGACCCCTTTAGTAAAGGTATACTGGTGGAAAATAGAATATTATGAATGGGAAACAGCTAGCAGGACTATGTGACTAAAAGGAAAACTATGAGAAGGGAAGTAATATATAATAAAAATGGGAAAAAAGTGAAAATCAATTTGTGGAAAATGAAAAATATTAGACTGAAGATTTTGTATTTAATCCCAGGCCTATGGCAAAGATAAATTAATTTATTTTCTGATAACACTTTGACGTACTCTGTTAAAGTATATTAAATATATTCTGGTCAATAACATTACTAACAATTACTAATTAAAATGAATACTCAGGAATCATGCAACAATCAATCAGTTAGTTCTTTGACATCCTGTACATATACTCAAGTCTGTAGTCTTATCCTTCCACACTTTTAGAATATAGCTGAATAGACAAGAATGACTTTAAGATTTGGACGAAGTCAATAGCCTAAAGCTGACAATGGGAAAAACTGTATTTGGAGTAAGAAATTCAAGTTTTTGCTGCAGGTTTGGGCACTTAGTGTTATAACTGAGGTAAAGTTATAAGGGCTTTTCTTTAGGCATAATACTTTTCTTTTTCTTAAGTAGTCTAGATACAAACTAGCCAGATTAATTTGTTGAAACTACCTATTTCTTCCCTCTGATGGCCACACCCCAAATAAATTCTGTCTTATCTCTAAACCACTTGATTCTGCTATCTTCAAGCATACCCACTCAGGTAGGCAATGTCCCCACCAATGACTTCTCCCCTCAATATATTGAGATAGATCTGCATTATGGACCAACATTTCAGACTTTCCCCTCTGTTGGATTCCTGTATCCTCATAACAATAGCATAATGATGACAATGGTAATAATGATAACAACAGTTAAAAAAAACAAGAATAAGTAAAAAAAAACAAGAATAATATGATGACATAATAACAATAATATTAATGTTTATGAATACTGCCATGCACTGTGCTAAGTGCTTTACAAAATTTATCTCATTCGATGCTTAAGAGATAAATGCTTTTGTAACCCCCATTTTATAGTTGAGGAAATTGATGAACAGAATAAGTTGTCCTAGGTCACACAACTAGGAGGTATCCGAGTTCTTATTTGAACTTTGGTCTTGGCTCTAGAACCAGCATTGTATCCATTGTTCCATTTAGGGACTTCCTCTAACTCCTTAATGGATTTTTTTCTTTTGAAAAAAAATATTTTTATGTATATTTTATGCTAGTTTCCCTTGCCTCCCTTCAGAGGCAGTTGATTCCAGGAGCCAGAACTGCTAGTTTTGGATCTTCTGCCATATTCAGAATGATGTGGATAAATCACTTAAACTCCCCAGGCCTCCATTTCTTCATCCACAAAGTGAGATTAGATTAGATAATCACTATTATCTGTTTAAGATTTAAATCCACAAAACATTTAAGATGCAATACATAGGGAGTTGCAAGGAATAACACTCTTAAATATTGATTTTTATAAACACACATGCTTTTATTGCTAACCCATCCTTTCGCATCTGGATATTCACTTGCAACATTAAATGACAATGTACTTCATGAAGGCCTCAAAGCTTCTAGTGGAAAGAAGCAGAGAGGGCACAATTTTCCAATGAAGAGAACTTTAAAAATCTTATACAAGGGGCAGCTAGGTGGCACAGTGAATAGAGCACCAGCCCTAAAGTCAGGAGGATCTGAGTTCAACTCTGATCTCAGACACTTCACACTTTCTAACTGTGTGACTCTGGGCAAGTAATTTAATCCCAATTGCCTCAGCCAAAAAACCCCAAAAAACAAAAAAACAAAACAAAACAAAAAAAAATCTTATACAAAAATATATTGCCTTGGTCTTAGTTAAGATGAACACAAAATTTAAAAGAAGAATATGCTATTTAAATGATAAAATTTGCATAAAAGGACAATGAAAAGAAATTCAGAGAAAGGAGAGAGATAATGTTCCCCAGATATTTAAAATTCTAAACAGGGATTCCTAATTGTGTGTGTATGTGGTTGTGTGTGTAATGGACCGTTGGATTCCTCTTTACAACAATTAAAGAAAATAATAATTGAAGGACATATCGAAAGTTAGATATTAATGAAAAACAAGTGTAATTTTTTTCCAAGTTCAAAGAGCCACTGAGATTTATCTCTGGATCTTTTGGTGTAGGTGAATCCCAAATAAAGAACCTGATTTTTTTTTTTTAAGATTATAATAATATTTGTAATTGGAAAGCATTTTCAGCATTTTGCTTTAACAGATCATTCATATTTTGTTTCCCATGCTTATATATGTAAATATGCAAAGGCATTGTTTTACATGTGATAAAAGCAGGAACATCTATACATCAATTTAATAGGAATGGACAACCAAACATTTATAGTTCCACTACTGAAAAAATCTGAATGGATCTTCTAGTCGCTTGAAAGGCTATCACAGAAGAAATGAGCTGCAGCTGAGAGCAGGGATAAGTAACTGGTGTAGTACATTGTTTCTATTCCTCCCCAGAACTGACATCTAGCAACCATAGGGGGCAATGCAAGCCCAGCAGTGACACTATAGACTGTATCTTTGCACCTGCTGTACAACAACTGGGCTTCCACGATGCAACTTCCCAGGCTGCCCTGCTATTGTTTCCTCTTTTCAAACAAGCTGAACCCTGAGATTTTCTGTAATCTATTTCCAAGTGCCTAATTATTTTGATTTGCATTTTCAGGGGTTTACCTCCCATTTTCACAATATAAAATGAGAATTAGAGGTTTCAAAGTTGAAACCAAAGACAATGTCAAACATATTAAAAAAAATACAGTGTACCAAATAAGAAGCAGTATTCTTGGATTTGTGTAAAGGGAGGGTAGTTTGTGGAGAAAGGTAATTTCATCAGTCCTGTGCTTTTTCATTTCATTTAAAATTTTTTTTTCTCTCATAAATAAATGGCTATTTTCTGAAACATCCAATTGATGGAATCATAATCTTTTGCCTAAATTATGTTAGATTTCTCAATGAAATGAATGTTTGAAAATTGTGAATGAAAAGGCAATTGTCAAACCAATGAAAAGAGTTTTGCAACAGTATTTAATGCCATGTTCATTTCATTTATTTATTCATTTTTATTTTAGGAGAATCACTGGCAGTGTACTACCTAAAACATGCCTAAGTATCAATATTGATGGATGAGATCTTCTTGTCCATTATTATAAGAAGACTTCTTTTAGTTGAATTATTATTTTAAATGATTAGGATATCTGATGTGAGCTGTTAACAGTCTATTCTCATTTTGTTTTTTCTGCATGCCCTAGACTATTTTTACAATTACTATTTATTTGAGTTAACCTCCAGCAAAAAATGATTTAATGTCCAATCTGTGCATTAAAATGCACTTCTTTTCTCTTAATATGTAAAAGCAGATGGGAATTTCATTTAAGCACAATACTGCACTGTGGATTTTAAACAAAGTGAAAGTAAGGTAGAAAGCCTATTTAAACATGAGTATAGAAACAATTTCTTTCAGTGGCTGGAGGGAAAGAAGGAGTGGTCAAAGTAATTCTTATCTTTGATGGGATTCACCACTAGTCTGCTTTCTTATTTGGTTGAATGCAGAGTACTATAATCATGCTATTTCTTTGCAGTATTTTTTTTTTTCACTAATAGTAATGAGAATAATTGGATGGTGTTTATACTCTAAAGTGCCTTTTCTCACCAAGCTTTGAAGTACTTTATGGCTATTCATTCTCCCTGCATGCCTTTGTGGTGCATGGGGATAGATATTATGGCTTCATTGTTCCCATTTTGCCAACAAGGACACCAAGGCACAAAATGAAAAAAAAAATAATTTAGTGAATGAATGAGTTAAAGGACATGTTTACAAATACAGTAATAAAGTTAGGCTGACAGAAGCTGGCACGTATGCTACCCATGTACATGAGTAGGTTATACTTTTTAGAAGTTACTGATGGTTTCACTTATGGTTTTACATTCCTAGTTTTCATTCTTTAGCTGCTCAAAGAAATGATAAATAATTTACAGGATGATAATTTTGTGACTCCCTGGGTAGCAGAGAGATAATAAAAATGAGGATGTTTTATAGAATTGTGAACAAAGTAAACTTATTAACATTAACTTAAAAGGTAAAAGTAGAATAGAGATAAGGATGAAACCCAGCAATTAAAACACACACACACACACACACACACACACATATAAGTTATATTGATGATTGAATTTAGATATTAAAAAAAACAGTTTATCAAATAGATCTTTTTAAAAATCACAAAAATTCCAATATCTCTTATATGAAAAAGATTATCAACTAGTTCTAACAAATGTAATAAAAGATCAGTTATTGAGTGATGAAAACAGAGCCAAAGATCAATCTACACAATGACTACAATGATGTAAATAAAATCAATAGGGGAGAAAAATAGTTCCTCAAAAAGTCAAAGTAAATATTATCTGATTTCTAAACCAACAATGAATTTATTATATGAATATATTATACAATGCATATCATATTATGCACACATATTGCAAGGTATTATCTATACATGTATATAATCAGTAGATGCACATGTTTATATATGTACATATATAATTTGTATTATATACATATGTGCATGTGACATTCATGTGTGCATACAATGTACTATTTATGCATATTATATGAATGTATACTGGCACTGTCAATTACCCATTTCTTCCTGATTTTCCTATCTGTTTGATTGATTCTCAGAGTCATTTATTTAAACTTCTTCCAAACCATGTTTATGGAAATGCTCCTGGGCTCTGTCCTGGCCCCTCTTTTCTTTTCTCTCTGTACTATTTCTGTTGGTGATCTCATCAGCTCCCAATTGATTCAAATGATCATCTCTATACTGATGACTCTCTTATCTATTTATCCAGCCCTAACTTCTTTCCTATCCTCCAGTCTCTCATCTTCAACTGCCTATTGGACATTTAGAATTGAATGTCCTGTTAATTTCACATTTTAAACTCTTTTTATTCAACAACATTCATATTGAGTGATTTGTCTAGGGTCACATAGCTAATTAATTGTCTAAAGTCAGATTTGAAATCAGGTGTTCTTGATTCCTATCCTGAGTCATCTAGCTGCCCATATATTCTTTCCTAAAACAGTATATGGCACATAGTAAGTGCTTAATAAGTGGTTATTAACTTGACTTACATGTCATATGCATATTTATGTTTATATTCTTTGACCAGACCTATGATTCATTAGCATAGAAAACTCAGTGAAAAAACTCATTTTACCAATGCACATTAACTACATTCTACAGTATGTATGTCCTCTTGGAAGAGTACCTGGGAACATTAAGAGATAAGGGACTTTCAAGTGTCATATAATCAGAGGGTGTGAGAGGTAAGACTTGAACCCATGAACCCATGTTTTACTAAGGTCAGCTTTCTCTCCATTGCATCATGGCTGCCTCTCAAGTATATTAGAATCCGGTAATAGGAAGGTCAGAAACCCAATGATGGTAGAAAGAAATTGTACTTAACAATCTGATAGTGAGAAAGATGACAGACAAATTCAAACATAAGAATTAAAAAGCATAACATTTAAGGTATTTGGAGTACAGACATCCCTACATATCAAAACAGATTGTGAAAACATTGCAGTATAGTATAATAATTAATGTTCATAAAGGAGGTCCCTTAATCATTAAGAAAAGGTTAATTTATATTTTGTCCTATGTTTAAGAAGAAAAGGAAATATCAACATGTTAAAAATTAAAGAAATAATATTAATCTCTTTACAAAGTATACTTATAGAAAAAAATCATTTTTTGAAATTTAACCAAAAGAAAGAATGAATTCCTTGACTTTGACCAAGTATTCCTGTCATTGATCATTATATTCAAGGAGGGTTTTGTTACCTCTCAAGGGTGATTTTATTTACATTTTAGCTTTTTGTCAAAACAAAAGGAAGATGGGCTAGGGATATTCAATGTATTCTTGTGCTACCTTTGGGGGTTTGATGAATGATTGAGTCAAGTGATCATACTTTTTTTTCCATATGAGAAAGAATATGGGCTTTATATTAAGTTGGGAAGGTTCTTGGATAAAAAAGAATAAATATGGTGATGGATTATGAAACACAGAGTCCTCCCAAAGGATACTTTGTAATTTCAGAGACATGAAGAACTGAGTTCATATTCTTTCTCTGATACATAATGATTTATTATTATTATTATTATATGTTATTATTATTCTGAGTTAATCACTTAGCTTTCCCTTATTTCAAGCAATTCTCTATGACTATAAGTTGCAGAGCCACAGTCTTTATTGCTCACTGGGAGAATTAAATCACAAATTCTAACTGTCTCCTACAATTCTTCCACCAAAAAACAAGCCAAAAATTAAAAAGGGAAAAACAACCTATTAGAAATACTAAGAAACAATTGAGGAAAATACTTTTCTTTTATTCATTCATCTATTCATTCAATACATATTTAATAAATGTTAAAAATAAATTTAGGTAAAGGTGAAGACAACAAGTTTAGATAACACATTTCTTCTCTAGAATCTAGTCTAGTAGAAAATAAGATGGAAAGTCAGATAACTATGATATACATACAAAGATATCTGTTGGACCTTATTTCAAGATACAGTGAATTAAATTGAATTGCTTCACAAGAAGTTGGATCAAATGATATAACGTATTTAAAAGTTAAATGATATATTAAAAATTAAAATTACCAGAGTGACATTGCATTTTAAGTTATAAAGATAGAAAATATTCTGAGCATCTTAAAAACTATTCTTCCTAAATTTACATAATGATATTTAGTTCTACTCTTTGGTACTGTCTTGGTGAAGTTTGGCTCATGGAAGCTGAGAAAATTTAATGAAGGGAAATCAACCAAAAATGAAACTCCTTAGTAGAAATTATGTTTATTATTTTTTATAATAAGTATTTAAAAAGCATATTTTTTTTTCAAAAAAGCAAGAGAAAGCATCCAAGAAACTACTTTCAGCTATATTTTGAATTTTATATAAAATTTTGAAATTTTGTATAAAAGTGTGCAACCTAAAGTTTTGGTGGACAATACTGAGTTAGGATTCTCAGTAAAAGAAGATATTTCATATCTTGCCTCTGCTAGTATTTGTGTGATGTTGAGCTAGTGACAATCTCTCTGGTTCTCCATTTCCTCATTTGTAAATTGAGGGAATTGGATTCAAAATTTACATCTCAGACTTTAATCTAAAACATATATGCATTGTATCTAACTGTAGATCTATGATCTATATATAAAAGATTTGAAAGACTGTATAGTTTAAAAGTTGAATCAGTCCAATGGTGGAGAACTTTAAATACATATTATAAGATTCATTGTTGGTTTCATCTCTTGAAACTTTAAACATTGGTTATGGCCAATGGCTCCTGGTCTGTATAAAGCAATTTAAGAAGCCAATCAAGCCTGTTACTATGTTTTAAACAGTATCTACTATTCTCTCTTTCAAAAAAATTCAATAATAAATGCATACAGTAAACTAACAATTTTCAAAAATAAACAACCTGAATTCTGTTTTTCTATGTCCTCTTCTATAATTATCATTTTAAAAGTAATTTAAGTGGAAAACAGAATTTGGAGGAAAATTTAACCAATTTCCTTGACATCATAAGCATAGACATCCTCCTGCCCCACATTCACATTCACAATCACATTCTTGTCATTAGGGGATTAGGAGCATTAATTAAGGTAACATTGTCTTTTTAATGTCCTTGTTATAGATTTGGATATATTAATACCAGTGCTCTGAAAGTATTTTTTCCTAATTTCATTAAAAGTAAAGGATAATAACCTATATATATCCTTTACACAGCTGCCACAAATTCAAATTTCATTAAGTTACCCTCTATTTAGATAAAAGAAAAAACTCATATGTGTTGTTCCTTTTGGTCTTTCAAAAACGGAATTTTCTGAGCTGAATTTCTGATGCTGGTAATGGTGCGAATTTACAGTATCTATAAAAGCAGTGTTATTGTAGTGCTTTAGCTAATGCATTGGGCAAAGAAAATCATTTGGCAGTCATAACATATTTGCAAACAAACCAAATTGTGCAAAAATAAAAATTGCATTACTTTTGTCAATAATTTCTGCTATAATTTTTATGGCAAATATTAATAGATGGAATCCCTTAAAAAAGAGTCTGACGTTTTCCTTTTGCAGCCCTGTTTGTATTTACATTCAGCCATTTATAGCCCATTAAAGAAGTAATGCTATGTTAATGTAAGGGAAAAAAAAATCGATGCTACTCAGATCAGTAGCTGTGGGGAAACAGTGCAGCAGCTGGTTTGCAAACAGCAAGCCCATATAGATCAATGAAATTACAAGCTAAATCTGCTGATGCTCACAAACTGCTCCAGCATTGTGATGTCTAACCTTTCTCAAGTTCAAGATCTCCAGCAAGCCAGCAGTCAGTAAATGGGGAGGGGAAGAAGTAGGGTAAGTAGAACAAGGGAATGCATAGGAATAATTTCACTGGGATATGTAATAAGCGACTTATGAAGTTATTGGGATAACAGCATATTCTTAACAGAAAGAAAAGGTCCTGTAATTTTTCCAGTGAGCAATGTGGGGATCTACACACTCCAGAGGTTTCCTTCCTTAATGTTCAAATATGTCACTTATTACCTTGAGTTGTAATAGTGGAAGGCTAAATAGCTCTTCTGTAATGTGCTTGTTAATATGAATTCTAGAAAATAATTTATCAACAAAGCAAAGCAGGGCTTCTAGTAAATGTAATTCTTTTGTTTTCTGGTTTATTTGTAGCCTGTATAAGTATTTCTATGATATACTAGTAAAAATCAAATATGCAGAACTTCTACACACTAATTCAGAGCCGGGAAGTTTATACATTTTATGCTTTTAAAAGGGGAACAGGCAACTTTTTACCCAATAACGTGATTTTTTTTTGATGTTTATTTAAGTAATGTTAGTAAATATTGTTGTTGTATTGAATTTTTAATATCTCATTTACTCAAACCCTTACTATATACCAACCACATAGTCACAGCATTTCCTCAGGGACACATCTTTTAACAAGAAGAGAATTAGTTCTCCCTATAAGCAATAGCTATCTGCATTTGCATTAGAACAAAAATTGTCACTTAAAGACTTAAGGATATATAAAAGTTATAGGAAAGGAATCCATTTATCTCTATATACATTTATTTATTCATTATTCATTAATTCACTTATCTATATATCCATTCATTTGCTTTTTTTATTTATTAGGCTGGAACTCTACATCTCCCCAGACTGGAAGTTCAATGTTCACTTTTGGCCCCAATCCCAATATTGATTAGCATAGAATCTTTAACCAACTCCATTTTTCTGAGCTGAATGGATTTACCTTTCCATAGGCTCATGTGGGATCATCATGTAGATTCTGGACTTAGTGTTGACCCTCAACTGGCTATAGTCTGATTTAAACTCAGGTCTCCTAAACTTTACTGATATACTAACCTTGGCCTCTCCATCATTAGCACACTTATAGGCCTAGCACAGAAACATTATTTGTAAGGATCTGAAACATTATTGCATAAATTGATATTAGAGTAATTTCTACAAACATTTATCAAGCACCTACTATGTGAAACATGGTTCATTAAAATATAGAAATGGCAAACATTATCCAACATACTTTATTTTGCCTTGGTTCTTTGAGAATGTGCTTGCCTGTTAATTCATCATGTTAGCACAGGTGAAAAAGTCTGATTTCTTTAGTTATTCCTCTTTAAGGTCAAACAGTATTAGAATAGGAAGCAACTCTAGATATCTTTGAGTCTGTCCTCTTGCTTGAGAATAACTTACTAGTTATACAGTCTCCAACTAACTACTTTCCCAATCATCAATTGCTTTAATTTTAATTTTGTTTTTAAAAATACAAACCTAACAATTATAAGAAATAAGAATACCTTGATACACACACACACACACAAAATTCTATTTGTAACTGTAAACTTTCCTAACAGGTTTTTTTAAGGTATGTATCAAATTTAGTAAGGTACAAAAACATTTTTTCCCTGCTGCATCTTTTTGGGAGTTCTTCTGAGTATTTTTACTTTTAAATATTTTAGTGATACTTTTTTTTTTTGTTTTTGGACTACTATTAATATTCGCTAATTAAACTATTCTCCTGCTCAAATAAAAGGCTCACCTTATAACAAATTAGTCAAGCAAAATAAATCAATATGCTTGTCATATCTAAAAATTGATGTCCCATTTTGCATATTTCTTCTGCTCTACCATGATTCAGGAGGTATATGCCATCATTTTTTTTTAACATTATGATCTACATATTCATAATTTCTTACAGCATAATAATGTTTTATGGCATTTACATACAATAATTTGTTCAGATATCCCCTATTGTGGCTACTATGGTGTTAGACATGAGAAGTGTTACCATTCCTGTTGGCTTACATATATATCATTCCCATATGTCTTTGATCTTTTTGTAATCAATTTAGTGGTAAAAAGAATAAGATTCCAAAATGGCATTAGTGTTTTTGCCATACATCACCTGCAAAATTTGACATTTTCATTTTCTATCATTTTGTCAATCTGAATAATGTAAGCTTTTTCAATTTATGTTTTTCTTATTAGAGAAGAAATATGGCATAGTAGGTAGAAAGCCATGGATGAAGACCTGGCTTCAAATCTTACTTCTGAACACATATTTGTTGTGTGACCCGGGGATGGTTACTAAACTTCAAGCAACTTTGTAAAACTATTTGTTGTAGAGAAAGTGGCAACCTATATTGATAGGAGGAATTTCCTTACTCAGTATTTTTGGTGCCTATAAAATCATAGATCTAATCTATATATACTATTATCTATTAGGATTCTTACAAGGTACTAAGTCAGTGGAATTGATAGAGACAATAATTATCTAATTTAGCATGGTTCAGTATGATTGATCTGATCCTACAAGGAGAAGTTATGGGCCATAACTTGAAACAAGGTACTAAGTGGAATTGAGGATTCACTGGTTAAATCTAGTTTAGCATTGATTTAATCCTACAACAAATAATAGTTTCCTAGTGATATAATGATTGGTGTATACTCAGTATACAGCACATAAGCAAGAAGCTCTCAGGGCCAGACACAGAAACCCACTAGAGGCTCTTGGAGCCTCAGCCAGGATTCAGTCCAGGATATTCACAAGCCAGAGAAGGCAACTTAAGCTCTCAGAACCAAGACTACAAAAGGCCTCCAGAAAAACTAGTTGAGCCCCAAATGAAGGAGACAAGAATTTGAAGAAGACAATAAAGGATTTGAACTTTACCTCCTGGCTGCATTTGGGGTATTTACTGAACTGAAACAAAGGCTGCCTCCAGAAGCCCCCCAAGAAACCTGCTCCCAGAGAACACTATATTTTAGAGAATAATATTACATTTTGGAGTCTGAACGTGAGACAGACATGATCCTGATTTCAGTAGAAAAGCCTCTAATTCTGATTTCAGTAGAAAAGCCTTCTTGACCCAGAAATTAGGGTGAGTACAACAAAGAAACCTTGTTAAAGGACTAAAACAGCATTTAAGCTGAAATGGGACAGATGTTTAGAAAACAGCCTTCTTTTCCTCTTCAAGGAAAATGTGTAGAGGGCATTGTCAGACTTATGAAAAGCCAAGGTTTGATTATAATTTGGGAGTAGATCACTGAACTTATAGAAACTGTACAATAACACATCTCCTTGGTTCTCTGTGGAAAAAGAATTGGATCTAGAAGTGTGAAAATTAGTAGGAGAGCAACTATGTCAATTCTACAATGAAAATGGACCTGATTCAGTTTGCGAAGTATGTATACATTTTATACATACAATTTAATACAACTGGCTTTAGGAAATTATATAAGTTATATGAAAAAAAAGCAGGAGAGGGAGAATCTAAATAAACTAGGTGAAAAGGATGAAGAATCAGATAAGAATGGAGTTAAGTACAATTCTAAGTATCACCCCCTGACCTTCTTTCCTCAATTAACTCTTCATGTGTGGAGGGAGAAGGAGGAGGAGGAAAGACAGTGACACAAACAGAACCACCTATTAAGCAGCCTATGAAAAGGTTACAAAAGGCACTAGAAGGCACTAGTTAAGGCAAAAAATGAAGGACAGGATGTATATGATTTAAAAATAAATGCATACCCTGTGATTGAAGAGCTTGATTTTTCAGGTCAACAAAGGAGAAGTTATACTCCTTTTGATCTGGAAAAAAATTAAGGATGTGATAAAAGGTTGCACTCTTTATGGGGCTACATCATCTTATGTTAAGATGTTACTAGATAGTTTGTCTTATGAAATCCTAACCCCTAGTTATTGGAAATCCATAGCAAGGACATGTTTAGAATCTGGAGAAAACTTGTGGCTTTCAGAGTATCATGAATTATGTAGGATTTAAGCCCAATGCAATAAGCAAATTGGAGTTAACATACAAGTCACCTTTGACCAATTAGCAGGTGAAGGTCAGTATGCAGAGAATTTAGCACAGACTAATTATCCCATAATGATGTATGAGCAAATTGCTACTGCTGCTATAAAAGTTTGGAGTTCCCTCCCAGAGAAAGATAGAGGTAAAGCCTTCACAAAAATAGAGTGAGGTCCCAATGAACCTTTTGTTGATTTTGTGGGACATTTGCAAACAGCTGTCACAAGAACCATTGGAGAAAATGCAGCTACAAGAATAAATAAGGCTAGCTAAGGAAAATGCCAATGAAGTTTCAGAAAAATTATATGGAGACTACACAAAAATGGTCTTTTAGAGGAGATCATAAGATGCTGTGCCACAGTAGGCACAAATGCTTATTATACCTAGACTATGATGAACATGGAAAGACAGAGTTCCTCTTGGCAAGAGACTTCTAGAGAAAATCATTGATGTTTTCAGTGTGGAAAACTAGGACATCTGAGAGCCCAGTGTAGGTATAGAGATAGAATGAGAAGACAGGCTGAGAGAAGACCCAAAACTCTATATCCAAAATGCCACAAGGGCTTCCACTGGGCCTCAGAATGTAGATTGACTTAGAGAAATGAGAGGTGAGGCCCAGCCCCAAGGTATGAATCAAAAGACAGGTGGGGCATGATGGCAATTGAGGTTACACTTTAGAAGCTCAATACTCTGATGTGATCAATCAGCCAAAAAGCAATCACATGGCAGAAAAGGATTACATGATCAACCAATAGAAAAGCAATCAGATAAAAGAAAGGGATTACCATTGTGGAGAATACAGGCTTTTTAACTCAACAGAAGGGCAGCGTCCAATGAAAGCAGCTCCAATGTAATTGCCAAGTTATGAGAAGAGATTTAGAAAGTGGTAAATAGAAGGGACTAGATAGGTTAACTGCTTGGGAGAAATGGTTTGCTTGTATTTCTACAGATGGAGAAGAAATCAGATGGGTGCCAACAAGCTGTATTCACCTTGTCCATCAGAGAGAGAAAGAAAAAGAGAAAAATCTGAAAACAAAGGAAAAGATTTAAGAAACATCTGACACTGAATGAGTGTGGCTGAAAATGAGACTGTTAAAGAATTTCAAAATTTGCAGGAATCATTGGATTCTCTAACTCAAGATGAGACTGTTGTAGGACTTGAAAACTAGTAGGACTCATTGGATTCCTTGAGATGAAAAATTGTTGATGAGACTATTGCAGGACTTCAAAACTTGCACAAATTATTGGATTCCTGGCACATGAACTAATGGACAATAGATTCCTTTTGGACTATTTCTAGGACTTATGGACATGTATAATTCCTTATGTTGATTCATGTTTTTTGTTACATCACTACTAGCCTGTGTTATATTGCTATGTGCTTTGTGATTTATGTAATTATGTGTAATGCCTTCCATATTGATGGATTTATGTATACCTGTTTCAAGTGAGCCCCTTCAGAAACCCATTTGATCTGATTTGATTTCCCATTTCCTTTGGTATTTTCATGTCCCTTCCTGAGATGTCAGGAAGGGTGTGATCATCTCCTTTTGTAGTGTTTTCACCCCTTTTTTGAACAGTCAGGGAAGGCATGATCACCTTCTTTTTTGGTGAATTCTCACCTCCTTGAGAATTTCAGGGAGGTCGTGACCACTTATGTTCTAAATCAAAAGAAAGCGGGAGATGTTAGAATTCTTACAAAGTACTAAGTCAGTGGAAGTGATAGGGACAGTAATTATCTAATTTAGCATGGTTCAGTATGATTGATCTGATCTTACAAGGAGAAGTAATGGGCCAGAACTTGAAACAAGGTACTAAGTGGAACTGAGGAGACAATGTCTAAATCTAGTTTAGCATTGATTTAATCCTACAACAAATAATAGTTCCCTAGTGATGTAATGATTGGTGTGTACTCATTGTACAGCACATAAGCAAGAAGCTCTTAGGGCCAGACAAAGAAGCCCACTAGAAGCTCTCGGAGCCTCAGCCAGGATTCAGTCCAGGATATTCACAAGCCAGAGAAGGAAGCTTAAGCTCTTGGAATCAAGACTACAGAAGGCCTCCAGAAAAACTAGCTGAGCCCCAAGTGAAGGAGACAAGAATTTGAAGAAGACAATAAAAGATTTGAACTTTACCTCCTGGCTGCATTTGGGGTATTTACTGAACTGAAACAAAGGCTGCCTCCAGAAGCCCCCCAAGAAACCTGCTCCCAGAGAACATTATATTTTAGAAAAGAATATTACAATTATCTTTATTAATAATTTTTTTTGTTATATAGAGGTCAATTTTATAAAAATCACATCACTAGAGTGATTTGTGTGTAATTGTATTACTTAAAAAATATAGAAGTCAAATGTAAAATGAAGACAATTCAAATAAAACAAGACTATTCTGTACCTACTAGAAACAGCAAAACTTCATGGAATGATATCTATTAGAAAACAAAAGAGCTTAAGATGAAACCTCAAATATCCTGTAAACTCGAGTCTATCCATTAATGGAAAAAAAGGATGAATGTTCAGTGAAAATAGGAATTTATAGTATTCCAGAAAAAAATAGCCAGAAACAGAATATTTGACTTGCAAATACCCCAAAAACAAAAATACAAAGAAAGATAAAGAAAAAAAAAATTTAGAAAGTCGTACACAATGAAATAAATTATGTCTTTTCTAGACTATTGAAAGAAAAAAAATGCTAGAAAGATGAAGATATGTACAGGATTTTTAAAATAAAAGGAATTGAAACAGAGTGACCATTAAGAAATTTCTTTTCCAAATTACTCAAGGGAATAATGATGAAAGTGGGATTTGAAGATATAGGAAAATAAAGGTGAATAGATATATTTTAGAGAATAAACTGAATAAGGGGAGGGTACATAAAAGCAGGGAATGACATAAAGGTTAGACAGGAATGTGTGATCTAAATTAATCAATTATAAGGCAAAAAACCAAGGGAAATATAATGACACCCATAGTTTCTACCCAATAATCAGGATATAAGAATTCTCTCATCATTTTCTAGAAGGATGGATGAGGTGATAAACAGTATTGCAAGAGAAGAGGTTGTTGGTTCTTTCTTCTAAAAGAGGACCATAACATTGGGGAAGTGATGCCAGAAGATGTAAGTGAATTGGATTTAAGTAAGGCAGGGTGGTTCAAGGTCACTACTTTACTTTCCCCTCTAGAGTCATCTGGGTCCAGTGGCAAGATATAGATCACTCTGTATGAAATGGGAAATTTTGATCTTTTAAAGTTAAATTCTTCAACAGGTCTTAGGTTTGACTAAGGCTGCACCCATTCAGTGATGAAGGATAGGCTGCAATTCAAGAGGGCCAAAGAAAGAGTGCTTTTCTCTCTCTGCCTAAGAACATTCAATCTGAGAGAGATGTAATCTGAGAGATTCTGTCAGATGATCAAGAACTTGAAAATAGTGGTGTATGTGTGTGTGTGTGTGTGTGTGTGTGTGTGTGTGTGTACAAGAGACACACAGAGAGAGACACAGAAGGACAGAGACAGAGAAACACAGAGAGACAGAGAAACATAGAGAGAGACAGAGAAAGCAAGAGAAACAGAGAGATAGAGACACACAGAGAGACAGAGAGATAGAAAAAAAAACACACAGAGAAAATATAAAGATTAGATGTGATTTATTTGACCCTGAAAACATAACAAGCAGCTATGGATGAAAATTGCAAAGAGAGAATCCATATAAGATTGATATATGAAATCTTTCTTAACAGTTAAAACTATGTAGTCTGCACTCTGTACTTTGTCCATCAATACAGAAACCTCTTTATTCTGGAAGCTTACTCTAGCCCTGGAATTACACAGGGAAAATAGCTTTGTGGCCTTTCCCTCTGATTGGAGGACTCCTACCAGTTTCTTTATTTAAATATGGCTCCTAGGCTAGGTATATCTTTATTCTTCTCCAAGTTGCATTCCATACTTTACCCCCACCACTTTTTAAGCTTCTTACAAGTAGTGTCTTTCCTTAATTAGAAGGCAGGTTTCTTGAGGGCAGAAAATGTTATCAAATACATAAATAACTGTCATGTGGGGGGATTATCCTTGATCTGTTTGGTTTCAGAGTGCAGAAGTAGGAAATGTGGAGGGTTTTCTTTTGTTTCTGAATAAGGAAAAAAATATTGGAATGAATATTCCTCCTCTCAGGAGGAATTGAGTTTCCTCTTAATAGAGTTCTTCCAACAACAACAACAACAACAACAACAACAACAAACCTAAATAACTATTTGGAAAACTTCTTTTTCAGAGTTTCTTCAGACTCTGAGATTTTGTGATCTTGCCATTATTTTTCTTTTCTTTCTCTACAGTCTCTTCATTAATAATCTTATTCTCAACAGTGACTTAAGTTATTAAATCTATGAACATGAGTTCCAAATCTGTACATAAATTTTTGATTTTTTCCTTATTTTCAAAAGATGCAATTCTCAAATTTTTTGGTCTCAAGATCCCTTTATACTCTTAGAAATTATTAAAGATTACTTTTTTTAGGGTTTGTAGGGGAAACTTTTGTTTATATGGATTATATCTGTAAATATTTGCCATATTAGAAAATGTAACATTTTAATATTAATATGAAAATAGTTTTTACTCCACAGACCCACTAAAAGGATCTTAGTGACCTTTAAGAGTTCCTAGAGTATATTTTGAGGACCATTGCTCTAATCTCACATGTATAACTGATATAATATGATTTTTGGTCCCCTGATTTTAGGGGGATTTTTGGCAATAAGTCATTAAGTCTAGATTTTTTGCCTCAGGAAATTTCCATGCCCAATCTGTCTCATTCTGAATAGAGTATTTCTCAATTTATTGATGACTGATAATCTTGTCAGTGGGAACCAAGTTCCAGAGCCATTCCTCAGTTCACATCCCTCAATTCATTACTGACTGATAATCTGATCAACAAGAGCCAAATTCCAGAGACTACTCTGAAGTCCTATCCTTTGGCCTTAGAATTAACATGCCAATGGTAGAAGGATGAATAAAACTGTCCTCTGCCCCTTAGTGCTCTGCTATTTCCCTTTTAGAATCTAGCCCACTGTTCTTCGTGTCAATAAACCTTTTGCCACTTGACTTGGAGAGCAGATCTGCAAATTCTTTTGCCATACCTGAGACACCAATCTGGGGACCCCCAAATGTTGGGGTGTCTTATTTCTCAACACAACTATCTGTTGAAAACCACTATTTATATATTCACAACAAAAATAATTCTTCATCTTTCTTAAAAAACTGTTGTTCTTCCCACTTTCCATATTTTTGTTAATTTTCTTATCCAAGATAAAAATGTTGACTCCTTGTCAATCCTTTCATCTTTAGTCTACTTAATTCTACCACTGTTGAGGTTGGGAAAGGGGAACCCCAAAAGTTTGGGGTCCTAGACCAGTGTCTGTCTTGAGGTATCTCAAAAAAGTTTGCAGGCTTGAACCTATCTTCTTAGCCAAGAAATAAAGCTTCATTGCAATAGTAATGCCATTACAAAAGCGATCTGGAATTCTAAGGGAATTTCAGCAGAGAAACAGAAGGAGATACATTTATACAGTTTTCAATCATAAATATGCTAATTCTATGGCTCTCAGGTGGGAATGCGTAGTCTCCAGAATTTGGTTCTCTTGACATATTATTACTGACAAGATTACCTATCAGTAATGAATTGAGGAGTGATCTATCAACTATTGTTTCTGGAGTTTGATCTGTGGGAATTTCCTGAGGCCAGAAGCTATCTGACTAAGGAGTAGTCAGAATCAGACAGATTGGGCATGGGAGTTTCCTGAGGCAGATTCCAAAGCTAGAAGATTTAGGACTATTGGTTTATTGTTAGAATAGAAGCCCCCTAAGGTCAGGGGACCCCAAAACTACCACTATATTTCCCTAGAAGTTATAAAATTTCACTACCATAATACTTTTTGCCTACTTTCCTTCTAGTTTGCAACTTAGTTCATATTGTCATAATCCACCCCCACCAACTAGTTTTCTTTTACATTCTGTATTCCCTCCAGTCCACCTTTTACAATGTTGTAAAAATATTCTTTCTAATGCTGGTCTGATTATTAACTCCTTTTCTCAAAAATCTTCAATGCATTCCTATATTCTATATGATAAAATATGAACTGCCTAACTTGGAATTTAAGACTTTTTATTACAATATATAGAAACTACATTTTGAGAATTGCATCATATTATTTATGACATTCACACATTTCCATCCAAATTGGAATGCCATAGTCTTTTCCTAAATTTCTCTGTATTCACATGGTTTGTCCTTCACTGCTGAAATACCCTGCCTTCTGTTGATTTGCTTCTTTTTCTTTTTTTTCTTTTTTTTCCTTTTCTTCCAGTTCCAGTTCAGATAAGATGGAAACTTGTGACTTGAAAATTGTGGCCAATTTTTTTTTTTTAGCTTAACAATCTTACATTTATATTAATGGTATTAGAAATCATAGTAGCATAGTTAAGTGTATTTGAAACTAGTTGAGTTACTGTTCACAGAATACTAATTAATGTCAATTTGGATGTAAATTTCTTAGGAAGTGAATCTGTAGAATCTGTTTCTTGACTTATTTCATTCCATATTTTCACCAATCCCATGGCAGAAAGCTGGGGAAGATATCCAACTTATTATATAACAGAATAAGGATTCAAAAAAGATACTGATAATTTAGAACAATCAGTCCAATATTTTGATATTAGTTTTATCAAAGATCAATGTAAAGTCCTACATGTGGGTTCAAACAATCAATTGCATAGTGTGGACTGGGAGAGTTATTAATGATAGAAAACATTAAATCTAAAAAAAAAAGTAGATATTGACTAGAAACTAAAAACTGTCATCAAAACCAAATAATTCATTTGTTCATAGTCTGTATGAAGAGATATTAAACAGAATATAGGGGAAGAGTAGATAATAATTACTGTATTTTGCCCATGCCATATCACATCTACATAATGTCTTCAATTCTAGGAATTACATTTTAGAGATAACATTGATAAATTGGAGTGTGTCTTGAAGTTACTGACCAGGATAGTAAGATGATAAAAAATCACAAATTATGATGATCAATTTAAATGATCAAAGATTTTTAACCTAGAGCTGTGATTGTTATTTTTAGTTATTTGAAGTATTGTTATGTGATAAGAAATATACTTGGTCCATAAGACAGGGAGTTATGAATAATTAAGTTGATGTTGTAGAGTCATAGAGTTTGGCTCAATATGAAAAAATATTTAAGACATCGATTTTATTTTTAAGTAAAATGAGCTGCCTGAAAAGGCAGCAATATTCAGCAATGAATATCTTTAAGTATAGGATCAAAATATACTTGCTTGAAGAAGTGGTTTATATTAGGATATGGGATATACAAAGTGATACCAAAGATCCTGCCCTTCCAAATATGTAGTTCTATGATGCTTTGCATTATATGTATTTGCTTGAATATTATGCTCCCTCTTTCTTTTAGGGAGTAAATTCTTTAAGATGAGCATCTATCTGTTTTTTTTTTTTTTTTTAATCTTTGTATCCTGAGAACATAATATAATGCTTTTAATATTTTGGCGGCAAATGGAGAGAAGTCTTGAATTTTTCCTCTTTTCATGAGTGACTCCATCTTGTAAACAACATATTGTAGAATTCTGGCTGCTATCTGCTTGTTTTATGGGAGAGTTCATTCCTAGTGACTCCATTTTAAAAGTAGATTCGATTTCAATTTGATCAATTAGGCAACATTGTAAATAGAGTGTTACACCTGGAGTTGGGAAAATCCATCTTCCTGATGCTAGGCAAATCTTTTAATCTTATTTTCCTCAATTTTCTCATCTGTAAAATGAACTGGAGAAAGAAATGGCAATCACTCCAATATTTTTTTCCAAAAAAATCCCAAATGGGGTCATGAAGAGTCAGACAGAATAGAACAACTCTTTCATTACAAAATGAGTACTCAGATTCACTCCCCTGTGTATTTTTGCTCTAACCTTGTTCATCAGCAATATTGACCACTGGGACAGTGGGAGGGGATAGGGGAAAAGCTTCTCTATTCTGTGTTCCCAAGACCAATAGCATATTAGCATATTAAGTAGCTTCTGATCCCTCTCTGACTGAGATGAAATACATCAAGCTGACCTATACCAATTCTAAGGCTTACTGTAGACCTATAAAGACCTACTTTGGTTCAGACTAAATAATCTTCATTTTTTCCTTTTTACTCTATAACATATGCATACTAATAGAAAATGTTTTATTATCATAGCTCACTTACACTACCAAGATTACTTTTTTTTTTTTATTTTAGTCAACCAGGGCCTCTCCCTGACATAGCTTATACCAGCACTCTGCACAAAGCTTTCATTTGACTTGTATCCTAAATTTTCAGCAATAAATTTTTATTTTTCCTGTTATAACATTGATCCATTAGTTAGAAATTCAAAAACATAGATTAAGTGACTTTTACACTATCTGGAGGCATTGGATTTCCTCCTTTCCCTTTTTTTTTCCCTTTTTCTTTCTCCCTCTACACCCCTCTTCCTATGCCTTTTCCCTCCCCCTCCCCCAATCCATTAAGATTTCTAAGAAGTAAAAGAAAACTGCTTTTGAATTCTGCCCCAGATACTTACTAGGTATGTGACCCTGGACAAGTCACTTAACACATTTCAGCCTGAGTTTTTTCATCTGTAAAAGGAAGATAATAAGAGTGCTTATCTTATAAGTTATAAAGATAAAATGAAAAAATACTTTACAAACACTAAAGTGTTACATAAATACTAATTCATTTATATTGCACGCAAAATAAAAGAATGAATTGTTGTTGATCTATCTCAATTATCTGTACTGTCTATCAATAAGAGTGACTATGTGTCTTTAAGGTGTTGACAATCTGATTACACTCTCAAGGGTGTTTGTACTCTTCCTGTTCCTGTGTTTCTCTAATGATTCTAATTCATTTTCTTCTAATTCATTTAATCTAACCTCAGTTGAGTCTTTCTGTAGGATGAGTCTTAGTGTGATTGTTAGCTGGGCTAGTTAGAGGAAATCCTAAGCTTCTCTCTTTCTCTCTCTCTCTCTCTCTCTCTCTCTCTCTCTCTCTCTCTCTCTCTCTCTTTCTTCCTTCCTGTGAATTTTCAAGATACAAGTTAGCTTATATCCCAGTTCTCTGTTAGGAAACTTCAATATTCATATTACACATTAGAATATGGCATAGTTCTAAAAATGGTGTCATTTGTACTAAAGCTTAGAGTAAAATTCAGGATCACAATGAATACTGAGGGTAATTCATTTTTTTTTCTTTTTAAAAAATATTTTGGGATTAAGAGGAACATCAAAGAGTGACTAGCTGGTTGGTGTGTTTGAAATAATATCTACAAACAGAGAAGGCAGAACTATCCACATCTTGTTTTGCTTCAATTTTCTTAGGTTAAAGAAAATTGACTTAAATAACAGAACAAAAAAATGGCTATCAGGGACTTGATTCCCAAGATAAATAGGATGATAATAAGAGGGTATTCAGTCACTTGATAAATTCAAGTTTCCTGGCCAAGTTGTACTAAATAATCAGGTATCTATTATTTAATCATTAAATTTTTATTAAGCATCTATTATGTGCCAGGTACTCAAACAGTAGTTGATATGATGGTCAAGGCATCGATAGTGATATCTGAAAGGCTTTATGGGATAGGAGAGGAAATATAGAGTTAAGAAGTCAAATTTTTCCCCATTTAAAAAAAAAGAAGAAGACATAATATTCAAAGTTTAGGCTAATGAGCTTGACTTTAATTCCTGGGAAGATTGTGTTATTCAAGAGTTGGTTAATGAGAACGAAATGGTATTTACAAGAAAATAGCCTGTTTTCATAAAGAACAAATCATATCAAAATGATCTTATCCCTCCTCCAACCACTTTTTGTACAAGAGTACTAGACTAGTAGATGGCTATCTCAACTGAAATGGCTATTTCAAAGAGTCACTTCTCACCAGTTTTCAAGGAGAGTGGATAATCACTTGTCAAGTTCATAATGTTCTTTATCATGCTAAGATTTCTTTCTATTTTAAAATTCCATAGGTGCTTTGTTTGTTGAAATTTGCTAATTTCTCTTGAAAGTTAGTCAAAAGGAAGTTATGTCAGATTAAGGTTAGATTGCATGTCATCTTCCAACTTTATAATCTATATGAGCTATTTTCTTTTCAGTATTTTATTTTGATTGGATAAATGAATGATTGAAATTATCATATCACAAACAAAAATGCGAAGAGAAGTTTACTTGAATGTCATAGTTATTTCTTTTTTGAACATCTAAAAGTATCTTATTAAAGCCATTCTTCGGTCATCTATTCAACAGAATAAACTTGAGCCCATGAGACTCCCATTTTTCTTTCTCAATTCCATCATCCTGGAACAAATTCTTTCTAAGCATGCTACACTTTTTAAGCACCTTAACTTGATATTGATACTAACCCTACTGTAAACGCCTTTATATCTATGAAACAAGAGATAGAGATCAAGTTATTTTTTATTGATGCCTTACTGACTCCTCCAATTCTAATGAGGCAGAAGTGCTGGGGGGACAATAGTATTAATTTCACATTTCTATTAAAAAATCTGTTATCTGTGAAGGGAATATTATTTAGAATATTTCCAGAAGAATATTATTGATCTCTGGTCCTTTTTTCTGCTAATGCCTGAAATCAAGTCCAACCTTTTGTAGTCTTACCTCTCTTCCCTTGTTCTTTCTGTTTCTTACCATGTTTCTGACCCCAAGTGTTTTATTTTAGGCTTATAGATTCTTCTTGTATCACTTATTAAGCAATGAAATCTAGCTTTAGATTTATAAAGGGACCATGGATGTCAGTGCCACTACTTAATTTTACAGAAGGGGAGACTTGAATCAGTTAAGAAGGAAACTAGAGAGGTTAAATGACTTGTGCAAGGTCATAGAAGTAGTTAACCAAGATTCAGACTCAGGATGTTTGACTCTAAATCCAACATTCTTTTCCCGAAGGACTATTATGTATGTGCTTATGAAATGCCTTCCAAGTTCCAAAAGTCATAATAAGGATCAGGACATATGCATGCAGAATGTTTGTGACACATTAAAAATAGAAGATTGGAATTAATTCATTGAACAACATTTATTAAATGCTTATTATATAATATACTCAATTAGGTACACTATAATACGATAGAAGATTCTGGTCCTCCCAGTGTTCCATTTCTTAAGCAAACAAAAGAACAAAGAAACAACTCCTTTGAAGTTTATTGATATGATTAATTTCTCTATCTTGTACAAGATAATTGGGATTTTATTCCAATTTATTATTATTTTTTGATAAAGCAACTGGGAACCAGAGCAGATATATTTAAATAATATGAAATATTATAGGGAAGAAACAAAACAGGAGGGATTTTTTTGATATTATTCTGACTTTTTAAAAAATAATGAAAACATCCTCATGCCCAGAAACCCTCAGCAATAATTCCTCTTGACTGCAGTAAGTACCTGCTTTTGAGGAACAGAAAGCTGATGAGCTGCAGGCTTCCCTGCTGCTAAATTCATCTAACAAGCCACTCCTGATGTTTTTTGCTTTTAAGACCAATGGGAACTTTATACAATGGTTTCCTGGCCTCTTTCTCAGTCAGATTTGATCTGGAAACTTGTATGTTTTTCCCTGCAAATATGAAGATTCTGGCTTGAAATGAAATTACAGGGCACAGACCTCGGTCTTAAAAAAATATCAGATGAACTTCATATACATTATATGGCTCAAAGTGGTTTCTAGAGCTTAGTCTACAAAGTCAAAGTGAATCTAAAAGATGAGCAGCTATCATTAAGGAAAATAATACCTAAAATAATCATTATAAGGAACCCAAATCTGGGATAAGGTGAGATATGTTGAAGAAGGTACACTTGGATTTTTCATCCATGTTCAAAATAAGAATAATCCAGAATAATATATCATCTATTCAGGACATGGACTAGATCAGTATAGTGTTAATAATAATTGAAAAAGAACAATTTATTTAATACCACTTTTGGTACTGAGTTCTCTAATGAAGTGAGTAATATAAATTGAAAATATTATAAAAAAGGCCAGTAGACATTTAAATTTTAAATCTTAAGGAAATATGAGAAGCTCTTTAAACTAGATCATTTTTATATTCTAATATACCAGGATAAAATATCTTGCAGACATAATGATAAAAACATTGTTAATAATCTTTTAGAAAATAAAGAGAATATAAGTAGTACTAGAAATGTGATAGATGACATTCTGTATTTCTGAAATGGTGGATTCCAGAAAGTATAGATGTTTAAGTTTAAAGTTGACATCAGGGAAAAAGCAGAGTAAATTATTGAATATCATGTTACCACATCTGGAGGAAGCAATGATGCCTAAGATCCAGTATATGTTTAAGGTTAATTATTTTAGATGGTTAATGCCCATCACTGGAACAAATACAATGAATCATTGCTCATACTAGCATTTAGGGGCTGTACGCTCTGTACTTCTACATGAGAAGGGCTTATTGTTGGTAAACCATTGTGAATACAAATAACTTATCATAAGATATCATTCTCATTCTTGAATCTATGTTACAGTACAACCTAGCTTGACTGTTTATACCTTCTCTCTAGGTAGATATTTGGAGATAGATCATGTGGTCCTTAAAATCCTTCTTGACACCTTTGCCTCTGCTTCCCTCTTATGTTCCTTGGGCTTTCCCCCATTGATTTGCTGCATTAGATTACTGAACCAGGCAAATTCATTAATCTTATTTCTTTTAATGATAGAATTATTAGAATAATTTTATGGCTATTAGCCTAGTCATATTTTCAGACAAAAGTTCATGAATAAAAAGTATTCACATATCCCAGATTATGGTGCGTTGGATGAATGGCAAATAATGACTTTAATATTTTCAAGGTTTTTCCTGCTATGAAACCCCACTTAAAAAATAAACAAACAAATATACACAAATGTCCTCTTGAAGTTGTTCTATGGCTGTGAATTATGGAACATCAATAATATCAGAAAAATCTAGAATTGCTAGAATTCTAGCACTCAAAAGCGTAATGGTTGTTGGCAGGCTATAGCATATTGACAATAATCCATTTTTCTTTTTGTAAAGAAAAATGATCTTTGTACTGGAAAGGGAAGGGCAAAAATTGATAATGGGGACTTGAGATCCAAGAAAAATAAGGAATACCTAGCACTTATGCTTGGGTCACTAGAGGGACAGAATAGTTAGATATGATCCAATATACTGTCAATAATATTTTATAGATTGGGGAGAAGTACAGAATTATTTCAAGATGAATGAAAGTAGTAGTTAACAGGTTGGTGTATTCTTATAAGCATGTTTTTAGCCAAATGGACCAAGAATCTGCCCTAGACCATGACTATTTTACATCTTGATTAATGACTTAGATGGAGGAGTGGATGTCATATCTCTCAAATTTAAACATAATGGAAGACAGAGAAAGAAAACTCATGTATTAGATAAAAATTAGTATCCAAAAAAGATCCCAAAAAGTCAGTGTTAAACTTAAAGAGATAACAATTTAATAAGGAAAAATGTAAAATCTTTTACTGGGTTTAAAAAAATATAAAATGTTGAATACAAATATAGAAAATGCAAAATACAAGAACACAAGTATACAAGAGGACAGGATGCCTAGCAAGGAATTTATTTGAAAAAAAATTGACATTTTTAATTCAAAATCAGTATAAGTTGACAGTTTGATGTGGCAGCATAACAATATATAAAATACAATATTCATTCTGGAGCACCTCATATTATTTTTCAATTCAATTTGCCTTTTGTCTTTTGTATTATTTTCTCTTTTTTAGTTTTTTATTTTCAAAATATATGCATAGATAGTTTTCAACATTCACCCTTGCAAAACCTTATGTTTGTATTCTTATAAATTTGAGTCATTTCTCTATATGTTTTATCAGAATCTTGGATGTAAAAATTTTTCCCCTGGTTTTTGACTTCCCTTCTAATCTTGTCTGCATTGGTTTTGTTTGTACAGAAACTTTTTAACTTACTATAATCAAAATTATCCATTTTGCATTTCATAATGTACTCTACTTCTTCTTTGGCCACAAATTCCTTCCTTCTTCACAGATCTGAGAAGCAGATGATCTTTTGTTCTTCTAATTTGTTTATAATATTACTCTTTATGTCTAAATCATGAACCTATTTCGACTTTATTTTGCTATAGGATGTTAGGTGTTGGTTAGTACCTAGTTTCTGCCATACTATTTTCCAATTTCCCCAGAAATTTTTGTCAGAGTGAGTTTTTATCCCAGAAGCTGGGACCTTTGGGTTTATTAAATACTAGATTACTATGGTGATTGACTATTGTTTCTTTTGAATCTTACCTATTCCACTGATTGATTACTCTATTTTTTTAGCCAGTACCAAATAGTTTTGATGACCACAGCTTTATAATATAGTTTTAGGTCTGGCACAGCTAGGTCATCTTCATTCCCTTGAAATTCTTGACTTTTTGCTCTTCCAGATGAAATTTGTTGTTATTTTTTTCTAAATCTGTAAAGTAATTTCTTGAGAGTTTGATTGGTATGACACAGAATAGGTAGATTAATTTAGGTAGTATTGTCATTTTTTATCATATTAGTTCAAGCTACTTATGAGCACTTGATATTCTTCCAATTGTTTAGATCTGATTTTATTTGCATAGAAAGTATTTTCTAATTGTGTTCATATTGTTCCTGACTTTGTCTTGACAGGTAGATTCCAAAGGGTTTTATATTATCTACAGTTATTTTAGATGTGATTTCTCTATTTGTATCTCCTGCTGCCGGACTTTGTTGGCAACATATATAAATGTTAATGATTCATTTGGATTTATTCTGTATCCTGCAACTTTGCTAAAGTTGTGAATTGTTTCTAAGAGTTTTTGAGTTTATTCTCTAGAATTCTCTAAGTATCCCATCATATCACCTGCAAATAGTAATACTTTTGTTTCCTCATTATCTCTACTCTATTCCTTTAATTTTTTTCTTTTCTTATTGCCAAAGGTAACATTTCTAACACAATATTGAATAGTAATGGTGATAGTGGGCAACCTTGTTTCACTCCTTATCTTATTGGGAATGGTTCCAGTTTGTCCCCTTTACATATGATGCTTGCTGATAGTTTTAAATAGATGCTACTGATAATTCTTTTTTTTTTTTTGTGCTAGATTTATTTATTTATAACTTTTTATTGATAGAACGCATGCCAGAGTAATTTTTTACAACATTATCCCTTGCATTCACTTCTGTTCTGATTTTTCCTCTGCCTCTCTCCACCCCCTCCCCCAGATGGCAAGCAGTCCTTTACATGTTGAATAGGTTACAGTATATCCTAGATATAATATATGTGTGCAGAACCGAACAGTTTTCTTGTTGCACAGGGAGAATTGAATTCAGAAGGTATAAATAACCCGGGAAGAAAAACAAAAATGCAAGCAGTTTATATTCATTTCCCAGTGTTCTTTCTTTGATCAATTAAAGCTCTCTTTATCGAAGAGATCCACTTCCATCAGAATACATCCTCAAACAGTATCGTTGTTGAAGTATATAATGATCTCCTGGTTCTGCTCATTTCACTTAGCATCAGTTCATGTAAGTCTCGCCAGTCCTCTCTGTATTCATCCTGCTGGTCATTCCTTACAGAACAATAATATTCCATAACATTCATATACCACAATTTACTCAACCATTCTCCAATTGATGGGCATCCTTTCATTTTCCAGCTTCTAGCCACTACAAACAGGGCTGCCACAAACATTTTGGCACATACAGGTCCCTTTCCTTTCTTTAGTATCTCTTTGGGGTATAAGCCCAATGCTACTGATAATTCCAAGAAAAATTCTATTTTTGTCTATGCTCTCTAATGTTTTTAATAGGAATGACTGTTGGGTTTTGTCAAATGCTTTTTCTGCATCAATAGATAATCACATGATTTCTGCTAGTTTGGTTATTGTTATAGTCAATCGTGCTAATAGTTTTCCTAATATTGAACCTACATTTTTGGTATAAACCTTATTTAGTCATGATGTATTATTAAGGAGATAACTTGCGGTAATCTGTTTGCTAATATTTTATGTAAGATTTTTACATCAGTATTCACTAGGGAAATTTTCTTTCTTTGTTTTGACTCTACCTAGTTTGGGCATCAGCATCATATCTGTCATAAAAGGAATTTGGTAGGACTCCTTCTTTCCCTATTTTTCAAATAGTTTGCATAGTATTAGAATTAATTTTTCTTTAAATATTTGGTAGAATTCACATGTAAATCCATCTGGCCCTGGAGATTTTTTCTTAGGGAGCTGATTAATATAGTTTGTTCAATTTCTTTTTCCTAAAATGGGACTATTTAAGCAATTTATTTCCTCCTCTGTTAATCTGGGCAATCTATATTTTTGTATTTCATCCATTTCACTTAGATTATCAGATAATTAGATTATCAGAATGGCATACAATTTGGCAAAATATTTCCTCATTATTGCTCTAATTTCTTCTTTATGGGTGGAAAGTTCACCCTTTTCAATTTTGATACTAATAATTATTTGATTTTCTTATTTTCTTTTTCAAATCAAGTTAACTAAAGGTTTATATGTTTTGTTGGGTTTTTCACAAAATCAATTCTTACTTTTGTTTATTAGTCCAATCATTTTTATTAATCTTTTATTTTCAGAATTTCAAATCTGGTATTTATTGGGGTTTTTAAATTTGTTTCTTTTCTGGGTTTTTTAGTTGTATGCCTAATTCATTGATTTTATGTTTCTCTAATTCATGCAAGTAAGTATCTAGAGATATAAAATTTTTGTGTAGATTCCATGTACCAATGAGAAAAAAGTATATTCCTTCTTGTCCTCATTCAGTTCTCCAAAGGTCTATCATATCCAACTTTTCTAAAATTCTATTTACTTCAACTTCTTTCTTATTTATTTTGTGGTTCAATTCATATCCAACTTTTAAAAAATTCTATTTACCTCAACTTCTTTCTTATTTATTTTGTGGTTCAATTTATCTAGTTCTGATAGAGCAAGGCTGAGATCCCTCACTAGTATAATTTTGCTGTCTATTTCTTGTTTTTTTCTTGAGGCAATTGAGGTTAAGTGACTTGCTGAGGGTCACATAGCTAGGAAGTGTTAAGTAAATGAAGCCAAATTTGAATTCAGGTCCTCCTAACTTCAGGGTTGGTGCTCTATCCACTATGCTGCCTGGCTGTCCCTGCTGTCTCTTTCTTCTTGTAGCTTTCTTAACTTCTCCTCTAGGAATTTGGATATTATTGGTGTGTATAAGTTTAGTATTGATATTACTTTTTTATCTATGGTATCCTTTAGCCAAGTATAGTTTCCTTTGTTATTTCTTTTAATTACATCTATTTTTGCTTTTGCTTATCTGGGATGAGGATCATTGTCCCTGCTTTTTTTTTTTTTTTCTCCTTACTTCAACTGAAACATAATAAATTCTGCTCCAGCCTTTTACCTTTACTCTGTATGTATCACTCTGCTTTAAATGTGTTTCTTATAAACAATATATTATAGGATTCTAGCCTTTAATCCAATATACTATCTGCTTCTATTTTATGGATGAGTTCATCCCGTTCACATTCACAGTTAAAATTACTATTTCATCTTATTTTCCCTGTTATAATTTTCTTTTTCTTTTCTCCATTTCCCCCTTTTCCTCCTCTCCAGTGTTTTGCTTCTGACCATCACCTCCCTCAGTCTTTCCCTTTTCAGCCCTCCTTTTTTATTCTTTTCCCCTTCTACTTCTGTTTTTTCTTCTATTAGCCTTCTCCTTTCTTTTCCTCTTTCCCCTCCTTATTCCCCTACAAAGTGAGATAAGTTTGTACAACAAATTAAGTATAAAATATATATTCCCTCTCTGAGCCAAACCTGTAAAGTTCACTTAATACTCATCTCACCCTCTGCTTTCCCTCAATTTTAATAGGTCTTTTTTGCCTCTTCATGTAACATACTTTACCCCATTTTACTTTCCCTTTCCTTTTCTTCCATTGCAATCCCCTTTCCACCCCTAGTTTCTTTTTTTATATCATCATAATAAAGTCAAATTATACCATCACCATCTAAGTATATCTCTAACAAAGAGACAGTACTCAAGAGTTAAACATATTATTTTTCCATATAGGGTTGTAAACTTTTTAAACCTTTAAAACAGAATTTTTCTTCCCTTTTTATGCTTCTCTTGAAATTTATATTTGAAGATCAAATTTTCTGTTCAGCTCTGATCTTTTCATCAAAAATAAATGAAATTCCCCTCTTTCACTGATTATCCATCTTTTCTTCTGGAAGATTAATTTTGCTGGAAAGTTGATTCTTGGCTGCAGTCCAAGTTTTTTTGCCCTCTAGAATATCATATTCCAGGCCTTTTGATCCTGAAAGTAGAAATTGCTAGGTCCTGAGTAATCTTGATTGTGACTCCTCAGTATTTGAATCATTCTTTCTAGATGCTTTTAATATTTTCTCCTTGATCTGATAATTCTGAAAGTTAGCTATAATATTCCTTGAAGTTGTCATTTTGGGGTCTTTTAGAAGGTAATTGGTAGAGTCTTTCAATGGCTATTTTACCCACTGGTTCTTGGATAAAAGAGCAGTTTTCCTTGGGGATTTGTGGAAAGATGTTACCTAGGCTCATCAAAGTTTTCAGGCCATCCAATAATTCTTAGATTGTCTAACCTATATCTGTTTTCCAGGTCAGTTATTTTTCCAATGAGGTGCTTTTTATTCTCTTTCATTTTTTCTTTTTTCTTTTTTTTTTGTTTGACTTATTCTTGATGTCTCATTGATTCACTTCCATTTGTACAATTCTAATTTTTAGTGGATTATTTTCTTCAGTTACCTTTTTTAAACCTCTTTTTGCATTTGTTCAATTGAGCTTTTAAATGTTAAATTGAATTTTTTCCCCAGTGTTGTTCACTTTTTCCATTTTGCTGATTTTGTTTTTCAAGGAGTTGTTTTCTTTTTCCATTTCTCCAAATTTATTTTTAAAGGAGTTTTCTTTAGATAAACTCTGTTTTCTTTTCAAACTCTCCTGAAAAGCTCTCAATTCCTTTCCCCATTTTTCTTCTAACTCTCTCTTTTTTTTAAAGATCTTTTTTGAATTCTTCCAAAAGAGCCTTTTGAGTTGGAGACCAACTCATACCACCCTTTGAGGGTGAGGCTTCACCTGAATATGTTTTATCTCTGATGTCCTCAGGGTTTGAGATCTATTTTTCCCTCTATTCATAACAGGTATCTATGGTCAGAGAGCTTTTTACTTTTTTTTTTTCTCATTTTAAAAAGTTGAATACTGCTCTTTGGTTAAAGAGTAGTTTGTCCCAAGCTTCTTCTACAAGCAACAGTGGATTCATGCTGCCCTAGGACTGGTGATGCTGGTTTCCTTCCTGAGCTAGGTGGGCATGTTCAGATACAATGTTATATTGGGGTTAAGAGCTCACTACTTGCCTTCTGTATTTGTATTAGAGGTCTCACAGCTGGTCTGCTGATCCATTGCCTTCTGAACCAGGGTGAAGTAGCCAATACTGCTGTATTTTGTAGTGGATTCCCCCTATTTGGAGGCTTCTCCTCCCTAGTCCTGTACTGTGCCTACATTGGCCTGTCTTCTCCCTTGCCTGATTAAGATAGACTTTTCCTGAAGTTCTTCCAAATATCTTTTGCTGAAAATTTGATACACTCTAAATATTTATGGGTTCCATTACTCCAAAACCTATTCAGAGGCTTGATTTGGTGTTGATCTGAGGGAAGCCAGGAAAACCTCAGAGAACAACCTGTCTACTTTCTGCCATCTTAGCTCCACCCCTGAGTCCCTCATTTTGGAAAGAGCATTGAAAAGATGGACAGTATTCAAAGAAAGATAGCCAGAATGCCAAATAACCTGAATATTATGACTTGTAAGGATCAACAGAAATGAGAATGTTTATCCTGGAGCAGAAAAGATTTAAAGTAGGTTCTGTTATTTTTCTTCAATGTGTGAAGATCTGTCCTGTGAAATAAGGCTTAAACTTGTTCTGTTTTGGGCATAAAGTACAGAACTGGAAGTGAATGGAAACCACAGAGAGGAAGACTTCAGTTGGATATAAAGAAATAAAAATCTGGACCATTAGAACTTCCTTGAAGTGCCTGAGGATATAAAGAATTCTTTCTAAAAATCTTCAAATGAAAGCTTAATAACCAACTTAAGGCACTTTTAAAGAAGAGATTAGCAGGTATGATTTGGACTAAAAAAAAACAAAAACAAAAACCTGTGTGATGTTTCTTGCAACAAGGGGACGAGAAGTAGCAAATAAACCCAATATGTATAACCAGAAAAAGTTATAGATTAGTCATAGGGTGAGAATGAAATATGCTAGCTTAATCTATTCTAACGCACTAACATCATATTTAAAAAAAACTGCAAAACAGTATCCAGAGCATTGGATATATATGGAAGATCCATTAAATCAACAAACAGAAAAGCACAAGGTGAAAAAAGTTTGAAGGGACAGTGGTTTGCCGTAGTGGAAGAAATACATCAATAAGAGCATGAAAAAGGTTACTTCAGAGGACATGATGACTGTCTCCAAATATCTGACCTCCTTCCATTTGAGAATGATTATGCTTATTTTGTTTGTATCTAGCAAAAGAAACTAGGAATAATAGGCAAGTGTTTTAAGAAGGCAGATTTTGCCTTGAAGTAGGGAAAAAATTCCAAACAATTAAAGCTATCCAAGAGTTAAAGGGATTATTCTGAGAAGCCATGTGATTCTTAAGTAAAGATCATCATTGTAGACTAGATGACAATTTGTTGAGAAGATTGCAGTTAGGGTTGTTGCTTAGATACAGATTAGGACAATGGACTCTGGGCATCTTCCACCTCTAAATTTATGTCATTTTGAATCAATAGATTGACAGTTTGAAATTTAAATGAGATAAAAGTAAAATTCTCTTTAAAAATTCATGGAACAGGTATAAAAAGGAACATATTTAGCTTGAGGAGTTAATGCAACAAAAGTTATGTTTGATCAAAATTAAATATGAGGCATGGATATGACACAACAGTTAAAATATCTACTTGAATCTAAAAATACATTGAATACAATTATAGTATCAAGCACAAAAAATAATATGGCCATTGTACTTCATTTCTCATTCTAGTTGTATGTAGGTAAATATGTAGGTTACCTAACTTTCTTATCTTTAGAAGATATTCAACTAAAGTGGAACAACTCTGCTAATTGATTATTTAGGTGTGGCAAATACACTATGAAATCCCTATTCCTGGAACTACATGATATGGGCAGACTGACAATGTAGGGTCACTTGAGCTCATGAATTCTGAGTTGTAGTAGGGCTAAAGATGATCTATTATTTTCAATAATTATACTAATAATATGGTAGAATTCCATGGTGGGGAAATGGGTTAAGGAGATTAAGGGAGGAACAGAAGGGAGAAGGAAGACCAGGTGTTCTAAGGAGGGTGAACTAGCCTGGATCAAAAATAGAACAGGTCAAATTTATTATCTAATTATCAGTGAGGTCAAGCCCAATAGTTTATGTCACACTTTTAGCCTAAATAAGATGGAGAAAATCTCAAAAAATAAAAAAAAGAAATTAGTAGGTTTTAAAGTAAAAAGAAACCCAAATTGCATACTTGATTGATCAGGTGGTAGTTCATATCTTGGCATCTTTTAATTAATGCTAGTTTTAGCAGCAAGTTTTGTTGTTGTTGCAGTTTAATATAAATCCTACCCCTTCTTTTCTAAATAAGATATCTAAGTATGAACAAATCCAAAGAAGCTGGTGATGCTTAGTCTTGACACTTGCCCAGCTGATATCTATGTAAGACTGAAAAAAGAATTGGCACTAGTGACTTTTTAAAGAGAGATCATTCAGTGATAAAAATGTGATCATTTTTTGTAGCTTTTTTTTCACTTCAGAGAGAAGCTTTGAATTCCAGTGTTTTTTAAGATCTCTTTAAGATGATATCAAAATTTAAAGTCGTTTGATCCAGTATTAGATATAACCCCATGTTCTTCAAACTTTTGTTTATAAAAATAATATATAAGAAAAAGGCATTAGTATTATTGATCCTGTTTTCAAGAGAGATTTGTTTATTTAATTTTCTTTACTTAGGAGGATATTTTTATGACCAATAATATGAATCAATTCTCAAACAAGAAAATGAGAAAATAAGGGTGAATTCAACTTGAATGCTTTCATTATATTGTTATCTCTTTTCTACTTTCCACTTTTATGTAGCCTGTTTTTTAAAATAGTATTTTATTTTTCCAATTTCATGTAAAGATAGTTTTTCAACATTCATTTTTGTAAGATTTTGAATTCCAAATTTTTTTTTCTTATTGCCTCCCTTCCCCTTTCCCCAAGACAACAAGTAATCTAATTTAGGTTTTATATGTATAATTGTTTTTTTTTTTTTAACATATTGTCATATTAGTCATGTTGGGAAAGCAGAATCAGAACAAAAGAGGAAAACCAAGAGAAAGAAAAAAAAAAGCAATAAGGTGAAAATAGTTTGCTTTGATCCTCATTCAGTCTCTATAGTATTTTCTCTGGATGTGTATAACATTTTCCATCCTAAATCTATTGAAATTGTCTTGGTTCACTGTATTGTTGAAAAGAGAACTAGGGTGGAGTACACTATATCACTATATTGTCTGTCATAGTTGATCATTACACAATCTTGCTATTACTATGTACAAAGTTCTCCTGGTACTCTTCATCTATGTACTTACCATGAATCAAATGGAACCCTTGCTGTTCCACAAGCAAAAAATTTCCTTTATAATAAAATTTTTATTTGGACTAGATCATATAGAAATTCTGTGCTAGCTCTACATTTTTGACCTTATGATCCTATTTTCAAGTATTTTTTTTTTAATTTAGGGGATCAATTGTCTGGGATTCAGCCATAGTTGTATTTTTGAGTTATATATCATTTGTCTCATAAATCTAAGATGGATTAATTATTGCCTTTCATTCCTTTGAACAGAAGATTTTAAAATGTTTATATATGGTTTGAAAATAAAATATTTAAAGGGTTATAAGTTCTTTCACATTAAGAAAGTTTGAATTTTGGGGTGAAAGCATTTTAAAGAAATTAATCATCCATAGACGGAGTTGCTCATTATAATTTTGCTAATATCAATGTAAGAATTCTTGTTTAAAAAGACATTAATAACATATCTCAAAATGAGCTAAATTAGGCATCATCACAATGGATTCAGACTTGATTTCTGGATGATAAAAGCTAGTGTTCAAGTTCTAACTCTAATATATAGTAACTATGTGATGCTAGGCAAGTCACTTAACAACTATTTCTGAGGTATTGGTAGAAAGAGTTTCATTACCTCATGAGTTTCCTATTCTAAGGAAATTACAGATCTAGTCTCTATTTCTTTTTTTAGTATGAGAGTTTCTCTATCTCAAGGAATTTCAATTTTATACTATTAGAATCATTTATTTGCATAACTTATCCTAAATTATGGCAGTAAAGAGCCAATTCCACAAGTAGCAAATATAGTTTTAGTAGGTTAACATGACAAGGATAATGTATATGTGCACATTTTCAATCATTGAAGGAGAAATGGATTCATGGGTAACTGAGAAAATTCATGAATAACCACAAAATCTAAAGAGATCTAAATGAAGACATTCAGCAGATTGGGAGTAGAATCTTTGGAGATACCTTACAGATGAGACTTGAAGGAAACTAGGGCAATCATGGAGGAGAGAGGAGGTGAGATAGAATTCCAAGAATTAAGGACAGCCATTGAAAATACCTAGATGTAGGAAATTGAGTTTTTTATGTGAGTAATAGCAGTGAAGTTTTTGAGGAGAAAGGGGTTAGTTGATTGGAAAGGTAGAAAGGAGCTGCATTATGAAATCAAACATAAATTAATAATAATTATTATTATATATAATATGATAATATATATAATACATTAATAATAAATAAATAAAATATTAAATTTTATTCTGGAACAAATAGTAAATCACTTTAGTTTAATAAATTAGAAAGTGATAGGCCCAGAAGTTCACTTTAGTAATATAAAAATGTCTGTAAAGGATGATCCAGAGCAAGGAGAGAATTGATTCAGAGAGACCAACCAAAAGTCTCTTGCAATAACCCAGATATGAAGTGATGAAAAACCTGAACCAAGCTAGTGGCAATGTCAGAGAAGTACAGGATCGATGTTGGAGGTAGAAAAAGCAAGATTTAGTAAATAGTTGACTATTATTTGGGGAATGAAAGAGGAAGAGTAAAAAATGAGAAGTCGTGAGGCTTGAGAACCCTCAACAGTAACACAAATATTAGAAAGGGGGAACATTTTTGGGAAAAGATACTTAATTTTGTTTTAGATATTTTGAATTTAAGATGTCTAGCTTGAGATACCCAATAGACAGTGTAGATGTGATACTGGGGGCCAGAGAAAGGGTTAGGTCCAGACGTTAAGATTTGAGATTTCTGCATAGAGATGAAAATTGAAACCATAGGAGCTGATGAAATCTCCAAGTGATCTAGCATTACTTGGATGAAGTAAAGAATACTGAGAAGTTACCAGATAAATTAGGAGAACCAGGAGGAAATAGTTATGTGAAAACTTAGGGAGAAGAGAAGGTAATGAGAACCAGAATATATCTGTAGAGAGAAAAAAAGAAACTTTTTTTTCATCTGTGATTTCATCAGTATAGAAAGACCATAGTTTGGAATACCATCTAACAGTGAAAATTGGAATACTCTCATCAGCTGAAATTCTTATAGTTGCCTGTTGCACTGAGAATCAAATGACTAACAAATGTCAGGCCACATATATATGAGCTGGGCTTAAGTCTCTATCTTCCAGAATTTGAGGCAAACTCCCTCCCTTTCTCCTTCTTTCCTTCTCTCCCTCCTCCCCCTCCTGTCTCTGTTTCTCTTTATCTCTATCTCTCTGTTTCTCTGTCTGTCTCTCTCTGTCTCTGGGAAAGGAACCATTAAATAGAATGAATCTGCTTTAAAAAAACAAACAAACAAAACAAATTGATTGTTACAGCAAGGTCCTGTAGGAGGCAAGAAGGTATGAGTCTAGAATCCACTTATAAGTGTTAGTTAGAAAAAAGACATTTTTTCTTAAGAGTTAAAATCAAAAGAAGAGATGGTAGATAAAGATGTAGAAAAATAGATCAAATTAAAGATGGAATAATTGGAGATGCCTAATATTAGATGGCCTTGATTTCAGATTAGGGAGTGAGCCATATGTTGACAAAAAAATGTGGAGGGTGATAAAGGACTTTAAGAAAGGACAATAGTTTGCCACTATTATTATGAGGAATGAAATAATCAAGAAATTGTGGATATAAGAAATGAAAAAAAAGAATAACCTATTGAGGCTTTATAGCATTAATTAATTGTGAACCCAATTAATGTGACTCTTTGAATTCTAAAATGTTAGCAAGAGTACATTTTTGGAATGATCGACTATGGACTCCAGGCAAGTTAGGGAAGCAAGTAAAGTGAAAATAATTTTGATCAGTAAGGAGAATTTTGGAAGAAAGAGTTGATAGGCAGAATGTGGCATTTATTCTGTACTCTACTGTGTGCCAGATACTGTGAATACAAATAGTAGATACAAATAAAAAAGTTAAATAGCTTCTGACTTCAAGGAATTTACTACATTCCTGAGTAGATATTCCGACATTTATACACATGTGTATATGTGTATGTATATACCTAGATTTCTATATGTGTGTGTGTGTGTGTATATATATATATATGTATATATATATATATATATAGTATAGATAGAAGGATAATTTGTTATAAATGAAACACATTCAAAAAGGACATTAAAGAAACTTTAAGTAGAAAGCATTTGTAGCCAGGTTGGTGTTGGCAATAAGCAGGAAAGTTTTAATGCAAAAAGTGGAAGTTGAAATGAATCTAAAGGGAAATTAAAGTTTCTCAAGAAGTGGAGATGAAAAGGAAGTAAATTTCAGGCACAGAGAACAGTCAAGGCAAAAACATGGGAAAGAAAAGATGGATTGTAGAGCAAAAAGTTCAATGAATCTAAACTGAAAAATGTGTGGAGGGAAGTGATAGGTAAGAAGGCAGGAAAAGAGGGAAGAATCTAGGGAAGAGCTTTAAAGATCACACAAATTTATTTTTTTTTTAACCTTGACTTAATAGTCAGTCATTGGAGGTTTTGAATAGAGGATAAATAAAGTAAATTAATTGAAGAAGGAATAGAAATGAATGGATAGGATCTTGTGGTCAGAGAGAGGAAACTTAAGAATTTAGTTTCTTAGAACAGTTTTGAATGTAGATCCATTATAAGATAGGAGGCTGCTGATGGGTACTTGATGTGGAGCTAGTTGGAAATGAAGAGAAGTAGAGACAAGGATGTTAGAAGAATCATCAACATGGATCCTTTGTTTAATAATTTTACTGCTTCTCTTGCTTTTCTTAAATATTTCAAAAAAAGAAAAACCCAACTAATCTCTCTTTCTTTTTTTTTCTCTCTTTCTCTCTCTCTGAAATCTGTTTCTTAGTGAGTCATGTCTTCTCTATCCCATCACTACCCCTTTGTATATCTTTTAAACATATTTGAATAGAACAACCCAGACTACAGCAAAATTCCTTTTTAGATACATGAGAATGCAATTTATCCATATCACATTTATAAATACCAAAGTCAAAAAGATTTGGAGTTCAAATGTAGCTTCAGATACTTATTAGTTGTGTGACCCTGGACAATTCATGTTACTATTGTTTGTCTCCATTTCCTCATTTGTAAAATTGGGATAATAATATCATCTACCTCCCAGGAATATGAAGATCAAATGAGACCATATTTCTAAAGTACTTAGTACTGGTACACAGTAAATTTTTTTTTCTCGTCTTCCTTTGTTAATCTATCCAAAGATTTTAAAATCTTCTCTATATGAACCAAAATATATGAACTTTTTCTATTTAACCTAACTTCCTATATCTGACATATGCCATCTCCTCTTTCTCAAGGGAGACAGTCAGCTAATAACTACTGTTTGCATAATCTCCACATCTAAGTTAACTTTGATTAAATTCCAGTCAAGTAGTATTTATTCAGAGCACTTATTATGTACCTGGTATTGTGCTAGAAGCATAGGATGTGGAGAAGAAAAGAAAAAGAAATACAGCCCCTGCCTTCCAAGAGCTTATATTCAATTGTTTGTGATTCAATTGGATAGAATCATAAGACAAGGAAGGATATCTAGCTAGATGGAAGAGAAATATTCCGAAGTACTTAAAGGGATTAAATACTTTACATGAGAATTTATTTAATTCTTAAAGGGTCTCAGTAAAAGATTGGAGTAAACATTGTATGTATTGCCATATTCTTTCAGGGTACTGGTCAGCTTTTCTGATTTTTTTCTCCTCTTATCTTCCTTTTTTTCTTTAAAATAAATCTTGCTTAGTTCTTTATAAAAGTGAAAGAGATAAGATTCAGGGGGAAATTTCAGTTAAATAATGTAAAAAATGTCAATAAAGATAAAAAAAAACACCTGTCTTCAGTTATTTTAGTGGTTTTCATTTCTTTTTATAATCCTACTTGAGATTTTCTTGCTTTATATTTTATGTTATTTTATTTATTTAATATTTCCACCCAGTCACATCCAAAACAATTTTTTTACATTCATTTTTAAAACTTTTGAGTGCTCAGTTCTCTCCCTTGTTCCCCACCCATAATTAAGAAATCACTTGTGAAGTTATGAAAACATTTCCCTAAAAGTCAAGTTGTGGGGAAAAAAATATACATCTCCCAACCTAATAAAAATAAAAACCTTCAAGGAAAATAGGTGGTGGAGAAAGAGAGAGAGCGAGAGAGCGAGAGAGCGAGAGAGAGAGAGAGAGAGAGAGGGAGAGAGAATGAATGTTTCAATGTATATTCAGACATGATCAGTTCCTTTTCTGACTATGGTTAGTATTTTTCATCTTAAATCCTTCAGAATAGTCATGGATGATTATACTACTGAGAATAGCAAAATTATTCTCAGCTGGTCATCCTGAAAAATTGCTATTACTTTGTATACAGTACATTTCACTTTGCTTAAGTTCATGGAGGACTTTCCAAGGCTTTTTTTTTTTTCCTGAGGGCATCTTGCTCATCATTTCCCATAGAAAAACAATAATATTCCATCATAAACACCACAGTTTATTGAGCCATTCCCCAATTGATGGACCTTTTCTCAATTTCCATTTTTTTTTTTTTTTTGCCCTGAAAAGAGAGCTGCTATGAATATATTTTCCTTTGAAATCTCTTTTGGTATTTATGCCAAATAGATGTGTTATTAGGTCAAAGGATATGCATGAATTTAGATCCCTTTGGGCACAGATTATATCTTTTGAACATTTATCAATTGGGGAATAGATTTTTTTAAAATAAATTTGACTTAATTCCCTATGTGTTTGAGAAATGAGGCCTTAGAGAAATTTGCCTTAAAATTCTTTTTACAATTTCTATTGTTAACTCTATTTCTCCCACTTTTTACCCTATTCCTCCTCAAAGGTATTTTGCTATTGAACATTCCCTCCCTCAATATGCCCTCTCTTTTGCCACCCTCTCTCCTTTCCATATTCCATCCCCCTTCTATTTTCCTGCAGATTTTTATACCCCTGTTGAGCATGTATGCTATTTACTCTTTGAGACAATTCTAATGAGATTAAGGGTCACTCTCTTACCCTTTCTCCTCCTCCTCTTCCCAGTGTAAAAGCTTTTTCTTGCCTCTTTTTTATGTCATATAATTTGCACCATTTCACTTTTCCCCAATACATGCCCTATCACCTCTAAATTTCATCATTTAAAAAACATATAACCCCTTCATATTCAACTCACACCTGTACCTTCTGTCTATATATATTGCCAAAATAACAAGAAAGTTCTAATAAGTCATAAGTATCATATTCCCATGTAGGAATGTAAACAGATAAACGTTATTAAAGTCCCTTATGATAACACTTTCCTGATTACTCTTTATGCTTCTCCAGATATTTGAAAATGAATTTTTCCATTCATCTCTGGTCTTTTCATCACAAATTTTTGAAAATTCTCTATTTCACTGAATGATCACTTTTCTTTGAAAGATTATACTCAGTTTTGCTGGTAGGTAATTCTTGGTTATAATCCTAGCTCTAGCTCCATTGCTCTCCAAAGCCCTCTGGTCCTTTAATGTAGAAGCTGCTAAATCTTGTGTTATTCTTATTCTGGTTCTACTGTACTTGAATTGGTTCTTTTTGAATGCTTGCAATATTTTCTTCTTGACTTGGGAGTTCCAGAATTTGGCTATAATATCCCTGGAAGTTTTCATTTTGGGATCATTTTCATGAGGTGATCAGTGGATTTTTTCAATTTCTACTTTACCCTCTGGTTCTAGAATATTAGGACAGTGTTCCCCTGATAATATCTTGAAAGATGATGCCCAGACTTTTTTTTTGATCATGACTCTCAGGTAGACCAATAATTTTTAAATTTTCTCTCATGAATCTATTTTCTAAGTGAGTTAGTTTGACAATTAGAGATTTCATATTTTTCTTATATTTTTTCATTTTTTTGGTTTTGATTTATTGAATCCTGATTTCTCATAAAGTCATTAGTTGCCATTAGCTTCCATTTGTTAAATTCTATTTTTTAAGAAATTATTTTCCTCAGTGAGCTTTGTACTTTCTTTCCCAATCAGACAATTTTGCTTTTTAAGGCATTCTCCTTTTTAGCTTTTTGTATTTCCTTTTATAGCACTACCAATTCTTTTTCTAAATTTTCATTTATCTCTCTTACTTGATTTTCAAATCCCTTTTGAGCCCTTCTATGGTCTGAGTCTAATTCTTATTTTTCTTGGAGGTTTTGGATATTGGAGCTTTGACTTTGTTATTATCTTCTGAATGTCTGTTTTGATCTTCATTATCACCATAATAACTTTCAAAGATGAGAAACTTTTTTTGTTGTTTGCTCATTTTCCTAACCTCTGTTTCAGGATGGAGGGTGCACTGTTCCAAACTTCAGGGTTTTGTGCAGCTGTTTTCAGAGATCCTTCTAGAAACCTGACTACATTCTTTTCTGCCCTGGTGCTGTTAGGATTGTTCCTGTTCCACTGTACCTGTAAGATCTAATGTGCTAAATCAACAGAATTTTCTGTGTTGCTGATTCTCAGCCTGAGGTTGGGACTGGGATTGGGGCTGCTGCACTGGAACTGCACACAGCTCCCAACTCATTGCCACTGACCTTCTCTACTGACCTTCTGATTCCTCCTAGGTGTTCCCTGGTGGAGAGATCTAGAATCCTCTAACACTACTGCTGATTCAGTAGTTTCTCTTTGCTGACACTGGGGTCTAGGCCAAGGTTGGTGCCAGGACTGGGTTTGGATTTGGGGTTATGCTGGCATAACTTGCACTGTGATTACATGCTGGGCTTCCATCCAAGTTCCGCAGACCATTTCTGCTGATCTTCCAAGTCCTCTCTGGTGTCTCTAGACTGAGAGGCATGGAAACCACTAGTACTGTCACTGATTCAGAGGTCTGAGTGGGGCCTGATCTGCGTCTAGGGCTGCACTCCACTTGGGGTTTTCTTAGTAAAGATACTGGAATGGTTTGAAATTCCTTTTCCAGTTCAGTTTATAGGTGAGGAAACTGAAGCAAAGAAGGTTTAGTGAAGTGATGCAAGAGGAACTACTAAAAGAATGGTTTTCTAGAAATGAATTTTTCCTTTTCATTTAAGTCTCTTTCATAGAAAGCTAAAGAATGGTTTAAAATGAAATGTTAGAAAATAGCATATTTTATTATAAAGTTGCTTATGATATTATCTTTCTTTTCTTTCTTTCTTTTTAAAAATTTTTACAATATTTAGTATAGTGTTTGGCACATAACAGACATGTGCTTCAAAATAATATAAGCTTTTAAGCAAAACAGATAGGATTTTTTTCCTTGAAGTTCCATTTCTTTATATTAAGGGAGACCCAGAGAGAAACAGAGACATACAAAGTTAGAGAGATACAAAGATAGAAAAACATAGACAAGAGCCAGAAACAGACAATGAAACATAGAGAAACAAAAACAGAGACAAAGAGAAAACTACAGTTTATCCTTGGGGCTGTCTAGGGCTATTTATTCCTTCCTGCTTTCCCCCACAATACTGTTTGTTCATTTACAGCAGATACTTGCTCTGAAGGCAATGGAAGCTTTGGAGATGAAACCATTAAAAAAAATACAGAATATAGCTAAACAAGATTTAAGGGAAAGTGATTTCAGTTCTCTAGTTAGCAATGAGGTAGAAGAGACAGAAGTTTAAAGGCATGAAATCACTTGATCCCTGTCCAGTAGCAAATAGTGTCTAGGGAGGTGGGTCACTCCTTTAGCCTATCAATGAGCCAGATAATACTCCATCTGCTCATTATTATATTCAGTTTTGTATGGTAGTGTTCTTCCCCCTGCAAATCACCTCTGATCACATCTTTATCCACTCCAGGGACGCTAAATTTCCTAGGGAGGAAGATGAGGGTAAATTGTATTTCCTATTGGCTTTCTTGCTAATAAAAGGGACTACAATTGTTTTTGCCTTTGTAATCCCAGTACTTACTACAGTACCTTGCATGTGTGTAGTATGTGCATAATGAAATATTTGATGAGTTGAATTTATTGAAATATGAAGTAATTTTGAATCATTGAATACATGATTTTAACTGGTGTTAGTGAAACACCACAGACAATTAGTTGAAACAAATGAACAAGAAGGTTTTCTGGCAACCTAAATCTTTGCACATCTGTATAACATATGGGAGGTAAGAAGAACAAGAATTGAAGATTGTCTTTATTGATTTGATATAGGTATATAGAAATCTTGTCTCAGATCCTTTCTCCAAAGCTGGAAATGTAAGGTTATCTATAAACTATGGAATAATTTTTTTACCTTTTCTATCTCATCTATAATGTATCTGAGGAAAGTGATAATGGGTATGTTACATTTTATTCAGTAGCCATGTACTTTCCCTGATTCTGTTTTTTCATCTGAGAGGGACTCATTATCAATCCTTGAGATGGCAACCAGTTAACTTTCACTAGGCTACTATGGGTCTAAAGTAATAATAAGAGATATGTTGTTCATGACATTTCAATATAGTGAGAACACATAATTGATTCCACTGTTCCGAAAATAATGATTATTTAATATGTGTATGTTTTTAAAGGCCACTGGGGGAAGTTTGTATTTTAAACCTGTAATATTCACATCCTTAGCTATAAAACCATAGATTTAAATAAAATAAAATTTGAAACTAGATTAGACTCTAAAATTTAATCTTCTTTAAAATTGTTATAAACTCTTTGAAATGTCTCTGTGATGATGCCTCATAAATTGTCAAAAGAAAAAAAAAGAGTGAAGTGAATGCTGACAATCCATCCTTAAAGCAGTTCACAGATAGCAAGCATCATAACACCATTTACAATCCTTTCCTTTAGGAAATTCTCTATTATGTTGATCTCAGGTGAATCAGGAACAGTGCGATGAATCAACCTAGAACTCTCCTTTTATTATTTTCAGCTATTGAATAGCTAAAATATTAGCTGTTTAGAGTCAAGAATATCTGAATCCTAATCCATTTTCAGTCACCACTAACTGTGATTCTGAGAAAATCAAGCAGTCAATCAACAAGCATCAGGCATTGTATGTATTAACTTCTCAGTTTTCTAATGTGTAAAATGGAAGTGGTAATAGAAACTAATTCAGACATTTGTTGTTCAAAATAGAATGAAATTATATGTTTAAAGTGTGATACATATTATCCCAAAAGTCTTAGTGCAATTTTAACCTTTAATAGCTCTTATAAAAAAAACTTTATATATTATAATACTACATATATCAGTTGCTAGCAGGTGTAATGCTATACATATGAAATAGTATGTATTTAGCATACTGAAAGGTCCAAAACATTTGGTGACGTGATGTGTTGCCATTATATACAATGAACTTAAATATTGTTAATAAATTACTTAGTTCACTGATGGTTGATAATTCATTTCCACCCAATCCCCACCTTACCATTATTTTAAAACCATTTTCTGGTCCCTAGGATAACTATAAGAATTGCAAAACTTTTTTTTTTTTTTTTTTTAATATTACCAACCTTCAAAGGTCAAAACTAGCTGTGACACCTAAAATTCAAATGTAATTAGTTCGAGATTTACAGGGATTGTATGCCAATCTTCTAGTAGCTTAGAAGTGACATGGTATCTAACCTTTGGTGATCCCAAGAGACATTCAGGTAGATGTGGAGATAAATAGAAAAAAATACATCCAAGTAGTACTACAGTGTGCTTTTTATCAGAACAGCAAGTTTTCCCCTAACCCTTTCTTCCTGACTGGCATTATTAGAGCTTGCATTTCTGCACTTTAAACTTCACCCTCCACTTTACACCCTCCCCAACCTCTATTGCTTTCTTTTTCTTTTTCTGTTTTTTTTTTAAAGTCTGAGCCATGGCCTCTCAGCACTGAGTTGATGTATTTATTTAAAGCTTAGTTCACGTGGTCTACACTTGGATCATTAAACTGAAGGACTTGTACAGTCATGATTTTTAATGAAGCATGTTTGAATAATTATGCTAATTTACGAAGCACTAGAATCAAATCAAGTGATCAAAGTTTCCATGATTGCTATCATGTGCTCTGAACCCCCCTCTGCCACCCTCACAATTGGCGGGATGCAGCCAAAGCTTTTTTTTTTTTTTTCTTTTTTCTTTCTTTCTTTCTTTCTTTTTTTTTTCTGGGAATGTGTAGAGAAATGGGCATTAATCAATGTTGAACATTAACCAAAAAAAAAAAAGAAGAAGAAGAAGAAGAAGAAAAAAGAAAAAAAAAACAAAGAAACCACAGCAACTGAAACATACTTCATCCACTGACTCTATAGTGGTCTGTACATGAATTTGAAGGTAATATTACTCTGCCATAGTCTTGCCTAAATACAGCCTACAATCAATACTATATTCTGTCTTGACAGAAAGCTGAATTTTTATCTGTTAAATGTGTGAGCTTGGGGCAGCACTGTGTCTGAAGTGGTTTACATCTAAAATGTGATGTGCTGCACAGAAAGTTGATTGACATCTTTGTTTATTGAAAAGTATTACATGAACAACAAAACCTAGGCAGATGCAGAAGGCCCCACCGCCAACTGCAGCTGTGTTATTTTTCAATCCTATGTGTTCAGCCCCTTTGAAGCTTGTCTGATGTAATAAAGGGAGAGGATAGAAAACAAACAAGAACCTTCTTTGATTCAACAGTCAAAATTTTAGACAAGGGTGATTTTTTTTTTTTGGTCTTAGATTCTTCCAAATCCTGTGAACTCTTTCCCCTACCCACCAAGTTATTGGGGATATTTATTTTAGGGGAAAAAAGAATCTTATTTGTTTTTTTAATTGCTCTTATGTTTCTGAACATGAAAATAAATTAGGAAGTATTTAATGAGAAAACAAATTGGAAGGGGTTGAAATATTTTTATGTATGCCCTAAAAATGAGAAAAAAGACATTAATGACACTAATCTTAAAGCATTAAACATGCAGAATAAGAAATTAAGTTCCCTTTAAATTTTATGTTAGAATAATTATCCCCCTCAATGCAATTTGCCCATGTTTTATTAAAGCTTTATTATGTCAAGGTAAATAGAGGTTAATGCTGCTGTTACTTCTTCCAATGAAGTATTATCTTTAATCTTGCTTTAATAAAATAGTGGTAAATTGCACAGTAGGGGTAATCACCATGGGCTAATTTAGAGAGTTGTAAAATCCTTTACCAGTACATACTGTAGTTAAAAATAGAAGCAGTCTTAAGAAAACACAAAATGCTATGTAACTTAGGAAGAGACTGGCTATGTTGTTATCCATAATGAAATTCATTCATTCATTCATTTGGCAAGCATTGGACTACTATGGGGAAAGCATCATGTTAGTTGCTGAGGAGAACTCATGGTCAGATAAGACATAGTACAGAATATACTGTCAAAGACCTTATAGTAAAAATGTAAAGTAAAATGTGATATTGTAAGGATGCAAATATAGATGTAGAAAGCAAGTATTAAGGTCAGGGAAAAAAGATTATTTACTGTTGGAGTAAGGGAGAAAAGAGAACAGATTCTATTGGAATAGAGTGAAGGGTAATCTGCCTGGAGGACCAGGTTACTTTACCTGATAAAGTAACTATTTATTAGAGTGGTGGCAAAGCATGCCACCAGGGAAAATTAAAAAAAAAAAGGTTTATTCAATATTTGGGTCTCATCAATGTGGGTTCTTCTTCCAGTCATGTGACAGACAGCCATTCATACTTTATCATTTTTTTGTGACTCTCATCCATGTCCTCTCAGATATTTCTGAGGACATTTCTCTAGATCTTTTGATATTGAATGGTCAACTAATTAACTAAACTATATTTAGTACAGAAATATGAAATCATGTGCAGAAGCTTAGTCTAAAGTAGGTAAGATCCAGAAGAGAACTGGGTTAGGCTTAGAATTGAGATTGAGAAATGTGAAAATAAGACTTGTACTTGTACTGGTCTTGTAGGCAGATGAAAGAGTATGTCAGGTGAATGCTTTTCACTGGAGTAAACCTCACAATGGAGGCAAAAGACAGAAAACTTAGGTGTTATGAATGGTGGGATAAACAGGGGTGTGGTTGACAAGTCATAGTTTACACTGGAAAACATGAAAAGAGAGGTGAGCAGTAGCCATGCTGAATTCAAAGATAACAGCTTATATTTCTTTCAGAAATTTAACTTATGCCAAAAAAGTGCAAAATCTAAATGGTTTTTGAAGTCCTAAGCAATATGGAAACACTGCTTTCTGATTTATTCCCTTGGGATTGAACCTGAGTTTCTGCAATAGTTTATTTGCCCAGGGATCTTGTAAGGTTAGTGACAAGAAAAGGACATACTTAAGCTGGATTTTGAAGGTTGGTAGACTTTTTGCACATGGACACAGGTGGGGGAGTGTCTTGGTGGAGAAATGATTAAAAATATAGAAAAAAAGAATAACATGGGCAAGTTGTGATCTGTCAATAAACCAGCAATTTATTCACTATATGTCAAGCATAGTCTTTGCACTGAAGATACAAAGAGAGGCAAAAGATATTAGAAATATAGTTTGGAACCAGAGCTTAGAAGGAAGCCAGAAAAGGAATTTAAAGTCATCATCTGGATGTTTCATAATGAATACTATAAGACAGTCTGGTACCTGTGTGCAGGAGGAATTGGAGATGGGAAGAAAGAAGAGACTAGAACCAGAGAGAATAATTAGGAGGTTAAATTAATAATGGAAGTGGGATATAATAAAGATTTAAATTCAGGTGATGGTTAGACTACTAGTTTACAGCTGATTTTGAGTTGATAAGATTTAGCAATTTTTTTAAGATATAAAAAGTGAAAAGACTGTCACTCCAGCAAGGATTTCAAAGCATGCCACCAGGGAAAATAAAAAAAAAAAAGGTTTATTCAATATTTGGATCTCATCAATGTGGGTTCTTTTTCCAGTCATGTGACAGCCAGCCATTCATACTTAATCATTTTTTTTTTTGTGAATCTCATCTATGTCCTCTCACAAATATTTTTCAGGGCATTTCTCTAGATCTTTTGATATTGAATGGTCAACTAATTAAGCAGAAAAGCCATGTATCTGTAATTTTTCAATCTTATGATTTGATGAGCTTATCTACTGTTTTGGTTGTACATCTCCTCAGTGATATCTATTATGCTGACTTTGATGTATAATTATTGGTGGGTAATATGGTATAAACCTTCATACCAAAATATTTTTCTATTTTGGATTCTTTTAGTTTTAGTCATCAGAAATTGCAGTAGTCTATATAGATAAAATCTGGCTAAGGAGGAATAATTAAATCTTTATTTATTTATTTATTTTGCTGAGGCAATTGCAGTTAAGTGACTTGCCCAGGGTCACACAGCTAAGGTGGTCAAATTTGAACTCAAGTCCTCCTGACTTTAGAGTTGGTGCTCTATCCACTGTACCACCTAGCTACTTCAGAATAACTAATTATTTAAAAAAAATTATTAAGCACTTACTAAGTACCAGACAGTGAAAGAAATGACCCCAATCAAAACAATTAACTACTGGAAAATAGAAAAAGAAGAATATTGGAACAGATTAAGTAATAAGAATCAGAAATAATTGAACTCAATAACCTTGTGTTTTATACATCCTAGAACATTATGATCTGACATAATATAAGAAAAGAGCCCTAAATCTTGAATCAGATGACCCAACTTCAACTCTCATCTCTCATATTTTATTTCTTATATGAACTTGAACAATTTTCTTAAGCTTCCTGAGTCTGATTTTTCTCTCTACAAAATTAGGGATTTTGTTACATAAGTTTTGAGGACCCTTATTTTGAAGTCTCTTCTAGCTTTAGACCTATAATGTTATTATACTAGAAATATGAAGATTAACTAGCATACTGGGGTTTGTAGTTCAGAGACACAAACCAGCTTTTTAGCCCTGAGAATGATTATTTGTGCTTTCTTGATCAGTAAGAAAATACACTTGAGTCATACATGAGGTTCATAAACTCAATGAAACAATTAGACTAATTAGATGAATCAGGAAGTGCATGAACTAAACAGAAAGTTGAGTAGAAAATAAAGGGTGTTTTACCTTGTCCAGAACTTAATCTGGATTAGAAAGAAGGACTACAGAGGCAACGGACTAAAGAGAGATTGGAAAGTTGAGCTACAGCAGAGTTGGGATTGTCAGGTCTTGTAGGTATTTTAGAGCAAAGAACTCAGGTTATCTCTGTTGATTACAATTGCCTATTTTTTGTCTGAGAAATCTATGCTCTCCTCAACTTCTTCTCTCCATCCCTTTCTAGTAGCTGCTGCTCTTTTATGTCCTACTTCCTTCTTTTAAACAAGAATTTACTGTATCTTATTTTCACTTTATATATAATTAAAGCCAACAAAAGAGAAATAGAGAAAACTAAGTTAGATGAATGCACACAATTTAAATTAATACAAAGAACAAAATGTCTGACTGAATATTAAGAATGTTTCCCTAATTTGGGGCTTTAAGCTATTTTGAATATAATTTTTCTTCTCAAGAAAATTCTTTAGAATTGAAGGGAAGGGGACTTTATAGACCTGAGAACAATTATATTTCCACTTGGGTAAAAGTTAGCTACTTTTTATAATAGCATATGTCTGATTAAAACTCCATGGTGAGAGGAGACAATTAGGATAAGTGATGACTGAAAGAGTCATGCTCTAAACTACCTACTAGGGAAGTGAAAACTAAAGCCTAGGTATATTCAATGCCACCAAATTTCAGGAGGAAATGTAAGGGTAGATAAGATTGACAACTAGCCAGTTAACATTATCCTCTATAGAAAAATAGCTCAGTCATCTTCCAATTCAGTGATTGTGACTATCCAAATTGCTTTCAGTCAATTGCTTTTCAGCTTTTCAGTTGTTTCTCTGAACAACATCCCAGAAGACTAATGAATTCCTGACACAATAATCCTAAAATATGGGAGATGATTACCAATTTAATCAAAATTTCTGACAAATCTGGAAAATAGAAATTAGGCTTTTAAACAACATTTTACATGATATATTGAAACAAGCTTAAAATGAAGTTAGGATCTATACAGTAAGAATAATAACATAAAAAGAGATGAGAATAAGATTTTATATTTTCCCCAGCTACTCTATCATATATCAAAACATTATGGAATTGTTTAAAGCAGCAAAAAATTGGGACTGTGGAAATTTGTGATTGTGCATTGGCTGAATAAATTTAATACATGTTTATTATATTAGTCTGCTGAAAAAATAATGAATATGATGAATTCAAAGAAGCATGGGAAACTTATGAACTGATGCAAAATGAAGCAAGATGAGTCAGAAAATAAACAATATTCACATTCATTTTAAATATCATAAATGGAAACAATAGAAAAGAGAAAAAATATTAAGAAAAGTTAATAAAATAATGATCAACCTAAGACTGCCAAAACAGATACAAGAGGTAGTAATTATTTTTCTTCAGTGGTGGGGTATTATGAATATAAGGTGTTGGCTATAGTTTTTTTTAGCTGTTTTATCTTCTTTTTCATTTTTATTTTTAAAAGGGACAATTTTCTAGGCAGATGTAAGAATATATTGTTTAGGTATACTTAGAGAACCCCAGAGAGGTATACTTAGAGAACCCCAGAGATTCTACCAAAAAGTTATTAGAAACAATCTACACCTTCAGCAAAGTTGCAGGATATAAAATAAACCCACATAAGTCTTCAGCATTCTTATATATCACTAACAAAACCCAACAGTTAGAGTTACAAAAAGAAATTCCATTTAAAGTAACTACTGATTGTATAAAATATTTAGGAATCTATCTGCCAAGGGAAAATCAGAAACTTTATGAACAAAACTACAAAAGACTTTCCACACAAATTAAGTCTGATCTAACCAACTGGAAAAATATTAAATGCTCTTGGATTGGACGAGCAAATATAATAAAGATGACAATACTACCTAAATTAATCTACTTATTTAGCGCTATACCAATCAGACTCCCAAAAAACTACTTTGATGAATTAGAAAAAATAACAACAAAGTTCATATGGAAAAACAAAAGGTCAAGAATTTCAAGGGAATTAATGAAAAAAAAAAATCAAATGAAGGTGACCTAGCTGTACCAAATCTAAAATTATATTATAAAGCAGCAGTTACTAAAACCACCTGGTATTGGCTAAGAAATAGACTAGTTGATCAATGGAATAGGTTAGGTTCAAAGGACAAAACAGCCAATAACTTTAATAATATAGTGTTTGACAAACCCAAAGACACCAGTTTCTGGGATAAGAATGCATTATTTGACAAAAATTGCTGGGAAAATTGGAAATCAGTATGGCAGAAACTAGGCATTGACCCACACTTAACACCGTACATCAAGATAAGGTCAAAATGGGTTCATGACCTAGGCATAAAGAATGAGATGATAAATAAATTGGAAGAGCATAGGATAGTTTACCTCACAGACCTGTGGAAGAGGGAGGGATTTATGACCAAAGAAGAACTAGAGATCACTATTGACCACAACATAGAAAATTTTGATTATATCAAATTGAAAAGTTTTTGTACAAACAAAACAAATGCAAACAAGATTAGAAGGGAAACAATAAACTGGGAAAACATTTTTACAATCAAAGGTTCTGATAAAGACCACTTTTTCAAAATATATAGAGAATTGACTCTAATCTATAAGAAATCAAACCATTCTCCAATTGATAAATGGTCAAAGGATATGAACAGACAATTCTCAGATGAAGAAATTGAAACTATTTATAGACATATGAAAATTTGCTCCAAATCATTATTAATCAGAGAAATGCAAATTAAGACAACTCTGAGATACCACTACACACCTGTCAGATTGGCTAGAATGACAGGGAAAGATAATGGGGAATGTTGGAGGGGATGTGGGAAAACAGGGACACTGATACATTGTTGGTGGAATTGTGAACACATCCAGCCATTCTGGAGAGCAATTTGGAACTATGCTCAAAAAGTTATCAAACTGTGCATACCATTTGATCCAGCAATGTTTCTACTGGGCTTATACCCAAAAGAGATACTAAAGAAAGGAAAGGGACCTGTATGTGCCAAAATGTTTGTGGCAGCCCTGTTTGTAGTGGCTAGAAGCTGGAAAATGAAAGGATGTCCATCAATTGGAGAATGGTTGAGTAAATTGTGGTATATGAATGTTATGGAATATTATTGTTCTGTAAGGAATGACCAGCAGGATGAATACAGAGAGGACTGGTGAGACTTACATGAACTGATGCTGAGTGAAATGAGCAGAACCAGGAGATCATTATATACTTCAACAATGATACTGTTTGAGCATACATTCTGATGGAAGTGGATCTCTTTGATAAAGAGAGTCTTAATTGATCAAAGATGGACAGAAGCAGCTACATCCAGAGAAAGAACACTGGGAAATGAATATAAACTGCTTGCATTTTTGTTTTTCTTCCCGGGTTATTTATACCTTCTGAATTCAATTCTCCCTGTGCAACAAGAAAACTGTTCAGTTCTGCACACATATATTGTATCTAAGATATACTGCAACCCATTTAACATGTAAAGGACTGCTTGCCATCTGGGGGAAGGGGTGGAGGGAGGGAGGGGAAAAATCGGAACAGAAGTGAATGCAAGGGATAATGCTGTAAAAATTACCTTGGCATGCGTTCTATCAATAAAAAGTTATTAAAAAAAGAATATATTGTTTAATGTAATTACTATAAAGATTAAAAAAGCATGAATTGAGAGCATTTAAATACAATAAGACTGAAGGAACACAAAGATAAAAAAAATCTTGCAAATGAGAATCTAAATACTATATTTCAAATCATAAAGAAAAATTCTCCAGAAGTACTGGAAGCATATTGTGGATTAGAGTTAAACGATGAGTTTAAATATTGACTCTGTTACCTACTAGCTTTGTGATCTGGGTCAAGTTATTTAATTTTTGTGGGTCTTAATTTTCTCTAGAAAGATAAGAAGGTGAGAGTAGTTCTCTTCTCTTAGATTATATTATGATACCAAGTACACATCCAAAATACATATATAGATCAAACAAGAATAAGAACTCCTATTAACAACTACTACCATCAATTCATTGAAAAACAAAATAAGCAAAATTCAAAACTATAACATAATAAAAACATGTTCTTAGTATTAGCCTAAATATTTCAGGATTCCATGTCTTTCTAACAAATAAGTTATACATTAAATATGATATTCCTCAAAGTAAAAAAAAATTCAATTGGTAATTACAAAATAATATGTGGAAATGGTGAGCTTGGTAAGCATGAAATGAGATAATTTGACCTTCTGTAAAAGGGAAGAATTAAAGTTATTTTTCAAAATAATTCAGAAATAAGTATTCGATAGTCAAAATGACCAAACAGATACCCATGAAAGGTTAAGAAATGAATTTTATGTTGTTTTGTCAGTACTATTATAGAAAGTTGTGAATAATAGGTGAGGGAGCTTTTTGTGTCTTTGATCTCCTTTGAAAAAAACTCTGGACATGATCTAAGAGACATTGAGAAGGCAAAGAACATCAGCGGGTTTTAGAATATAAGGAGTACAACATATCAAGGGAAAAATCATCAGGAGAGTAGAAGGAAAAGGTGAATTAATATTTCAGAGAAATGAATTTCATTTGCTCTTCAGCAAATCAATATTATAGATGGTGGATAATACAAAGAAAATTTTCTTGAGTAGAGAGAAGAGACAGTGGAGCAGATTTTCCAGGAAAAGTCTGGTCAAAGACTTAAAAGGTAGAGAAGAGGCTTTCAATTTCTCTTCATGTGTTAGGGTAGTGGGAGAGCAAAAATTAGACATGAGAAGTTAGATAATGGAGGGGTGGATATTTTATATTGTGCTATTTTCCTGCATTTATTTATGAGATTTTTAAAACCCTAATACATTGTCATTTTTTTTTCAAAATACATGAATTGTTTTTAGCATTCATCCCTGCAAAACCTCGTATTCCAAATTTTTTCTCCCTCCCCTCCCACATCCCTCCTTTAGATATAAAGTAATGCAATATAGGTTAAACGTGTAATTCTTCTATACATATTTTCACAATTATGTACAAGAAAAATCAGATCAAAAAGGAAAAAAAAAGAGAAAGAAAACAAAAACCAAAAAAAAAGTGAAAATATTATGTTGTGATCCATATTCAGTCTCCACAGTCCTCTTTCTGGATTTCTCTCTCCATCATAAATCTATTGAAATTGGCCTGAATCACTTCATTGTTGAAAAGAACCACGGCCATGAGAAATGATTATCACATAATCTTGTTGCTGTGTACAATGTTCTCTTGATTCTATTCACTTCACTTAACATCAATTCATGTAAGTCTCTCTAGGCCTTTCTGAAATCATCCTGTTTTTTATAGAACAATAATATTTCATAACATTCATATACAATAACTTATTAAGCTATTGTCCAACTGACGAGCACTCAGTTTCCAGTTCCTTGCCGCTACAAAAAAGGCAGCTACAAATATTTTTGCACATGTGGGTCCTGTCCCCTTTTTTATGATCTCTTTGGCATATAAGTCCAGTAGAGACACTGCTGGATCAAAGAGTATGCACAGTTTGATTATCCTTTGGGCATAGTTTCATATTGCTCTTTAGAATGATTGGATCAGTTCACAACTTCACTAGCAATATATGTGTCTCAGTTTTCCTACATCCCCTCCAACATTTATAATTATCTGTTCCTGTTATCTTAGCCACTCTGAGAGGTAAGAATTGTCTTAATTTGCATTTATCTGATCAATAGTGATTTAAAGCATTTTTAAAAATGACTAGAAATGGTTTTAATTTCTTCATCTGAAAATTGTTTATTTATATCCTTTGATCATTTATCGAATGGAGAATGGCTTGTATTCTTATAAATTTGAGTAAATTTCCTATATATTTTAGAAATGAGACCTTTATCAGAACTCTAGAATATAAATTTTTTTTTTCCAGTTTTCTGCTTCTCTTGTAATCTTGTCTGCATTGGTTTAGTTTGTACAAAAACTATCAAACAGAAAGACCTGGAGAGACTTGCATGAATTGATGCTAAGTGAAGTGAGTAGAATCAAGAACATTATATGCAATAATCAAGTCTGATGGACATGGCTCTTTTCAATAATAAAGATTATCCATTTTGCTTTCCATAATGTACACTAGTTCTTCATTGGTCATAAATTCCTTCCTTCTTCAAAGATTTGAGTGTTAGATGATTCTTTATTATTCTAATTTGCTAATAGTATCATTCTTTATGTCCAAATCATGAACCTATTTCAACCTATGTCTAATTTCTGCCATATTATTTTCTAATTTTCCTAGCAATTTTTGTCAAATAGTAAGTTCTTATCCCAGAAGCTGGGATCTTTGGTTTTTACCAAACACTATATTACTGTAGTTATTGACATTGTCAGTTTTTGTAATAGTGCTATGTACAGCTGAGAAAAAAAGGTATACTCCTTTCTATTCTCATTCAGTTTTCTCCAAAGGATGATCTTATCTAACTTTTCTAAAATTCCAATTATGTCATTAACTTCTTTCTATTTTTATTCTTAGATTTATCTAGTTCTAAGAGGGGAAACAAAATTCAGAGCTAATTTTATTTAAACAAAGTTTAACAAACCACTATTTGTTTGATCAAGGAAAAGAAAGAGTATATTCTATTGCCAAAATAAAATATGCACTAGGTAAATTTATAACAGAGAAGAAATAAACAGAATTTTCAGAAATTTTATAATATAAATAATATATAAGCTAATTTGAGAATTCACAGGAAGAAAAGTATCTATAAAATATAGCAATATTAACAAAAAAGAAATAAAGAGTTTACATACTCTGAAATTCTCAAAAATAAATTAAACAGTGCATAAATCATCTGTTAAGGGACATGGCATATTGAATTAAACAATCAATTCTATCAAACATTTAAAGTCAGACTCTAGAGAAAAAGTGAAAAAATTGAGACAAATAATACCTAATAAACTAGTGGGATCAAAAAAATTCATTTCCCCAAATCTCTGCCAATTCTTTGTTATCAAGGAAAAAAACCACAAAAGACAAGAAACCATATATTCAAAATAACTAAAATATCCATATCACTTATAAAGCAAAAAAGTATTCAAATGTACAACTAAAAGATTATAAAACTAGTATTGATGCCGTGGGAAAAAATATGATTATTTCATTTGATTAGATAAATGAATTTCAAAGTCTAGATGGGGGAAAATTATAGGTGCAGGCAAAATCTAAAATATGAGCAACCCCGTGTGTAGAAAAAGATGGTGCAGAAGAGTTGGTAGTGGGAATTTAATAAATTGAGCAGTTGAGGTGTTTCATTTTTGACTTTATGTGCCCAGTACCATCCATTAGTTGGGAATAGTTAGGCTTTTATATGAGGGATTACATGGTGAACTAGCTGTCATATAATTGAATGAACAAAATAGAGACTCCAAGAAGCAAAAATAGAAAGAAAAATCCCAATAAAATAAAATAATTACAAAATACATATTTGGTAATCAATTTACCTAAGAAATTTAATTCTTTTATAGATTCAGTTGCAATTAATTCCTTAAAGAAATACCAAACAAAATAATTATTGAAAGAATATTCAATATTCTCAACTGAATTATGCCAACATAATAAAATTGACAATACTTCTAAAAATTTTATAATTTTAATTCTATATCAGTCAGATGTTCAAAGAAATACTTCAGAAAATTTGATAAAATAATAGCAAAATTTACTTGTAGGAACTTAGTGTTTACACTATCAATGAAATAATGACGAAAAAAGTAGACATGAAGGAGAAAAAGCACTTCCACACCTCAAACTATATATTAAAGCAGAAGTAAAAAAAAATTCATTGGTTAAAAAGAGATAATTAGATCAGTAGCATAGAATCAGAAATAGTGGGACTCGACAACAAAAAGTGTTCTATAAATCTCAAAATTTAAATTATTAGGAAAGGACTCTTTATTTCATAAAAATTTCTGGAAAAAATAAAAATCCATTCTGGTTGTCCTTCATGGCATGAATGCCATCCCGCTTCATTTCTCTGTCCTAGCTTCCATGACTTCCTTCAAATACCAGTTAAAATTTGACTTTATACATGAAATTTTTCCAATCCTTTCTTAATTTGAGCACCTTTCTTCTGATATTTCCATCTTTTTACTGTGTATATATCTTGTTTATACATAGTTATTTACGTATTATTTCCCCATTATGCAGGGAAATCTTAACTTTCTTTGTATCCCCAATGCTTAGCAAAGTGCCGAGTAAGCACTATATTAATGTTATTATTATCATTAATAGTAATTATTACGTAGCATTTACATAGCACTTTTCAGGTTGTAGAGCATTGCACAATTATTTCACTTTCTCAATATTTCTTCACAAAACCTCAGAAAGAAATGAGTTATTTTTCTTATTTTAAAGATAAGGAAACTGAGGCAGGTAGAACATAAGTGATTTGTTCATTCAGTAAGTTTCTGAGATTGAATTTGAACTTAGTTCTTCCTGAGTCTATGTCCAGAACTCTATCTACTGCACTACCTTGATTTTATAGTCAACAATATAGTTATATTTTGTCAGTGTAATTTCTATTCACTTTTCTCTGTTGATTACAAATTACTTGTTAAAACAGTTCAACCTTAAGTTATTTCAATTTTTATACCATATCTTTTCCCTCACTATTAGACTTTCTTTTTTATTTAATTCTGATCTTACTTTTGATGAGGCAATAGACAGACTGTACAGAGACAAATCATTCAGCAATAATACCTACACATCAATATTGTCATTTATCATGTATTAAAATAGAATTTACTTCAATCTCTATGGTGTTATTTGAGGTTTACCAAACAAGTATTGAATAGTTGTTTTCTCAAAACATAAATTCATGATATATTTTTTCTTGAACAATGTTTTCCCATTTCCCTCTTTCCATCCTTATCCATATTTTTTAAAATTGTGTTCTCTATCGCCATTGGAATATAATCTCCTTGAGAGTAAGGAATATCTTGCTTGCTTGTATTTATATATATATATATAGCATTTAACACAGTAAGGAAATGGTAGCCCTTAATTCTTTCTCCCTCTTTCTTTCCCTCTTTTCATCTCTCTCTTTCTCTCGTCTTACTCTCTCTGGCTCTTTTATCTAACTATTTACCTCTATCATCTTTGTATTCAATTCACTTATGTTATTAATGGTATCTCATTACATTTTTTATATGCTTGTTGGAATCTTTACAAACTGCTAACTAATTAGAGTTGATCTGATCTTACAAGAAGATGTTTTGGGCAGAACCTGAAACAAGGTACTAAGTAGAACTAATTAGTACAATGCTTGTGTTTACACCTTTACTCATTGGAGTTCACAAGTATGCCAGATTCACAAAGTAAACTTTGTAACTTTGTGAATTCACACTTCCCTTAAAGCTCTTAGGGCCAGAGAGCACTATGGGAGAAAACCCATAATCCCTCTCTCTTGTATCCCACAATTCCTCCCTCTTGTATAAAAGAAACAGACAGAAGCTCTTGGAGAGATTTCAGCGGAATTACGCCAGAAGCCCTCTCTCTGAGGCAAGAGAGAATATATATTTTCCACTTGGCTGGCTAGTGGCAGAAGAGAGTTCAGCTGGATTGGAGAGGAGCACTCTGGTACAGACACAGAGCACTTTGGGAGATTGAGAGCCAGAAGCCCTCTCTCGGAGGCAAGGCAGATTCAACTTGGAGCTGGATTGAAGGCTGAAGAAAGCAGAGGCAGAGGCTGTTTTCTAAACATCTGTCCCATCTTAGCTGAAATTCTACTTTAACTCTTTTAACAAAATTTCTTTGTTGCACTCACCCTAATTTCTGGGTTGAGAAGACTTTTCCACTGGATCAGGATCAGAGGCTTTTCCACTGGATCAGGATCTGAATCAGCCCCACGTTGGGCGCCAAAATGTGGTGATCTTCTTTTAAAATAAGTAGAATAGTTCTCTCTGGGGGAGAGGTTCAGGTTTCTTGGGGAGGTTTTCTTGGAGGCAGTTTTAGTATCAGTTGAAAGTAATAATCACTTCAAAATGCAGCCAGGTGATAAAAGTTCAGATCTTTTATTGTCTCTAACATAGCCCGGTTAGCTTAGAGCCCTCCGAATGTCTCCAAATCCAAAGGTTTTGTCCTTTAGCCTCTGCCTCTGCTTTCTTCAGTCTCCAGCCAGCACAAAGATGGAAAATATTCTGCCTTGCCTCGGAGAGAGGGCTTCTGGCGTAATTCCGCTGAAATCTCCCAAAGTGCTCTGTGTCTGCACCAGAGTGCTCCTCTCCAATCCAGCTGAAATCTCTTCCGCCACCAGCCAGACAAGTGGAAAATATTCTGGCATAGATCTCTCTTCACTGGCCTTATATGTGACTCTTCTGAGAGAATGGGATTATGGGTTTTTTCCCATAGTGCTCTCTGGCCCTAAGAGCTTTAAGGGAGGTGTGAATTCACAAAGTTACAAAGTTTACTTTGTGAATCTGGCATACTTGTGAACTCCGATGAGTAAAGATGTAAACACAAGCATTGTACTAATTAGTTCTACTTAGTACCTTGTTTCAAGTTCTGCCTAAAACATCTTCTTGTAAGATCAGATCAACTCTAATTAGTTAGCAGTTTGTAAAGATTCCAACACATGGCTTTGCTAATTTCTTTCTTATCTTTTCCAAGAAGAATATATCAGCCATTCTTTCATTTAGTTGAAAAATACCTTCTCTGGAATTTATTATAGCAAGTATATCAAGGTTAATATGAATTGTCTCTCTCAAAATATATTTGTTTCTTGGATAAGATATCACATTTAAACACTTAAACTTTCAACAGTCAAATTAAAGTTCATTAATGGTTTAATATTAATGGTTTAATATTGGTTTGATTCTTAGCATTGCTTCTTTCCTTTTTCTCTTTGCTGATATCATTACTGCAGAAGAGGAAAAGGCATTTTTCAAAAGATGCACATTCAAAGATAAAGGGGCATTAAAATTTTTTTTATTTGCTTTATGCTTTATCACAGCCAAAAATTATTTGGTGCCCAGCTTCTTTTAAGAATCAAATTGTTAATTGTTGTTTTAAAGGAAAAGAATATGAAATACATAGCTTGACCTTAGCCTCCTAGTTTCATGAAGAAGAGACTCGATTTCTGGGTTCTGACTCTTTTTCATACTTGGAATGTTCTCCTTCTTCTACTCTATTGATCTCCCGGGATTTCTTTAGAATCCAAATAACATCCCTCTTCTGTAGGAAGTCTTCCCAATTCCTCAAATTTCTAATACCTCCTATCTATTAATAATTTTTTACTTTTCTTGCATATAACTTGCTTTATATATGCATATGTGTGTGTGTGTGTGTGTGTGTGTGTGTGTTGTCTTTTTCTATTAGATAGTAAATTCCTTGAAGGCAGGGACTATCTTTTGTCCTCTTTTGTATCCCCAGAGTTTAGTACAGTGCCTGATATTTTGTAGGCACTTAAATGCTGATTAATTGATACAAGATGTCAATGAGGAACGATCCACAATGTGAGAAATTCCCTCCTTTTTTCATCTTTTTGCTTCTTTCTGATTCAGTGATATCTTTACTCTAAACTGTTTTATACCATAGAATTTCTAGAGTTAAAAAGAATCATTATATAGGGAACTCCTTGGAAAGAAATTTCTTCTACTAATGCAAATTGGCTCTTTACTCTGTAGTTTATATTCTTAGAGAATTGCTGGGAGTCACAAAAAATTTAATTGTTTGAAAACAGTTACTGTTTCATTTTTTGTTCTTATATTCCCATGCCTGTCATGCTTAATTTATGCTAATGGATTGATTGACTGACTGATTGATTGATTGATTAAAGGGACTTGGTCAGGGTCATGCAAGAAGTATATGTTAAAGACAGGACCTGAAACTGGAATCTTTCAGATTACCCATGTCTGGCTCTCCATTAACTATGGCATATTGGCTCTCATAATAACTTCCATTAGTAGTCTCTCCCTACCCTCAAATATAGGTCTATTCACAAGGTGCCTAAGTGATTCTTCACCTTTACTTTAGCTCTGTGAATTTCAAGAGAGAGACCTTAGATCTTTCAGCTTAGAACTGGATTCATTTTCAGAAATGAAAAGATTTAAAGAGTCCTTAAAGGGCCTTAGAAAATTCCTGTGAAATTATGCAGAGTTGTGCATAAAGAGTGGAAGAAATAAAATATGAATGCTGTTCCTCTTTAATTTTTCGATGGACCGTATTCTAAAGCAAACAACTGTACCCTGGATGACTTTTATGGATGATGAACCATTTTCTTCTGTCTTTTGCCAACTTCTATGGTAGGAAGAAACATAAAGCTAAGAGAGAGGATCTGAAGCTGCTATTAAAATGGAAATATTCAAAGCATGCAGGAATCTGTAAGTGTCTGTTCCAGGGACATATTAATGCATTTGAAAGGATATTAAAGCTTAACATAGAGGGAGAAAAAGTCCTAGTAGCAAAATGTAAAACTGCTTAACAGAATTACACCTGGAACTTTGTGTATTAGGTCTCAAATACTCTTCTTGTTCACAAAAAAGCACTGTGTTGGCTTGTGAGCTTTTGGTGTCTTTGACAGATTTCTTTTTCTTTTTTTCCCTCAGAGGGTGGAGGTTCCTTTGGTATGTTTTAGAGGCAAAAAAAAAAAAAAACTCAGCTAAAGAAAAAGAGTGTGTGTGTGTGTGTGTGTGTGTGTGTGTGTGTGTGTGTGTGTGTTGGGGGTGTGTGAGGGTTGTATTCAAACTAGCTAATAATCATGCACAGAGAGTCTATTCTGTGGAGATAACATTATGTTATAGGGAACGTAGATGTAAAAATAAAAAATAAGGTAGTTGCCCTTAGGAGTTTTTAATCCAATTACTTTGGATGATGATGATTGATGATGATGATGATGATAAAGATGAAGATGACTATGGTAGTTTGATTTCATTGATGTAGGGAACTTCTCAGAGAAAATACTTTATACCAAATGGCTGTCACTTTCACTGAGACAGGCAGAGTGCTGTGTGATTAAATGACTTGCTCAGAGTGCTATAGCCAGTATGTATGTGTCAGAGCTGGCACTTGAACCCCAATATTCTTAGATTTGATGCTAGCTCTCTCTATATAAAACCTTGATGTCTTTTTCTAGATAACAATTATTTAAACAATTTTAAAGATTTGTGTTAATTCTTTTAGTTATGTATGACTCTTGGTGAGGTTTGGGGTTTTCTTGGCAAAGATACAAGAGTGGTTTGCTATTTCCTTCTCCAGCTTATTTTACAGATGAAGAAATTGACAAGTACATATAATTTTCTGCAAATGTAGTGTAATGTGAAAATGATCCACATCTGAGTTGGGAAACTTGAATTCCAATTCTGTCTCCCATAGTACATAGGTATATGATTCTTGGGAAAGTATCTGAACTTCAGTTTCTCATCTATAAAATGGGGATGATAATTCTTATAGTATACTCTATAAGAAACAGGGTTGAATGACTTGTCCAGGATCATATAGCTCGTGTCAGAGGCTGGATTTGAACTCAGGTCCTCATTCTTCCCAAACTGATATGTTATGAACTGTGCCATGTAGCTGCCTTCTTTAAAGATCAAAAGCTCTTTAAATCCATTAATCTCTTTGATTCTAACAATAAATCTGTGTGATAAATAATAATAATATTTACATAATACATTAAAGGTTATAAAGCACTTTGCAAATATTATCTGATTTTATTCTCATAAAAACCTTGGGATTTAGAAGTTATCATCCCTATTTTACAGATGAGGAAACTAATACATTAGTTAAGTGATTTGCCTATTGCAGATATTCCCATTTAACAGAGTGAAGAAACTGAGGCAGAGAGTTTACATAACTCACACAAGGTCCAACAGCTAATATATAAATGTCTGATTCAGGATTTGAGCCATTTTTTCTTGATACTTGGTTCAATGCTATATCCATGGTATCATTCTTCTGTCTATTAACTAATAAACTCTATGAACTTAATAGATCTCGATCTGGAAAGGAACTCAGAACATGTCTTCCCATTTTACAAATGAGGGAACTAAAACGAAGTCATACTGTTAACATGCCTTGGGGGTGATATCTGAACCCAAGTCTTTCTGTCTTCTAGTGCAATTCTCTAGGTACTTCAAAAAAAAATATCTCTCTATTAACAATACTAACATCTTTAAAGATTTGAAATGCTTTATGTCTCCTGTTTGATTTGTTTTACATCAGTGCTATAATAAGTAGTATAAATAGTGCTCCCATTTCATGGGTAAGAAAACCGAGATTTAGAGAAGTTAAGTCTTTATTCAAAGTCAGAGTTGTAATTTAAATCTGGTCCTTATCCCAATTTCAGTGCTTTTTCTGTCACACCACAGCTCACATATATAAAGGAACTGGAGAATAGTTAGAAAGCAATATACCAATAACTGCAGCATGATATTATACAGATTAAGTACACAAGTGCTTTAAAAAAGCAGGATAAAGAACAGTCTGAGTAAGAGTAAATTTAATCAGAAAAGGCTTTCTGGAGGATTAGAAAGATAAGGATAGTCAGCATAGATTATGGAAAAAAAAATTCCAGGTATGGTTAACATAAACAGAGCATTCTTTTAAACTAAATGGACTTTGTGTCAAGTTGAACTATTATGTTTGAGTAGTTAATAATACTAATAAGTATATATCATTTTCTGCAAATGTAGTATAATGTGAAAATGATCCACGTGCAAGTTGGGAAACTTGAGTTCCAGTTCTATCTCGCATAGTACATAGGTGTTTGATTCTTGGAGAAATCTCTAAATCTCAGTTTCTCATCTATAAAAGGGGGATGATAATTCTTATAGTATACTCTATAAGACTTATTTTGAGGAAAGTCTCTTGTAAGTGTTAGGTTGTTAACAGTCAACATAATATTGATTGAATGTATATAGTTATTACCATGAAAGATATATTAATTTCACTTATGCGTCTTGTTTTATAAATTCCATTGAATAATATGTATCAGTCACTATTTTTCTTTATTATTGCTCAATGAAGTTATTTACATATTCCTAAAGTATTTCTTTGGGTTTTTAATTGGTTATTTATAAGCTCTAAGAATATATACATGAATAATCAATAGTCTTCCTCATTTTGGAATGTAAGTGATAATTCCTTTTGTTACTTAGTTACTTTATTTAGGATAATACGTTTATGAACAATGTGAAGGCTTTTGTGAGATTTTGTAAACTTTTAGACTCTATTTTGATACAGCATCAAATTCTTAAAGCATTAAGACTGGCACTGCTCAGGTGTTAATTGGATGAAGAGGGTTCTTCTAATTCAACTTTGATTTAGGATGCCAGAGATTCTATCAATACATTCAACTATTGCTTTATCTGTGATATCTTTATGTACAGTGTCTTTTCTGGAAGAGACCAAGTTTTATAGACATTGTCTTCACCCATTTTTTTTAATAAGACCCCTGGATTTATTTAGAGCTTTTCATTTCTCTTAGGCTCTGTTTTGTCTTCTGTAAAATGGGATTAATAATAGTATCTACTCTGTGGATTTGTTGTAAGGATAAAATGGTGTTGGAATCCTTACTAACTGCTAACTAATTAGAGTTGATCTAATCTTACAAGAAGATGTTTTGGCCAGAACCTGAAACAAGGTACTAAGTAGAACTAATCAATACAAGGCTTGTGTTCACACCTTTACTCATTGGAGTTCAATGAGTTCACACCTCCCTTGAAGCTCTTTGGGCCAGAGAGCACTATGGGAGAAAACCCATAATCCCTCTCTCTGGAAGGAGCATAAATAGGCCAATGGGCCAGTCGAAGAAGTTCTTCAGAGTGAAGACGCTACAAGTCGGGATTTCAGCAGAATTACGCCAGAAGCCCTCTCTTCAAGGCAAGACAGATTCAACTTGGTACTGGCTCTGGAGGCTGAAGAAAGCAGAGGCAGAAGCAAAGGACAAAGCGGCAAGAGCTCTTGGAACCAAGCAGAGAGATAGGCCTCTAAGCTAACCGGACTATATTGGAGATAATAAAAGATCTGAACTTTTATCACCTGGCTGCTTTTTGAGAAGAAAAAGATCACCACAAAATGGGATAATATGTTTAGAATCTTGCAAGTAAAAATACTATATAAATTTAGCTATCTTTATTATTATTAATTATTCTTTAGTTGAATTCTTTCAGTTTAATTCATTTTAACTAATTTAATTAGTTATTAACTGAATTAACTAATTGACTACCTAGTTAACTCAGTTTAACTAATTAACATAATTTAACAGCTTTATAACTACCTTTAATGTCTAGGCATGGTATTGAATTGTTCCAGAGGAGGAACGCTAGTTTGTTTTCTGGAGTGTGTTAATCTCACATTGTCTGTCATTACATATTTGCTTGGTGGTCACATACCAGAAATCTTGGGACCTTGTATTAATAAAATTCTGTGTGCTCTGGGAGTAATTATCAAAGGAATAAATAAATGCTTATTCATGGCTAGGTAACTGTTGCTCAGATCTTTTGTGATAGCTTTACAAGATTGAGAAAACTATAGTACACATTGGGAAATTTACATTCTGAAACACAGATACATAGGAATATATTTATTAGGAAAGTTTTTTTTTGTGTGTTTTATTACAAATAAGTTATGCAACATTTGTTTATTAGGCACCTCCTATGTGCCAAGAAGAATTTTGTTAGGCAGTAGAGGAAGGTACAAACAAAATACTTCCTGTCCCAGAAAGCTTATAATCTAGTGAGGAAAGGGAAAAATGTGTAAGTCTGTTGGTACAAGAAGTGTGATACTATATAATCAGATCTTTGCAGAAAAAAGATGAATGGATAATAGATAATATTTATATAGTGCTTACTATGTCCCAAGCTCTGACCTAAGAACTTTATAATTGTTATCTCATCTGATCTTTACAACAATTTTAGGAGCTAGTTGATATTATTATCCTTATTTTATAGGTGAGGAAATTGAGGCCGTCAAAGGTAAAACAACTTGCTCAGAGATTGTAGTTAGTAAATGTCTGAACCTGGATTTGAATTCATATTTTCCTGATTCCAAGTAGAGCACTTTACCTAGTGAGTCAAATTAGTTTGGGATGTTTTGAAGATGATCACATCAGCAAAAGACCAAAGGAGGAAAATTTGTTATTATATAGTAAGTAGTAGAAAATAGTAACAATTTATTAGGAGAAATAAAATGTCTAGAATGTCACAATGATAAGGGAAATTGAGAAAAAAGTAGAAGAATAGTCCTCTGGATCTCAAATTATGCTGTTAAGTAACAGGTATAGAAAATATTTGGTAATAGTTTAAAAAATAGTGAAGTAGATCTGTGGAACAAACTAAATATGCAAGAACAGAAATAAATCAACTCATTAACCCAGCATTCAGAATACTAAAGAACATAAATCATTTGTTGAGAGAGATGGGGAAAACACTATCTGAATGATTGAATTATGAAAAAGCATTCATTCATTGTTTGCTTAATGGCTGTGTATGGTAGAAAAATCCAGAGATAAAAATATAAAAACAAAAACAATCTTTGTCTTTAAGGAGCTTCCATTCTAATAGGAGAATGTAGAATATGTGAAAGGAGTGTCCAAAGGAGATCACAGTGGTTCAGAAAGTAGGAAAGTTACAGAAATTGGGAATAGACTGGGAAGGTCATAGGAGAATAGGTTGAAACTTCATTTATGGGAATAATGGCAGATTTAATTTGATCATATTTTGAGAACTGGAAGAGATAGAGGGAAAAAAAACGGTTTGCCAGCTGATACAAGTCTATTGTTGAGAAAATGACTGAGGAACAGACAGTAAAATGAAGCAGAGAGAAATAATGATCCAGGTAAGTCAATGAGGACAAGAACTATTAGAAAACTGGAAACCAATTAGATCAACGTCTTCTGGCATATAAAGGGAAAGTGACCAAAATACTATAGTGAAATATAACCTAATGTCTCCCCCCCAAAATAATCAAATCAGTTATATTTCCCAGATATGATTAGATTATTAACAAAACAAAGAATATATAGGAACAATTACCAAATCACCACAAATATAACACAGTCATTAAATCTTATAATCTTTACTTTAACAATATTTTTTACATTTTCTCTAGTGACACAAGTATTCTATTTCAGACTGTCAGTATCTCTTTCCTATATTATTATAGTAACCCAGTTAGTCTTTCATCCTAAAGACTTTGCCCTCTCCAATATATACTTCATCAAAGAGTACAAGGTATTTTTCTAGCACTAAGATCAGACCTTACTCAACAAACTCATGTAGCTCCCTAGTGCCTCTATTATAAAATTTAATTCATCTATTTGGCTTTTAAAAGCCTTTCACAAATTGGCTCCCACCTATTTTCACAGACTGATTAGACATTATTACTCTCCTTGCACTCTGTAGTCCAATGATTTTCAAATATAATTTGGAATTGTTCTGAGAAACTGAATAAAATTTCCATACATTTTGACCCAGAGATCCCACTGATAGGCTTATATTCCATGAAGTTTAAAGATAGAAGAAAAGATCATAGAAGCTTTTTTTAATAGTTAAAAAACAACAATGCTAGAAACAAAATCATTACACATTGCTATGGGAATAGCTAAAAAAGGGTAATGCATTGTTAGCTTGGAATAGTATTGCATTATAAGAAATGCTGAATATAAAGAATCCAAAAAAGTTTGGGAAGACATATAAACTCATGCAAGGTTAAATAAAAATAACCAGGAAAATGGTATGAAAACTGAAAGCTATCTAACTATAATTTTAATTATGTTCCTGAGGAAGAGATGAGAAAATATACTTCTCACCATTTTTTGTATAAGTGTGCAACATTGCATTTACTATTAAATCTCAATTGATGCATTGGTTAATTTTGCCATATGATTTTTTGGGGGTATTCCTTTATTTTTTCCATTTTTTTGGTTGCAAGATTTGCCTTGATAGATTGAGCCAATAGATGGGTATATTGAGAAATGAAAATGTTATAAAGATATAAGATTAAAAATTACAATTAAAACTCATTTTAAAAATGTTGAAATGAGAAGATTTAGTAAGACAATAGACTTAGGGTTGTGGAAGTAGGAATAGAGGAGGGATCAAATATGTGAGTTATTGAAAAAGTAGTCTCTACAGGACTTAGTAACTTAATTGCAAGAATCAAATGAAATATAACAGCAACCAATGTTCAAATATGGGTTCATGCTGAATGTTAGTAATTTTGATCAAGAATAGGCAAGTCAGGAAAAGAAACAAGTTTTGAAGAAGAAAATAAAATCTGATTTTTGATGTGAAGGTAAACTTGCATGTAGGCAAATGTACATATACTTATAGATTTTGAAAGAGTTTTCATAGAGATTCTGGAGCTTCTATTGTGGTAATAGTGAAAGTCATAGAAGTGAACAAATTTGGCAAGGGAATGGTTATGAAAAGACCATCTTAGACCATCTTCAGGAGTCTGAAAGAACATCTAGAGAAGGAAAATAAGAAATATAGGAAGAAAATTAGGACAATTTTGTGTCTCCAATCTGCCATTTTTTGGAGAAATAATAGGCCATTAGTGAGCTTTGAGATCCTTTTCAGAGAAAAATGAGTATTACTTACTGTTTCTTATTTTATAAGATACTATTAATAAAAATAACAATTTAATTAAAAAAATAATAGTGTATTAGAAATGTTAGCTATAATAATTAGAGAAGAAAAAGAAATTAAAGGAATTAGAATAGGCAATGAAGAAACAAAACAGTCACTGAGATAATACGATGTTAAAGTTAGGAAATCCTAGAGAATAAATTCAAAAATTAAATTAATAACTTTACCATTTTTTCGAGATAAAAATAAATCCACATAAATAATAGCATATATATGTATTACCAACAAAATCCTGCAGCAAAAGATAGAAAAAGAAATTCCATTTAAATTCCAGTAGTTACCACTTTATGATACAGTTTGAGTCTGGTTTGGATAGACACATTTTCACATTTAAAAAAATTGATTCCCTTGATACCCTTGAGCTTTTGCTTTTCCAAATAATTCTTAATTATTTTTTCTGGCTCTGTAAAATATTTTTAATAGTTTGGTATGGCACTGAATAAATAGATTTATTTATGTAGAATTGTCATTTTGATTATACTTGCTCAGACTATCCACAATTAATATTTTCCCAATTGTTTAGATTTAATTTTATTTGTGTGAAAACTGTTTTCAAGTACATTTTTATTTTGGTATTTAAATAGTTCGTCCATTGGGTTGGGCAAATAGACTCCTAAGCATTTTATATTGTCTATAATTGTTTTAAATGGAATTTTTTTGTATCCTACAACTATGATAAAATATGTTATTTTATTCCTTTTTTAAATTAAATAGAATGTTGTCATGGGGCCAGCAGAACATGAAGGAAGATTCAAAATATTTAACAATAAATTTCTAGTTCAAAAAGGGATATCTATTTATCTATCTATCATCTATCTATCTATCTATCTATAAAATAGTAGAAGAAATTATATTCATGAGTGTCCATCTTTACATTTTTGTGAGTTCTTTTGTTCTCTGATGTGTACTTTTTTTTTACTTTATTCTTGTTTTCCTTTTTTCATTCCCCTTCACTTCCCATAGGCTGTAGTTAAATACAGATATAGTTAGTAGATAAATGCAGATTTATATACACATATACAAACACTTGCACCGACACTCTCCCACATTCTATACACTATCCCTATTAAAATTCTGCTCCTTAACTTACCTTGCTATTACTTAATCTCCCCCCACCGATGGATTGCTCCCTTGTCTTTCTCACCCTTCCACCTTTTACATCCTTTTCCACTGTAATCCTTCCCCCTTATTTCTTTATAGATCAAAGAGGATGATCTATAAAGAAACACTCTTTAAGGTATTTATTGAGTGTTTACTACATGCTTAACCCACCCCCAGTGTGAGTAGGTTTTCAAAACTATCAACTCTCCTCCCCTTTTTAATGCCTCTGTATCTATTCTTCCTCTGCATCTCATCTGTATAAATCTTTTTATTTATTTATTTAATTTTTTGGGTAGCTTTTTATTTATAAAACATATGTATGGGTAATTTTTTTCAATTACCCTTGCAAAACCTTCTGTTCCAACTTTTCCCCTCCTTCCCCCCACACCCTCCCCTAGATAGCAGGTAGTACAATATACATTAAATTTGTTAAAATATATGTTAAATCTAATATATATATATATATATATATATATATATATATATATACATACACTTATTTATACAGTTATCTTGCTGCACAAGAAAATCGGATCTAGAAATAAAAAAAGCACAAGAAAAATCGGATCTAGAAATAAAAAAAGCACAAGAAGGAAAACAAAAATGCAAGCAAAGAATAACAGAAAGAATGAGAATGCTATGTTATGGTCCACACTCAGTTCTTATAGTCCTGTCTCTGGGTGTAGATGCTCTCTTCACTACTGAACAATTGGAACTGCTTTCAATCCTCTCATTGTTGAAGAGCCAAGTCTATAAGAATTGATCATCATATATTCTTGTTGCCATGTATAATGATCTCCTGGTTCTGCTCATTTTACTTAGCATTAGTTTATGCAAGTCTCTCCAGCCCTTTCTGAAATCATCCTGTCGGTCATTTCCAATAATATTCCATAACATTCATATACCATAATTTATTCAGCCATTCTCCAATTGATGGGCATCCATTCAATTTCCAGTTTCTAGCCACTACAAAAAGGGCTACCACAAACATTTTTGCACATATGGGTCTCTTTCCCTCTTTTAAGATCTCTTTGGGTTATAAGCCCAGTAGCAACATTGCTGGGTCAAAGGGTATGCACATTTTGATAACTTTTTGAGCATAGTTCCAAATTGCTTTCCAAAATAGTTGGATCCGTTCACAGTTCCACCAACAATGTATCAGTGTCCCAGGTTTCTCACATCCCTTCCAACATTTGTCATTATGTTTTCCTGTCATCTTAGCCAATCTGAGAGGTTTGTAGTGGTATCTCAATGTTGTCTTAATTTGAATTTCTCTGATCAATAATGATTCAGAGGATCTTTTCATATGACTAAAAATAGTTTCAATTTCTTCATCTGAAAATTGTCTTTCCTTTGACCATTTATCAATTGGAGAGTGGCTTGATGTATGTCATTTTTTTTGAGTTATTCTATTACAGATGTCAATTTTGAACATATGGAATATATTTCCATGTAAAAAACATAAACAATTTGTTATTGTAAAGTTCCTTGAAATTAATTTTGGATATTAGCTCTTATATGTTAAATTTTTATTGAGTTTAAGTTGGTGGAAAGAAAGTTCTGAAAGTCTTCAAGTTCATTGGGTGGCCATTTTTTTCCCATTCAATATTATGCATAATTTTACTGGATATGTTATTTTTGGCCAGAGAGCTACTTCTTTTGATTGCTGGTATATATAATTCTAGGACATGTGATTTTTTTTTTTTTTGGTAGCTGCTTATAAGTCTTGTACAATTCTAATTGTAGCTCCAGGATATTTATTTATTTTTTGTTTGTTTCTTGCAAAATTTTCTCTTTGATCTAGGGATTTTAAAATTTGGCAATAACGTTCCTATTATTTTCTACAAAGGATCTCTTTGAGGTGGTGATCAATAAATTTTTTCTATTTCTACTTTCTCCTCATGTTTTCAAGAACATTTTTCTTCAGTTATTTCTTTCATAATTATGTCAAGGTCCTTTTTTTCTGGTCACAGCTTTCAGGTAGTCCAATTATTCTTATATTTTCTCTTTCTGACTTTTTCTCCAGATGTGTTAAATTTCTTATGTTTCACATTCTGTTCTACTTTTTCATTCTTTATATTCCATTTTGTTATATCTTGTTCTCTTATAACTTCATTGGCTTCCCCTTGTCCAATTTTAATTTTCAAAAAGTTATTTTTATCTTTGATACCCAGGATCTTATTTTCTAGTTAGCTTTTTTTGTGATCCTCTTGTTTTTCTTGGATGGTGTATTTTAAATTTTTCAATTTTTCTTCAATGTCTCGTATTTGATTTTTAAATTCTTTTCTGAGTTCTATAAATCCTCACTGAGCAGGGAGTCATTTAATATTACTCTTTGGGGTAAAAGAAGTTTTTTTTTTTTTTTTTTTTTTTTTTTTTTTTTTTTTTTTTTTTTTTTACTTTATTGTCCTTCTCTGAAGATGAGCCTCACTCTTCCTGATTCCCATAATTAGTTTCCATGATTGGGTTCTTTTTTCTTTGCCTGATCATTTTTTTTTAAATTGAAAACTATTAGTATAAGCAACTCTAAATCATGGGATGGGGGTTGGTGCCTGTAGCTTTACTTCAGCTCTCTTCTCTGACCTGTAACCTGAAACCAAGAGCCTCATCTTTCAGCAAGTGCCAGCAAGTCCCTGCTACACTGCTTTTGCACTCACTGGCTGTGCTGGTTCCTTCTCATCCAGGGTTGTGGCTCTGTAACATAGCTAGGTCTCACTTCTAGTCAGATGAGCTTCCCTCAGTCTTCCTTCCCCAACTCTATATACTTTCAGAAAGGTGAAAGTTTCTGTGGTTTCTATTGAGGTTCCAGCCAAATCCAGGTAGTCCCAGGGATCTCCACTTGGTGTTTCTGCAGAACTAATCTGGAGGTATCTGTACTTCACATGGGTTAATATTGGCCTGAGATTTTTTTTTTTAAGATATTCTTGGGATGTGCCAGAAGGACCTATGTTCTGCTCCAAATCTTCCTGATTTTTCACCAGTCTATGTTTGCCCTGAGGTGCAAATTTGCTCTGTTTGTGGGGAAAATCTGGAGAGCTTGAAATTTATTGAACTACCTCTCCATTTCCCCAGAATCCTCTCCTTACAATATTAAATAATCGTGATGATAATGGACATCCTTATTTCACCCTTGATCTTACTGGGAAAGTTTCTAACTTATCCCCATCATAGATAATGCTCATTGATGGTTTTAGATAAATATTACTTATAATTTTAAGGTAAGCTTCATTTATTTCTATGCTGTATTGTGCTTTTAATAGGAATTGAGTAATATATTTTGTCAGACTTTTTAATCTATTGAGATAATCATATGATTTCTTTTGGTTTTATTATCAATATGGTCAATTGTACTAATAGTTTTCCTAATATTTAACCAGTCCTTCATTCCTGATGTAGATCTCACCTGAGCATAGTGTCTGATCATTGTAATACATTGCTGTAATATTTTTGTTAGTATTTAAATCAAAATTTGTGTATAGATATTAAGAAAATTGGTCTAATTTTCTTTCTCTGTTTTCACTCTTCTTGATTTGGTTATCAGTATCATATTTATGTCATAAGGATTTGATAGGACTTCATCTACTTTTTCTAAATCGTTTATATAGTATTAGGATTAATTGTTCTTTAAATGTTTGGTAGAATTCATTTGTGAATCTATCTCATCCTGGAGATTTTTTTTTTTTTTACTGTCTTTTAAAGTATGGCCATATGCAAAGGCAGAAATGATCGGCCTCTGTTGGGTTGTAGAGGTCAAATTTGAAGATTAAAAATACTACATATTTGGGGTAGAAGACACACTTATGTAATATTGTATATTCAAGGCAGGCTCCGGAAGGAATTTGATAAAAATATGTATCATCTTGCCTAAAACAGCAATAACCACAAGAAATATCTGAATGCAGTTTTCAGTATTTTCCCAATAGAATCTGAGTTCTTTTTAATTGTTAAATTTTTCTTGTTTCACAATGTCATTTTTTCCCCAAATGGTGTTATGGATCATTTTATTTTAATAGATATTGATTCATACAGACAAGTCCCATATTCTTTATGTAAATGTTTGGATTTCTTTTGTGTTTCTATTTTATAGTTGCAGGCATAGATTGATTTGATGTAGTAGTACTTCTATAGAGAGATAGTGAACTGTGATGATGAAAATATTGTCACAAGGAGATAATACCTTGGTTCTAGATTTAGCTCATTCAAAAGATATTGAGAAAGCAATTCCTTACTTTTGTTTTCCCCCATTCTCCCTTTTACTTCTCAGTAGTGATAACTCCTGGCCCTTCCTAAATTAAACTATGGCTTTACAAAGATAATGAAAAGGTACTTTGGTCTCTGCACCTATGAGGAAGTAAAGGAACTATTTTTATTGAACACATATCCAGCAGAAAAGTAAATTGGAGTATGTACTGAGTGCAGCAAACTTTCTGGAAATAATAGACTGGGTTTCTAGTTAGTTTTGTTAGTTCTTGTTTTCCCAAATACTTCCTCAGCTTGTTCTGACTTGCACTTTTGATAAGTAGACATTCTTGCCTTCTGAACCCAAGTGACTCCATCTAGCGAGGTAGCTTTATTCTTACTGCTGCTAGTTGAAGTAATATGACAATTCTCATCTCTGCAAACCACCTTAACTATATATTTATATCTATATCTTCTCTCCTTTTCTTACTGTCATCAGTCCCTTCTGTGCAAAGTTTACTTGATATTGCATGGCTTCTGACAAGACCACACAAGTTGTCCCTTCGTTATGATTTCTTTAGACTCCTCTTTGATCAGCCCAACTTTTTTCCCCCTATGTGTACATTTCTCTGATGATATTCTTTATACCACTTCTTCATAATTTCTCATTTGAAATGTGTTGGAACCTGTTCATGCCCATCATTAGACTCTCCAAAATGCAATTTCCTTTATTATGATACAAAGTGCTTTTTTTGTGACTAGTTTTTCATATTTATGCAGATTTAATTTCGTAGATAGTGGTCCTTATGTTAAATTTCTTCAAGTTACCTTTTCCAATGTGTCTGCAAAATTATCTTTGCTGGCCGAATATATAGTTTCCTTCATGTACTTCAGTAATTGGCAAATGATTTTACATTTAAATATCATCTATTTTATAAGCAGGTAAGCAGGGGTGAATTGTACTTTCTTATCACTTTTTGGAGGCAGCAACTTTATTTAAATATGTATGTTAAGGAAAGATGAAACTTCAATATTTTTAGAACAGTAGTTATTATAGATAGCCTCTAAGTTTTGGAGCAGCTGAATTGAAAACCTAGAATAACCTTCTGTATAGCAATTCTATAGTCAGGTAATTTAAATAAACAATACCAATTTATTCACATAACTAATTTGATCTTTTTAAAAAATAGAATTGATTGCATAAATCATTCGTTTTGATTTTAGACATTTTGATATTTAAATTTAGACAATTTAGACATTTCAAGTAGAAAACTAAATTTCAAGTGACATGTTGGAAGGAATTAGGAGTAAGCCACAAAAGACGATTACCTATCTTGAGATCAAGAAGATAGTATTATGGGATCAAAGAAAGCACCTAAAATGCCATCTAGTTCTATGAATAGCAAAATAATTGTTTTAGTTACTTAATGGATATATTCTGTATTCACCTCTTATTTAAGGCAATCACCATTTATCTGTATTCTAAATGCAATAAGAACTTCTACCTGTTTGTGGTGAAAGATCAAAAAGCATTTCAGTATTAAAGAAAAGAGTGCAAGTTAATGCTTTATCCACCACAATTTCATGCCTCTTCCTGGAAACACTCTTGTATCAAAGTAATGTAATCACACTACTAAAGAGAATTATACTAAAAGAGCATATTAGCTAATATGAGGTTTGTTTGTATTAGACAAATAGTACAAATAATCCAATTTGGAAATTGAAAAGAAAAATAATGTAAGGGAATAAAAAGAAATCAAAACTAGTGCTACGTTTAGCAAATGGAAGCATATGATAGAATAGAGAATTTGAAGGAAATAAAAATATCTCTATTAACCCATAGAGCAAATATGAACCATAGGCAATCAAAATAACCAGCTAGTTGATACAGTAGATAGAGTACTAGACCTTGAGTAAGAAGACCTGAGTTCAAATGCAGCCTTATGTATTGACTAGTTTATTGGTATGACTGAACAAATTTGTTTCAGTTCCCTCATACCTAAAATAAGGATAATAATAGCAATAATAATATCAACTACCTACTGGTGTTGTTATGAGGAGAAAATGAGGTAATATTTTTGTAAAACACATTGTAAACATTAAAGCACTGTGAAAATGCTAGCTGTTATAGTTATATTATTACTGTTATATTATTTATATTGTTATATTCTATTAGACTGTTATAATATTGCCTAAAGAAGCTACAGAAACCTATGTTAAATAGAATAAGAAAAAAGAATCATGTTCCTGGTTTAGGATTATTAAACTTAGTAACTTCTTGAATATGAAGCTGGCTAAATTGAACCTGACATGGTTAAGTGGATGGCATATTGTTTTCCTTGAGTGTGTGTTCAAGATACAATGGAACTTAAAGTTCCCACTTCTATTTTTTTACTTTAGAATGCACCAGAAGAAACGTGAATTGTTTAATAATTTTGACATTGTAGGTTAATAAACTTTAACATCTTTCCATTGCTTTTAGTATAAAATATGGATTCCTCAACAAACTGATTGTTCTCTACCTTTCTGGTCTCATTACAAATTACTCTTTTTTTTAACTATCCCATGGCCCCCCAAATTGTCTGTTTTGTATTCTACATATGACATTCTGTGCATTTAAACTGGTACCCTGTTATTCCTGAAATTTACTTTCTCCTTACCTCTGTCTCATGTCATCCCTTCCTTCTTTCCTTCAGCATTTAACTCCATTATTACCTTCTATATAAAGTCTTTCCTGACATTTATTTGCAATTTCTAGGCTGATCTACCTTCTCCAAACTACTTTGTATTGCATATAATTCTACATGCACTGTATATGTAGATATATACTACATATACACTATGTGTGTGCATGCGTGTGTGTGTGTGTGCGTGTGTGTGTGTGTGTAGGTTGTCTCCCCAAAGCTCCACAAGGGCAAGGACTACTTTACTTTGGATCCTTGGTGCCTAGCATAGTGCTTAGAATATAAGAAGTGCTTAATAAATGTTTTTTGATTAAATCAAGTAGGAAGCAGGTTGGCACAGATTATGTTTTGATCTTTTTTTCTGTACTACAGGTATAATTTAGGAAGAGAAGGACAGATATGTTAAATTAATCCGAGGCTACATAAGTAGTTTCTTTTCTGGAATATTGTGCATGATAGTAGAAAAACGATTCTCCTAGAAGTAAAAAGGGAGGGAGGGAGGGAAACTTTTGAGTTGTGATTTTGGGTTCTATAAAACATAGTCTAACTTTACTGATTTTTTGTTTTTTTAAAGTTCTTTAATATTCATTGATAATTTAAATAAGATCAAATAAAAAAAACCCCACTTATAGTTGATTATTACCAATGCAGATGTTTGGCTAAATATCCTATTTCCTGGTGATGACTAGTCATCTACCATCTGATTAAGTGGGCTGTTGACTTTTATTACTGCCAATTCTTTAGAACAGCTCATCAGCTATAACATGTCTTCTTATGTTTACTTTCAAAGAACAGCTAGAAATGTTCTCTCCCTCATTTTGTTTCATAACACTTCATATTCCTCATAGTTATTCTTTACTTACTAAGTGCTTGCTTTTTTCATATCCTATTATTATGGACTTCAGGAAATAGAAATACAATTAAGAGAGTCCCTGTCCTCATGTAGCTTGTTAAGGGATGCAAAACATGCAAACATGCAAAACCAAATAAAAATTCACAATTGAAGCATAGATATGAATTTATTTTCTCTTTGGATATGTATATGTACACATATGCATATATGCACATTCATGTATATATTCATAAATGTAGTTAGTTCTATGTGTATATATGCATGTATGTGCCAATAATGTATATTTTAATCTATATATGTGATTTCTCTCAATTCCTTTAATTCAAGGAGTATTTTCTTTTTTGCTTTCTTTATCCATAGCCCCAGAGAGTCTGCATAGTATCTTCCTCATAATACATACCTAATAAATACTTATTGATTAATTTCAAATGGTGGATATTCACAAGAATCATCTAAGGGAAATATGTTTAGAGTACCTATGTAAGGAGGTGTACACTCAGGGACGTGTGTGTTTAGGCGACATGTATATATGGTCATAATGTGTAATTTACTTTATATTTAGATAAAACCATCATACACAACTCTGCTAAATCTGCTTTATACTCCAGGACTTGTTCTCCACTGCTACAAGTGAGGCATTGCGCCTGTGCTTCTGCTAGTCTTGTTACCCAGCAAGTTTTGGGGTTCCCATTGTGATATTCATCATTAATTGAATAACCAGTTAGTTTCTCCCCAATAAGGAAAGAATATAACTGTTTTTTGCTCAGTTTTTCCCTTGCCTTCTTCTCCTAATATTGATTAGACAGATGGCTAAGTTATGCCATGATACAGTAACCTGGAGTCAGAAAAATCTGAGTTCAAATTTGACCATAGTTACTTACTAGCTGTGTAACCCTGGGAAAATCCTTTTCTGTCTCAGTTACTTTAGCAGTAAAATGGGGCTAATAATAGAATCTATTTAATTGTTGTGAGGGATCTATTGAGAAATTAATAAAGCTGTCTAGCACAGTGCATGGCAAATGGTTATTCCTTTATTCTGCCCCCAATGCCCACAATGCCACCTTCTCCTTGAGGTTTTTCTCTTTAATTTTTTTTCTTTTTTAATAACAGGTTTTTATTTTCAAAATATATGCAAAGATAATTTTTAATATTCACCCTTGCAAAACCTTGTTTTCCAAATTTTTCTCCCTCATTTCTCCCAACCTTTTCCCTTAGACAGCAAGTAATCCAATATATGTTAAATACATGCAATTCAACTAAACATATTTTCACATTTATCATGCTGCACAAGAAAAATCAGATCAAAAAGGGGGAAAATGACAAAGAGAAAAACAAAAATGGTGAAAATACTTTGTTTTAATCCAAATTTAGTCCCCATAGTTCTTGAGGATTTTCTTGATACTACCAGGTGTAAATGTCTTCTTCTGATTTTATTGTATATTTAATTGTATATAATTATATGTAGATATAACGCCCTGGATAAAACATAAATAAACTCTTTGATAAAAGAGACTATTTACTTTTTCTTTTATATATTTTTAGTACCTAATAAAGGATCTGGAACCAAATTGGTACTTAGTAACTGTATTTTAATTGATTAATTGAATAGAGGAAGGAGGTTGCCAAGCAAGAAAAAATAATTAAACCAGGCCAGGTAAGGAAATGAGAGAAAAAAGAAAGGTCCTGAGTGTGAATGTCAAAGCAGTAATTGTTGCAAAATAAGCACTGAAGAGGCTTTAAAAGATCATTGCTAAAGAGGTGAGATGACTGTCAACTCAGGAGTTGGAATAATTCAGTAGCAATTTGTGATAGTAATTCTGAAACTGAAGTTTTCCCTGCCATTAACTTGGACAATCAAAGGAATTTTACAATTACTTGCATAAAATGTGCAGTTTATTTCTTTCCTAACAAAGAAGAAAGGACAGATTATTCCTCTTCCTGTAAGAGAAAGGGAAGGCTTTCACAAATTCTCCTTGTTCTAAGTTATTATAGACAATGAAGTATTATTAAGGGACAAGTAAGGTTTTGCAAGGGATATTCAATGAAGGACCAGTTTTTTACCATTTCACAATTAATTGAAACATGTACAGAACATAAGATCCCACTTTTTATTCATTGGTCACCAAATAAAATAGATCAAGATTATAACTTACTGATTCTTTTGTAACCAAGTATCCCCCTCTCCCCTCACATAAAACCATTCAAGATTCCTTGAGAAAACATATCAACAGAAATACCCTTTTCTAATGACTTATATAAACACCAAGAGGTGTGAGTTCAGGAGATAAATGCTCACTTAATATGTTCACTACCATGATGATAATCATCATAATAATAACTAACTATATAAAGCAGTCACTGTTTTAAACCCTTACAATTATAATCTCTCTTAATCCTCATAAAAATTTTGAAATTAGGTGCCATTATCATCTCCATTTAAAGATGAAGGAACTGAGGTAAGCAAAAGGAAAATGACTCGCCCAGGATCATACAACTAGTAATTTTGAAATTGTAAATCTTAATTGTAAAATTGAATTTAAATCTTTCTGAATCTAGGATCAATGTTTTATCTACTGGGTTACTTTACTACCTTCCTTGATAGAGGAGATCAAGTATTGATTACATGCTCAATAGAGATTGCCAATGAAGAATGAATTCCTCTAGATGTCTCTTTTTGTGGTTCATACTATGTAGATACTTCAATCCTTAGAATAATATAGAGACTCTTGTAAAAAGTCTATTATCACTTAAAGAAGTTTTTCCTAACTAATCACACAAGAAAAACAGATTAGCTGAACAATATCTACTAACCAGATTACCACACACATTTTGATGGCAGACATAGAGCTTGTTAGTCACTCTGTCTATGCAGAGTACAGACAATAGAGATGAATGAAAAATTGAACCCAGATTTCAGAGGAGGAGAATTAAATGCACTTTCCCCCCTCTGAAACAATTGGGGTTAAGTGACTTGCCCAGGGTCACACAGGTAGGAAGTGTTAAGTGTCTGAGAACAGATTTGAACTGAGGTTCTCTTGACTTCAGGGCTGGTGCTCTATCCACTGCACCACCAAGATGCCCCATGAACTTAGTTTTAATGTTTGTAGTAATGAATGTGATTTTGCTGTTTACATTTTCTCTGTAGTTCAATTTTTCCCCCTTTAAATATGCCGTTTGTGGACACACATACATAACATACATGCAATTTATGTTTCATGCATATATATTTACTACTGGTATTTATTATTTATTAGCTTAAGTATGTTACAATTTCCTTTTTCTTTTTTAACCAAGTCTTTAAATTTTTTTTTTTTTTTTTTTTTTTTACTGTTTTCCTGTCTGAAATCAAGACTATTCACTTATTTTTTTTTTTCTTTCACTTGAAGCTTAGGCATCACAATATCTAATCTATTCCCTCATTTTAACTCTGAACACAGATATTTCACATGTAAACAAAATGATTGAATTCTGTTTTCTAATCCTTTCTAATCATTTTATGAGTGTACTCATTATATTAACATTCCTGGTTGTGAGTATCAGTTTTGTTTTTCCTTCACTCTAATTCTATTATAATTTTTGTTTCACTCCTTCCACCATTACAAATAAAAAAGCAGGGGAAAGGGAACAAGATAAATGTTACAAATAAAAAAGCAGGGGAAAGGGAATAAGATAAATGTGGACAAAATGTACTTGGACTCTTCTAATCCTTTGTCTTCCTTTTCTTCACTCAGTTCAGACTTGAAGTTGGTTTTGCTTTCCCTTATCCACTCTACCATTCTTCTTTATTACCACTTTTTTCTTTCTCTTATTTTCTATTTCTATATTGAATTTAATATATTTATTCTCTCAAGTCCATAAGCTTGCATATTCTTTTCTTTTTTAAATTTAGTATTTAATTTCCCCTCAGTTACATATAAAAACAATGTACACATTCATTTTTAAAACTTTATTTTCCAGATTATTTCTTTTGTCCCCTTCATAACCCTCGTTAAAGAGAATGCAACTAATTCAATATAGGTTATACATAGGTAATCTTGTAATACATTTCCATAATAGTGATGCTGTAAAAGAAAACAGACAACCCCTCCACTGACCAACAAAAAAATTAAAAAGTATTCTTTAATTTGCATTCAGGCATCATCAATTTTTTTTTCTGAGTATGGATTGCATTATTCAACCTAGTTCCTTCTGAGTTGTTCGCCATCATTGTATGGTTGAGAATAGTTATATCCTTCACAATCATTTTACAACATTGATATTACTTTATACACAGTACATTTCCCTTATATCAGCTTCTGGAAGTTTTCAGTTTTTTTTTTTTTTGGGAGCATCCTGTTCATCATTTCTTACAATAGAATAAAAGATGACATTAAAACTTTGAAAGGCCATTAAGAAATGTAGAAAAAAAAATGAGAAAACAAATGAAAGATATACAAAGAAGTCAATAGCTTAGAAAAGGAAAATAATTCCTTAAAAAATACAATTGGCCAAATGCAAAAAAAAAAAAAAAAAAAAAAGCCACTGAAGAAAACACCACCTTCAAAAGCAAAATTAATCAAAGAGAAAAAGAGATACAAAAGTTAACTGAAAAAAATCACACATAAAAACTAGAATGGGGCTAATGGAAGCTAATGATTCTATGAGCCATCAAGAATCAGTCAAACAAACTAAAAAGAATGAAAAAAAAGTTGAAGAAAATGTAAAATGATTCATTGGAAAAACAACTGACCTGGAATAGATGCAGGAGAGACAATTTAAAAATTATTGTTCTACTTGAAGGCCTCAACCAAAAAAAGAGTTTGGAACATTTTTCAGGAGATCATCAAGGAAAACTGGCTAATACACTAGTAACAGAACAGGAAATAGTCATTGAAAGAATCTCTTTATCAGCTCTGGAAAGATATCTCACAAGGAAAACCTCAAGTGGCATTGTTGCAAAACTCCAGCATCACAATCCAAGGGGAAAAAATACTGCAAGCTGCCAGACAAAAGCAATTCAAATATCAACGAACAACAATCAGGATCTGGAAGCATTTACAATAAAGTATTGGAGGAACTGGAATACCATATTCCAGAAGACAAAGGACCTGGGATTACAGTAAAGAATTAACTACCCAATGAAAGGTTGGGTAATTACCCAGGGGAAGTGATGGAGCGTCAGTGAAGTAAAAAACTCTCAATCATTTTTATTAAAAAAATCAGAACTAAACACAAAATTTAATCTACAGTCACAGAACTCAAGAGAAGCATAGAAAGATAATTTCTAGGGAAATTATATCCCTAGATGGGAAAATATCATCTTTAACTTTTGAGAACTATATCTGTCACAGGGGCATTACATGGATGGAGGGTATGGTTGTGAATGGTCTCTAATGTGATAACATCAAAGAAAAAAGACATTAAAGGGTAGGAAAAGGTCTCTACTGGAAAAAGCAGAAAGGGATGATATAATGAAAAAATTAGTTCACATGGAGTTGCAAAAGACCTATTACAATCATGGGGAAAGAAGGGGGAGAATGAGCATTGTTTGAAACTCATTCTCATCAATTTTTGGCTCAAAGAGGGAATAACATAACCATTCAGTTGGATATAGAAATGTATATTATCCCATAAAAATGCAGGATGAAAAAGGGGGAAATGAAGGGAAGGAGGGATGATAGAAGGAAAGGCAGGTAGAGGGTGAGATGGGTTAAAAAATAAAACATTACTTAAAAGAGGAACAGATTGGAAAGAGAGAGCAAAAGTATATAAAGGATAAAATAGGATGAAAGGAAAGATAGTATTACTAATCATAACTGTAAATGTGAGTGGAACAAACTCTCCCATAAAATAGAAGCAAATAGCAGAGTGGATTAAAAGACAGAATCCTATAATATGTTGTTTACAAGAAACACATTTGAAACAGAGAGATACATATGTAGTAAAGATAAAAGACTGGAGAAGAATTTATCATGCTTTATCCAAAGCAAAAAACCAAAAAGAAAAAAAAAAACAGGTGTAGCAATTCTGATGAAACAGATAAAGCAAAAGTAAAAATAGATCTAATTAAAAGAGACAAGGAAGGAAAGTACATATTGTTAAAGGTACCATAAACAATGAAATAGTAGTGATATTAAATACATATACACCAAATTTTAGATCATTCATATTCCTAGAGAAAATATTAAGCTAGCAACAGGAGAAAACTGACAGCAAAATTATATTGAGAAGGGGCCTCAACTTCCGCCTCTTACAATTAGACAAATTAAATACAAAATAAATAAGAAAGAAATTAAGGAAATTAATAGAATCCTAGAAAACCTAGATATAATAGATCTTTGGAGAAAATTGAATAGGGACAGAAAGGAATATACCCTTTCCTACAACTGTACATGGCACAAAGATTTACCATGTATTAGGCCACTAAAAACCTCACAATTAAGGCAGAAATAGTAAATTCTTCTTTTTCTGACCATGATCCAATAAAAATTATATTTAATAAAGGACCAGGGAAAGATACACTAAAAACCAATAGGAAGTTAAATAATTTAATTCTAAAAAATGAGTAGGTCAAACAAATCACAGAAACAATCCATAATTTCATCCAAGTGTATTGCAATAACGAGGCAATATATTAACATTTGTGGGATGCAGACAAAGCAGTTCTTAGGGGAAATCATATAATATAAATATGTATTTATGTTATAATAAAGAGTTATATGAATAATATAGAGAAAGAGATTAATGAATTGGGCATGCAACTAAAAAACAAAACAAAACTAGACAACCAACAAATTTAAACCTCCCAATTAAATACCAAATTAAAAATTCTGAAAAAATCAAACAAAATAGATAAATCTTTGATTTATCTGATTAAAAAAGGAAAAGCAAAAAAATTGTCAGTATCAAAAATGAAAAGGATGAACTTACCATCAATGAAAAAGAATTTAAAGTACTAATTAGAAGCTATTTTGCCCAACTGTATGGCCGCAAATTTGACAATCTAAGTGAAGTGGATAAAAATTTATAAAAACATAAATTGACCAAATTGATAGAAGAGAAAATAAATTACTTAAATACCCCCATTTTAGAAAAAGAAACTGAACAAGCCATCAATGAATTGCTAAGAAAAAATCTACAGGCCAGATGGATTTACAAGAGAATTCTACCAAACATTAAAGTAAAAGTCATTCCATTGCTATGCGAACTATTTGGAAAATAGGGAAAGGAGCCCTACCAAATTCTTTTTATGACACTGATATGGTGCTAATACCTAAAACATATAGGGTCAAAAGAGAGAAAAACAATTACAGACCAATTTCCCTAATGAATATTGATGCAAAAATTTTAAATAAAATGTTAGCAAAGAGATTCTGCAAATTATCAGTAGAACAATATACTATGACCATGGGGGTTTATATGAGGAATGCAGGGCTGGTTTAATATCAGGGAAACTATTGCATAACAGAACAGAAATCATATGATAATTTCAATAGATACTGAAAAACTTTTGACAAAATACAGTATCCATTCCTATTATTCAGGATTATACTAGAAATGTTGGCTTTAGCAAAAAGAAAAGAAAAAGAAATTAAATGACTTAGAACAGGCAATGAGGAAATAAAATTATCCCTCTTTGCAGATGATATGATAATATATTTATACAATCTTAGAAAATCAGCAAAACAATTGACAGCTTTTGCAAAGTTACAGGATATAAAATAAACTCTCACAAATCATCAGCATTTCTATATGTTATTGACAAAACCCAGCAGCAAGAGAAAGAGAAATTCTATTTAAATCAACTGTAGATAAAATAAAATACTTTGGGGGGTCTACCTGCCAAGACAATCTCAGGAACTGTACGAACACAAACAAAATACTTCTCACACAAATGAATTCTGATATAAACAGTTGGAAAAATATCAATTGCTCATTGGTAGGTCAAGCTAATACAATAAAAATGACAATTCTACCTAAATTAGCCTATTTGTTTAGTGCCATATCAATCAAATAGCCAAAAAATATTTTATATAGCAAGAAAAAAAATAATAGAATTCATCTGGAAAAACAAAAGATTAAGAATATCAGGGGAATTAATGGAAAAAAAAAAGCAATGGTGACTTACAAGTACCAGAACTAAAACTATAATATAGAAGAACAGTCATCAAAACCATTTGTAGAGACTAAAAAATAGAGTGGTAGGTCAGTGAAATAGATTACATACACATGACACAATAATCAAATGACCATAGTAATCTAGTATTTGATAAACCTCCAAACTCCAGCTTCTGGGATAATAACTCACTATTTCACAAAAATTGCTGGGAAAATTGAAAAATAATATGTCTGAAACTCGTCATTGACTCATATCTCACACTCCATACCAACATAATATCAAAATGAGTACAGGATTTAGCCATAAAGAGTCATGCCATAAGCAAATTAGGAGATTAAGAGATAATTTACCTATCAAAATTTTGGAGAAGGGAGGAATTTAAGACCAAAGAAGAACTAGAGAACAATATGAAATGTAAAATGGACTACTTTGATTACATTATTTTAATTATTGTAATTAAAATGTTTTTGCACAAACAAAACCAACAGAAACAAGATTAAAAGGGAAGTACAAAACTAGGGAAAAAAATCTTTACAGCCAGTGTTTCTGGAAAAGTAGCATTTCTAAAATATATAAAGAACTGTGTCAAATTTATAAGAATAAAAATCATTTCCCAATTGATAAATGGTAAAAGGAAATGAACAATTTTCAGACAAATCATCTACAATCATTTAAAAAAATTCTCTAAATCATTATTGATTATTATTAATTGGAGAAATTAAAATTAAAACAACTCTGAGGTACCACCTCTCAAAGGACTATAAAACTATTCATACCCTTTGACCCAGCAGTGCCATTGTACACAGTAACAGAAAGATGAACTATGTGTGATGATCAACTATGATCCTGGTTCTTCTCAGTGTTGATCCAAGGCATTTCTAATAACTTTTGGATAGCAAATGCCTCTGTCTTCTGAAAAACAACTATGGATTTGTAATGTAAATCAACACATTCTATGTTCTCTTCTTTCTGTGTTTTTTTCTTTCTCATGGTTTTTAGTTTTTGTTTTAATTTTTCTCCCCCAACATAATTTATAAAAAGTGTATTAAAATAAATTAAAAATTAAAATGGAAAAAAGAGAAAAGAACTGCTATAAATATTTTTCTGTATGTAATTGTTTTCCTTTTTTAAAAAAAATCTATTTTGGAAGATAGACCAGGAGTGGTATTGCTAGGTAAAATGGTAGGACTGGTTTTATAGCCCTTTGGGGACAGTTTCAAATTGCTCTACAGAATGTTTGAATCAGTTCCCAGTTCTACCAGAATTTCATTAATGTATCATTTCCTTCACATCCCCTCCAACAATTGTGATTTTCCTTTTCTGTTCTATTATACAATCAAATAGGTATACAGATACATGGTAGTACTTCAGAATTATTTTAATTTGCATTTCTCCAATCAATAGTGAGAGCATTTTTTATGATTATATATTCATCTGAATTCTTCTGACTAATTCATCTGAAAATTGTTCTTATATTTTGATAGTTTACCAATTGAAGAATTGCTCTAATTTAAAAAAAAATAAATTTGACTCAATTTTCTGTTTGAGAAATGAGGTCTTTAGCAGAGGAACTTCAACATTCCCCCCCCTCCCCATTACTCTAGTTTACTGTATTCCCTCTGCTTTATTCTGTTCTCTCTCTTCTTTCAACCTGCCCCTCCTCAAAACTGTTTTGCTTATTTACTGTTCCCTCCCCAAATATGCCCTCCTTTCTATCTGTCCCATCTTCCTTATTTCCTTTTCCTTCTATCCTTTACCTACTACTATCTATTAGCCTAGAGGATAGGATAAAGACAGATTTCTCTATGTGCATGTTTATTTCCTCTTTGAGCCAATTCTGATGAAAGTTATTCCTTTTTAGCTTTTTTCTCTTTAGCTTTCAACTCTTTTTCTCCACTGTAAATTTTTTTCTTTTTTCTTTTATATGTGATAATTTATCTGATTCTACTTTTTCTTATTTCTTTTATATGTGACAATTTATCCCATTTTACTTCTCCTTTTTTTCTCCAGTACATTCCTCTCTCACCTCTTAATTTTAATTTTTTATAGATATCCCTTCATATTCAATTAACACTTATGCACCCTGTCTATCTATCTATCTATCTATATATATATATATATATATATACGTATATATACATGTATATATACGTATATATACATATATAACTAACAGATCTGGAATACCATTTTTTAAGGCCTCTGATACTTTCATGTAGAGATAGCTAAATCTTATGTTATCCTGACTCTATAGCTCCAAAATATTGGAATTGTTTCTTTCTGGCTGACTGCAGTATTTTTTTCCTTGACCTGTGAACTTTGGAATTTAGCTATAATATTCCTGGGAATTTTCATTTGGGAATCTCTTTCAGGAGGCGATCGGTGAATTCTTTCAATTTTTATCTTACATGCATTCTGGTTCTAGAATATCAGGAAAGTTTTCCTTGATAGTTTATTAAAAGGTTATGTCTAGGCTCTTTTTAAAATCAAGGCTTTCATATAGTCTAATAATTTTGAAATGATCTCTATTGGATTTATTTTCCAGGTCAGTTGTTTTTTTCTAATGAGATATTTCATATTGGTGTCTATTTTTTTCATTCTTTTGGTTTTGTTTTATTGTTTCTTGACCTCTCATAAAGTCATTAGCTTCCATTTGCTGAATTCTAATTTTTAAGGAATTATTTTGTTCAGTGAGCTTTTGTACATGTTTTTAATTTCATTTTACTTTTAAATGAGATGTTTTCTATAGTGGATTTTTTTCCCATTTGGCCAATTCTGCTTTTTTATATGACTGTATATTGTTTGGATTTTTTATAAAAAACTTTTTGTTTTCAAAATATATGCATAGATAGTTTTCAGCATTCACCCTTACAAAACCTTGTGTTCCAATTTTTTTTCTCCCTCCCTTCTCCTATTCCCCCCTAGACAGCAAAAAATCCAATATATGTTAAACATGTTCTTTTATATATATTTCCACAATTATTATGCTGCATAAGAAAAATCAGTTAAAAAAGGAAAAAAATGATAAAGAAAACAAAATACATGCAAACAACAATAAAAGTGAAAATACTATGTTGTTTTCCAGTCCTCATAGTCCTGTACCCAATGATAGCAAAAATTCTCCTTTAATCTTTTTCTGACTATTTGATGCCCTACTATCTGTGCTGAGAATCCCCAAAGCTGCTGCTCTGATGATGCAGCAGTCCTCCATGTATGGCCTGTGATGCCTGTAATGTTTTTCCAAGATGAACCAACACTATGACAAGCCAGATCTTTCATGGAGACCTCCTCATTGTTTCATTCTTATGCTTTGTGGTTTCTGCTACTTTTGAATTCTTTTGAAAAATTATTTTATAATTGTTTGTAGGAAAATTTGGGAGAATTCATTCATCTATTTTCTTGGTTTCCTCTCCCCTTCTATTCTATTAAAATTTTATTTCCTATAGGATTAAGCTAATATTTGTTTTATGTGTTGTTATATTCTACTTGTATCATCTTTTTTTTATCATTGAAGTAGCATATTTTTTGTATTGACTGATTTTTTTGGTACCTCATCTTTTAATTTCTAGTTGATTCATAGGTTTTTATCTTTGAATTGAAAAGTGGGGTTTTGAAAACTCTGAAATTTCTTGCTGTCTAATATTGAATTTCTTTCAGCATGTAACAGCATTATATTTTATATTTTCACAGTGTCCTGATTCTAACAATTATGGTCAAATTTCTTTTGTGTTGTATTGAATGTAGTATTCAGGTTTTCTCTTTGGCCATAATTTTCAGATCTTCGACTAACTCTCAAAATATTTCCTCTCATTTTATGATTCTATGTCAGTTTTTTTTTTATTATAAAAATCTCACATATACTTCTGACTTTCATTCTTTGTACTCAGAATCAGTAATATAGCAGAATTGAGAATAAGCCTACAGATGATCATTTCTCTCTATTATTGATAACCATAATTATAATAATTACTAATAACAGAGAGAAATTTAAAAAAATTCTATTCAGATTGATAAAATGCACAAAATAACTGGGCGTCTACCTAATACGATACACAGAGCATATATAAAAACAATGTAAGCCATTCCTTATGGAAATAAATATGAATGATTATTAGAATGATATTAATTCCTCATGGTTTGGCCAGCCATGTAATAAAAATAACAATATTCCCTAAATTAAATAACAGAATTAGTGTCAAACCAATCAAATAACCAAGAGAATGATTAGATTAGACAAAATAATAACAAAACTCATCTTGAGGATCAAAAGGTCAAGAATCCTAAAAGAAACAATGCATTGAAGGACATCTAGCAGTATAAGTTTTCAAATTACATTAAAAAACAGTAAACATGAAAATCATTTGATACCCTTAAAACATAGAACACTTGATCAATTGACCATATTAAATAAATAAGACTCAGAAACAATATACAATCATAATATTAGTAGGATAAACCTTAGCTTAATAGCTATCAGGTATATATTCTATATTTACAAAATCTCTGGGAAAACCAAAAAAGACCCTGTAAGAAATTAAGTTTGATCAATAACTTACCAAACTATATTGCAAATAAACTCCTAATACATATGTGGCCTAAATATAAACGATCCTTGGAGACTTTTTTTTCTAACTTTTCTAACACTAATTTAACTAAGGATTAACTTAATTAATTAACTAAACTTAACTAAACAAAGGATAGACATAATCATAGAAGATAAAATGAAGAATGTGTGTGTGTGTGTGTGTGTGTGTGTGTGTGTGTGTGTATGTGTGTGTGTGTGTGTGTATGACAATCATGGTAAAGTGACTTGCCTAGATCATGCAGCTAGTTTTGTATCAAGTGACTCAGGCCAGATTTGAACTCAAATCATCCTTCCTCAGGGTTGGTTCTCTTTTCACAGTGTCATCTAGCTGCCCCTGAAAATGAGGAATTTTGATTACCTAAAATTGAAAAACTTTTGTGCAAGCAAAATTCATAAGCTTAGATTTGAAAGAAAAACAGTTAACAAGGAAAAAATTAAATTTCTCTGCTGAAAGTTCTGCTATCCAAGATTATAAATAATTAACACAAATACATATGAAAAGAATTATTTCCTAATAGATATGATAGATATATCAATAGATATGAACAGATCATTTTCAAATTAAGAAAATTATCAATAAAATATGAAAAAAGCTTCATATCAATGATAATAAAATGGAAATCAAGTAACTTTTTCATTTATAGTCCACAAGATCATAGATTTAGAGTTAGAAGCTTAGAGGTCACGGAGTCCAATCCTTTTACTTCACAGATAGGAAACTAAGATCCTGAAAGATTAAGTAATTTGCTCAAAATTATATAGTAGATAAGTTTCCAAGGTAGAATTTCAATTTAAGTCTTCCTGACTCCATTTTTAGCCCTCTTCCATGGCAAGTATTCTTTCATATCTACAATCATGTAAATGACTTATAGTGAATACTTATAGTGGGTTTATTGCTTTTTCTTATTAGTTTTTTAAAAATTAATATGTCATACTAAAATCCACCTTCAGTCTTTTCCATTAAGGTTTCTTTCATGAATATGCTAAATTTATATAACGGTTTTTTTTTTTGATAAATTTAATTACAGAGATAACTTTGTTCAATGGGATCATAAAATGGGAAAACAGCTTCACAAAAGATATTTATTTCCATTAATAAGGATATTTTATTTATAATTTAAAGGGAAGCATTCCTTGAAGACTATGAAGTCCTCTAGATAACTTCTTTTTGCCAATGTCATGTTGATTTCTTCAAGTGGTAGAACACTACAGAACCTCCCCAATAAAATTTGTGACCATATTAAAGAAATTGCCCCAACAATTCATTCAGGAAAAATCAATCTGTGAAGAACACCTCTTGGTCACATTATGAACTATACTGCTATGAAATGCCTCCAATAGGTCAGAACATAAGTTTATCCATCTTGTGCAGGGATTACAGAGGTACAATGAAATAGATTCAGAATGAAATAGGAGATAGGGATTAAGCCAGATCACGGATGAGAAATTATGCTTTGAAGAATCTTGTTTTGCTCCTTGATGCAAAAACATATCACATTCTTTAATGTCTGCATTTACCATTTTACTATGGAAGACAAGAATAATATAATGAAAAGATTGTATATTTTTTGTTAATATTTGATTTAGTTAGCAACACTTGTGGGAAAGCTTATTTATTTATAATACAAATGTTGGATGAATAACCTAATTATAGTTCATGTACTCTGAAAAACAATTTATAGTTTTGCTGATCAAACAGCATGAGATGGGAGGGGAAGTATTGGATTTGTATTTAAAAATCTGGCTGCCATTTAACTGTCTGTATGATCTTGGGTAAGTCACAACCTTTCTAGGTTATATGTAAAAAAAAAGTTAGGTTGGTATAAACTAGATGCACTTTTTCTAAATTTTAGCTCTAAATTTGTGATCCTGTACTACTGACCTTGAAAAATCTGCCTATAAATTGATACTAATTATTAGAAAAATTTTGGTTTCCCCACTTAATCCTTCTCTATCTTTTTATAATGTGTGAAAAGCCATTAAAAAAGTTCTCAAACTCTTCTTTTATCTTAACTTCCTTCTGCATTTGTTAATTCATTCTCCATCCCCCTTCCCTCAGTTTGCGTATTTACTTCAAGACAGGCTAAATTAATAAAAACAAGGGAGCTTTTACATTCTTTTTAAAAGGGAGGAAATATGTAAAATAAAAAATGACATTTTCTTCAAGGTGATGGTATAATGGGGAGAGCATACTTATGTCATCACACATTCATACCCACTGGACCCACCCGGCACAATTTCCTCTTTCTGTTTTCCTTTCCTTCCCCAATCTAGAAGCTCTCAATATTAATTAAACCATAGGTCTACTCCCTATCCCAGGTATCATGCCTGATACATTTTAGGCACCTAATGATTCTTGTTGATGATTGAATAAATTTAGAATCAGAAGACTGAAATTCAAATAGCCACTTCAGTTGCTAGCTAGCTCTGTGATCTTAGAAGTCACCTCACTATCACTTGCTTCACTTTTTCTTCTGTAAAATTATTGTGATTAAATAGGATGATAAATCTAGATATGAAATGACACGATGATTATTTAGTTATTTATTTACAACTCCCCACATTAACAAACAGAAACAGAGAACCAAAGAATTTAGCTGGCTTCTACAAGGATACAAATGTAGAATGGAATTTTAACTTGGGTCAGGAAACTCTAAATTCATTGATCTCCATAAAAGAGAATAAATGTGCAAAAATGTAGCAGTCCTTTTTATAGTAGCAAATAGCTGAAAATTGAGTGGACGCCCCTCAATTTGGGAACAGCTGAGTTATATGAATGTGATGGAATATTATTGTTCTATAAGGAATAATGAACAGGCTGATCAGAAAAGTGTGAAAAAACCCCCACATGAACTGGTGCTAAGTAAAATGAATAAAACCAAGAGAACATTGTACACAGTAGCAAACAAGATTATATGATGGTCAACATGGCTCTTTTCAATAATGAGGTGATTTAAGGCTATCCCAATAAACTTATGACAGAAAGTGTCATCCAGAGAGAGAACTATGGAGACTGAATGTGGATGAACGTATAGTATTTTCACCTTTTTTTGGGTGGTTGTTTGTTTAGTTGCTTTTTTCCTCCTTTCTTGTTTTTTTTTTATTTTACCTTTTTTTATAATTTTGCATATATCTCACAACTGCCCTATCAGATTTATAGTATAATAATTACATTTTGCAGATGAGGAAATTGAGGCTCAAAATAAAAAAAAAATTGTTCATGGGCTCATTGTTAATGAATATTTAAGAAATGATTTGAATATCAGAATACAGGTAACCAAACCCAGCACTCTTTCCATTCTGTAACACTCCATTTCAGAGTAACAATGGAAAGGTATCAGGAGGGAATAACAGCAAGAACAGTAACAACAAGAACCACATAATCTACTCAATAACTATTTTAGCTAAAGTTTTTGGTTAGTAATATAGATAACTATAGATTGAGGATTTAAGTAAAACTCATAAAATATTAATGAAGCATAGTTCCTATAATCCCAAGGCAGCAATAGAAAAATTAACATTTCCTCATCAAAAAGTGAGAAATTTGATAAATATACTCAGAGCTTACAGTTTAAAACTTATAGAAATAATTCTGAAACAGACATTATTTCATGACAGCATTAAAAGCGTACAGTAGGCAAATGCAGCTGAAATCATCAAATGTAGCAAAAACTACTTTATCTCCAAGTGTATTCTATGAAATGTATAAGATTAAAAAATAGAACCAAAAGACCCTTGATGAATGGACAGAAAAAGAAGAAATGAAGGAAGGAAAAGGAAGAAAAAAAGAAGGAAGGAATGAAGGAAAGAAGAGTATTTATTAAGCATTTACTAGATCTTACTTAGCAGGCTAAGGAGGAAACTGATGCAAAAATGAAGACATTATTAGGTGGTTTCTGCATTAACTTAACTAACAGTATGTCACCAAAGAAACAAAATGAAGAAGTGACCAAAAAATATATATCCTTAGGAGACCAGACATTGTCTGATGTAGTTAATGTTAGGAAATAGTAGATACTGTAGATTGTATCACTGCATATTAGAAAAATATTTCCCCATCATGTAGCTAGTAAGATATAACCTGGTGGCCAAAATTATGCAATAAAAATTCACTATCTTTTATAAAATAATATATGAGAAATTTCCATTATATAAATATAGACCTCAATATATCTTTGAGAATTCCACACAAAAAGTATAGTGGAACTATATCACTATTGCTCACAAAACAATTGCCCATATTGCCTGGATACACAGAAGCTTTATATATATATATATATATATATATATATATGTAACAACACAACATTTTAAACTTATATCATCACAACAAATACTCATAACCTTAAGTTGTAGAGAAAAAAAAATTTCAAAATATTGGATTTTTGCCTTGTAAAATACTATGTTACCATGATCATTTACTACCGTGCATAGTGTATACTGAATCTAATTTATTCCATCGATCCACAACAATTGGCTAGTATACAATTATTAATGTTTGTGCTAATTTTGGCCTAATAATGAACACCAAGAAAACAAAGATACTCTGTCAGTCATCACCATTCCATCTATATTATCCATCTAAAGATTATAGCAAATAGAGAAGTTTTGGATGCTGTAGATAAGTTCTCTTACCTTGGCAGTATACTTTCTAGGGATGTCCACATTGATAATGAAGTTCATGAACACATTTCCAGAGCTAGCTTAGTGTTTGGGAGCCTGAAGGAACATGTAGAAGAGAAGAGTTTAGACTGATTACCAAATTGAATGTCTACTGAGCTGTTGTATTCACCACCTTATTGTATGCCTGTGAAACCTGGATAATATACTAGCTCCATGCCACTTCCATTTGAATTGTTTTAAGAAGAGTCTAAAAACCACCTGGCATGATAAGGTATCAGACACTGAGGTCCTTTCTCGAACTAAAGTGACAAGCATTTAAACTCTACTGCAAAGAATGCAACTCTGTTGGGTTGGTCACATTGTTCGAATGCCAAACACTCACTTGCCAAAAAGGCTATTTTATGGAAAATTCATATAGAGCAAGCACTCGTGTAGTGGTCAGAAAAAGCATTACAAGGACACTCTCAAGGTATCTCTTAAGAGCTTTAAAGTTGATTGCATGACATGGTAGACACCAACATAAGACTGCCTAGAATGCCATGCCCTCATTAGAGAAGGTGCTATGCTGTATGAGCAAAACAGAATTGAAGTCACTTAAAAGAAACTAGTGATTCACAAAATTAGAGAATGAACCACAAATGGTCATATGGATTATTTGTACCCATCCTATGGCAGAGCATTCGGAACTCACATTGGTCTGATTTGGTCCTATTTGACAACAACAGACAACAAGCAATGAACTACTATTTTCACTTTGTAATACAGTTTGAGAGGTGGTGCAGCTAAGCCACTTTCATTTACATTTCTTTTTTTAAAAATGAATTCCCTTGATATTCTTGACTTTTGTTTTTCCAGATGATTATGAATTTTGTTATGATTTCTATGGTTTCATAAAATAAAAATGGAGTTTGATATGGCACTGAATAAGAAGATGGATTTAGGTAGAATTATCATTTTTATTATATTACCTAAGTCTACCCATGAGTAATTAATATTTTTCAAATTGTTTAGATTTGGTTTTATTTGTGTGAAAAATGTTTTGAAATTGTGTATATATGGTTTTTGAATTTATTTTGACAGGTAGGCTGCAAGTATTTTATATTGTCTACAGTTGTTTTTAATGAAATTTTACTTATTATTTTCTGCTATGGACTTTATTGGTAATATGTAGAAATGCCAATGATTTGTGTGCTTATTTTATATCCTACAACTTTGTTAAAATTGTTAATTGTCTCAATTAGTTTTTTTTTAAAAAGTGATTTTCTAGGATTCTTTAATTATTCCTATTAATCTAATTACCTTCTGTCATGTTTACTTTATGGTTAGATTCATCTAATTTTGAGAGGGCAAAGTTGAGGTTCCTCACTAATAGAGTTTTGCTTATTATTTCCTCCTGGAACTTATTTAATTTTTCCTCTAAAATTTATATCATGTGTAAAGAATGATAAGTATGTTTCCTCATTGCCTATTCTAATTCCTTCAAATTCTTTTTTCTTGTCTTATTGCAATAGCTAGTATTCTGAGTATAATATTGAATAAAAGTGATGATGGGCTTCCTTGCTTCACCCCTGATCTTATTGGAAAAGCTTCTAGCTTATCCCCATTATAGTTAATTCATGTTGATGGTTTTTAGATATGTACTATTTAGTATTTTAAAGAAAACTCCACTTACGTCTATGTTTTCTAGTGCTTTTAACAGGTGTGATTATTTTATTTTGACAAGAGTTTTATCTTGATCAATTGAGGTAATTAGGAAATTTTTGTCAGTTTTGTTATTGAAATAATCAATTATACTGATAGTTTCCTTAATATTGAACTAGCTCTGTATTCTTGGTTTAAATCCCAACTGGTCATAGTATGCGACCTTTGTTATATATTACTTTAACTTTCTTGCTGGTATTTTATTTAATATTTTTGCATCAGTATTTATCATAGAAATTGGCATATAATTTTCTTTTTCTTTCTTTCTTTTTTTTTTTTTTTTTTTTTTTTTGCTATTTCCACTTAAGGTACAAGCACTATAATTGTATTGTAAAAGAAATTGATAGAACTCCTTTTTTGACTTTCTCTATACGTTGGAATCAATTGTTCTTTAAATCTTTAGTAGAATTCACTTGTGAATTTATGTGGTCTGAAGGATGTTTTTCTTATTAGGCTCATTTATGGATTGTTCAATTTCTTTTTCTAATATAGGGCTAAATATTCTACTTTCTATTCTGTAAGTCTAGGTAATTTATGTATTTGTAAATCATTATCTGTTTTATTTATATTGTCAGAATTTTTGATATATAAATGGATAAAAACAGCTTTTGTTATTTGCTTTAATTTCATCTTCATTGGTGGTGAATTCACCCTTTTCATTTTTGATACCAGTAATTTTTTTTTTCTTCCTTGGTTTTAATCAAATTAACCAGTGGTTTATCTATTTCAGAGTTTTATTTTCAAATAAAAGTTTTCCTTTCAAAAAAGAAATTACTTTATTTATCAGCACAATCTTTGTGCCTAACATTCCTAAAATTTTATTAGTCTAATTACTTTCTTATCTTTACTTCATGACTACATTTATTTAACTTTGAGAGGGCAAAGTTGAGGTCTAGTAGAATTTTATTGGTTATTTCCTCCTGGAATTTATTTAATTTTTTTCTCTAAGAATTTGGATGCTTTTTCTTTCATGTATAAAAGTTTACTATTGATATCATTTCATTGTCTATGTTACCTTTTAACAAAATATATTTCCCTAGTTATTTCATTTAATTAGACTTATTTTTGTTTTTGTTTTGTCTAAGATCATGATGGTTACCTTGCAATTTCTTTTTTTTTTCCACTTCAGTTGAAACGTAATAGATTTTGCTCCAGCCCCTCATTTTGATTCTGTATGTGTCACTCTTTCTAGTATGTTTCTTGTAAATAACATTTTTGGATTCTGGTTTTTAATTCATTCTGCTAACTCTTCTATTCATGGATGAGTTCTTCTCACTTACATTCACAGTTATGAATACTGTTTATTTTCCTCCATCCATTTCCCTCCCTGTTTTTCTGTTTCCTTCTTTCTCTCCCTTCTCTTTACCCCCTCACCCTCTGCTCTTTCATCCTTCTTCAAAAATCTGTTTTTGATTCTGTCTTCCTTATTCTACTTTCATTTATACAGCACTGATCCCTTTTTCTTTTCTGCTTCCCCTCCTATTTCCTTGTATAGTAAAATAAATTTCTAAATCCAACTTAGTGTGCATGGTATTCCCTCTTTAAACCAATTCTGATGAAAGTAAGATTCAAGCTTTGTCCAACCTCATCCCCATCTTCTTTGCACTGCAAAAATCTCTTCCTTTCATACTCTTCTATGTGAGATAATTTCCCCTCTTCTTCTTCTCCCTTTCCCTTTCTCCCAGTGTATTCCTTTCCCCACCCCCTTTCTATTGCTTTTTGAAAAAAACTCACACACATGTCCTCCATCTATATATCTATATATCTATGTGTGTGTGTGTGTGTGTGTGTGTATATATATATATATATATATATATATATATATTCCTTCTAATTTCACAATAATGACAATTTTTTTAAGGAGGTACACTTATCATCGTCCAATATAATTATGTAAACATTTCATCTGTTTTGATTCCCTTATAATTTCTTTTCCATGTTTAGCTTTTTGTACTTCAAGTTTTATATTTGAAAGTAAATTTTCTATTCAATTCTGGCCTTTTTATCATTAAAGAATGCTTTAAAGTTTGCTATTTCATTAAATATCTATTTTCCTCAAAAACATTATGCTCAATTTTTTTCTGCTTAGGTTTTTCTTAATTGTAATAGTAGCTTTTTTCAATTCTAGACTGTCATATTCTAAGTCCTCCTATCTTTTAGTGTAGAAACTGCCAAATCTTGTTATTATCCTAACTATGGCTGCACCATACTTGAATTGTTTCTTTCTGACTGTTTGTAATTTTTTCATCGATTTTGGAGCTCCAGAATTTGGCCTGGGATTTTTCATTTTGGGTTTCTTTCAGAAGGTAATTGGTGCTTTTTAAAAATTTCTATTTTACTTTATGGTTCTCAGATATCAGGACATTTTTACCTTGATAATTTCTTTAAATATGGTATCTAGGCTTTCTAAAAAATATTTAGCAATTTGTTTTTGCCCAGTTTCATGAAAAGCAAATTTTTAACATTTATTTTTTTAAAAGTTTGAGTTTCAGCTTCTTTCCCTTATTTCTATCTTACCCTCTACCCATTAAGAAGGCAAGCAATTTGATATAGGTTATACATATGTAGTCATGAAAAATATTTACATTAATAGTCATCTTGTAAAAGAAAATATAGACCAAAATAAAACCATCAAGAAAAACAAAGTTAAATAAATACTTCAATCTATTTGGATACTATCAGTTTTTTTTTTCTGGAGCTGGATAGCATTTTTCATCATAAATCCTTCAGAGTTATTTAAGATCACAGTATTACTAAAATAGATTAAGCCATTCACAGCTGATCATCTATAATACTGCTGCTACTTTGTATGTAGTACATTTCATTTTGCATCAGGTCATGTAAATTTTTCCAAGCACATATTTTTCCTGAGAGCATCCTGTTCATCATTTCTTAAAGCATCATAGTATTCCAACATAATCATGTACCATGGTTTATTTAGCTATTCTCTAATTGATGGGGATCCCCTCAATGTCCAATTCTTTGCACCCAGAAAAGCTGTCATAAATATTTTTGTACATAGACAACCTTTCCTTTTTGCTTTTTATTTATTTTTGGATAGAAAGCTAGAAGTGTTATTGTTAGGTCAAAGGGCATTCTTAAGTTTATAACCTTTTGGGCACACTTCCAAATTGCTCTACAGAATAGTTGAATCAGTCCATAACTGCACCAAATTGCATAATGTCTCATTTTTCTCACATCCCCTCCAATATTTGTCACTTTCCTTTTCTATCCTATTAGTCAATCTAATAGGTATGAGGAAGTCTGTCAGAATTGTTTTATTTGCATTTCTCCAATCAATAGTGAGTTAGAACATTTTTCATATGGCTATAGATGATTTTGATTACTTCATCTGAAAAGTGTTCATATCTTTTGATCATTTATCAATTGGGGGATGGGTCTTATATTTATAAACTTGACTCAGTTATCTATAGGCTTGAGAAACAAAGCCATTATCAAACTTCTTCAAAATTTTCCCCATAATTACTCTAACTATATTTCCCTCCATCTTATCTTTGTTTTTTTCTATTCTCTCTCTCTCTCTCTCTCTCTCTCTCTCTCTCTCTCTCTCTCTTTCTTTCTCTCTCTCTCTCTCTCTCTCTCTCTCTCTCTCACTGTGTGTGTGTGTGTGTGTGTGTGTGTATGTCTCTCTCTCTTTCTTTGTCTCTCTTTGTCTCTCTTTCTCTCTCTCCTTTAAAACTATCTTTTTTCAAATGTTTTGCTTCTGACTACCACCTCCTTCAGTCTCCTTTTCATTACTTCCATTTTCTTTTATTCCTCCTTCCCCTCCTCCTTTCCTATAGGGTAAGTACTTCTAATGAAAGTATAGTTCACTTACTCCCTATAATCTCCCCATTCTCTCCTGTAAAAACATTTTCTTTCCTCTTTTGTGAGGTAATTTACCTCATTCTACCTTTTCCTTTCTCTTTCTTTCAGTACATTTCTCTCTCAACCTTTAAGATTTCTTTTTTTTAGATATTATCCCTTCATATTCAATTCATATTTATGCCCTCTGTCTATACATACCTTCTAACTCCTCTAATAAGGAGAAAGTTCTTCTAAGTTATAAGTATCATCTTCCTGTATAGGAATAGAAACAATGTAATTTTATTAAATCCCTTATGATTTCCTTTTCCTGCTTACCATTTTATGTTTCTCTTCAGTCTTATATTTGAAAGTAAAATTTTCTATTGAGCTCTGCTATTTTCATTAAGAATGCTTTGATAGTTCTCTATTTCATTGAATTTCCATTTTTTTTTTTTGCCTGACAGATTATAGTTTTGCTGAATAGGTGATTTTTGTTTGCAATCCTAGATCTTTTGTCCTTCAGAACATTATATTCCAAGCCTTCTGATCCTTTAATGTAGAAGCTATTAAAACTTTTCTTATCCTGATTGTGACTCCAGCATGCTTGAATTGTTTCCTTCTCACTGCTTGCAATATTTTCTCATGACCCAAGAGCTCTGAAATCAGGCTTTAATATTCATGGGACTTTTCATTTTGGGATATCTTACATGAAGTGATTTATGGATTCTTTCAATTTCTATCTTATACTCTGGTTCTAGAATATCAGGGCCATTTTCCTTGGAAATTACTTGAAAGTTATTATCTAAGATGTTATTTTTTTTTAAAAAAAATAATGGCTTTCAGGTAGTCCACAAATTTTCAAATGATCTCTTCTGGATTTATTTTCCAGATCAATTGTTTTTTCAATAAGTTATTCCATACTGTCTTATATTTTTTCATTCTTTTTATTTTGTTTTTATTATTTTTTAATTCCTCATTTTTCACTTGCTCAATTCTAAATTTTAAGAAATTCTGTTCTTCATTTTAGCTTTTTGTTTTCAGAACACATGCATAGATAGTTTTCAACATTCACTCTGGCAAAACTTTGTATTCCAAATTTTTTTCCTTCTCTTCCTCCCACACCCTCCCCTAGATAGCAGATAAGTTCAATAGATGATAAACATGTGCAATTTCTCTATATGTAAGGTGCTGAGGAAAAAAATCAGATCAAAATGAACTATTTCTAGCCATATGAAAAGATGCTTCATTAATCAGAGAAATGCAAATTAAGACAAGTCTGAGATACCACTACACACCTGTCAGATTGGCTAGAATGACAGGGAAAGATAATGTGGAATGCTGGAGGGGATATGGGAAAACTGGAACACTGGTGCATTGTTGGTAGAATTGTGAATACATCCAGCTATTCTGGAGAGCAATTTGGAACTATGCTCAAAAAGCTATCAAACTGTGCATACCCTTTGACCCAGCAGTGTTACTACTGGGCTTATATCCCAAAGAGATTTTAAAGAAGGTAAAGGGACCTGTATGTGCAAGAATGTTTGTGGCAGCCCTCTTTGTAGTGGCTAGAAACTGGAAACTGAGTGGATGCCCATCAATTGGAGAATGGCTGAATAAATTGTGGTATAGGAATATTATGGAATATTATTGTTCTATAAGAAATGACCAGCAGGATGATTTCAGAAAGGCCTGGAGAGACTTACAGGAACTGATGCTGAGTGAAATGAGCAGGACCAGAAGATCATTATATACTTCAACAATGATACTATATGATGATCAATTCTGATGGATGTGGCCCTCTTCAACAATAAAGATGAACCAAATCAGTTCCAATAGAGCAGTAATGAGCTGAACCAGCTACACCCAAGGAAAGAACTCTGGGAGATGACTATGAACCACTACATAGAATTCCCAATCCCTCTATTTTTGTCTGTCTGCATTTTTTATTTCCTTCACGGGCTAATTGTATATTATTTCAAAGTCCGACTCTTTTTATACAGCAAATTAACTGTTTGGACATGTATACATATATTGTATTTAACATATACTTTAACATAGTTAACATGTATTGGTCAACCTGCCATCTGGGGGAAAGGGTGGGGGAAAAGAGGGAAAAAGTTGGAACAAAAGGATTTGCAACTGTCAATGCTGAAAAATTACCTATGCATATATCGTGTAAATAAATAGCTATTAAAAAAATCAGATCAAAATGAAAAAAATGAGAAAGAAAACAAAATGTAAGCAAACAACAGCAAAAAAGTGAAAATACTATGTTGTGATCCACACTCAGTCCCACAGTCCTCTTTCTGGGTCCAGTTGGCTCTCTCCATCATAAGACCATTGGAATTGGCCTGAGTTACCTTGCTGTAGAAAAGAGCCCTGTACATCAGAACATTATTGTATAACCTTGCTATTGCCATGTATAACAATCTCCTAATTCTGCTCATTTCACTTAGCATCATTCATATACATCTCTTCAGGCCTTTCTGAAATTATCTTGCTGATCATTTTTATAGAACAATAATATTCTATAACATTCATATATCATAATTTATTCAGTCATTCTCCAATTGATAGGCAAACACTCAGTTTCCAGTTACTTGCAACAACACAAAAAGTTGGAACAAACATTTTTGCACATGTGGATCCTTTTCCCTTTTTTATGATCTCTAGGATACAGGTCCAGTAGACATACTGCTGGATCAAAGTGTATGCACAGTTTGATAGCTATTTGGGCATGCTTAGAATTGCTCTCCAAAATGGTTGGAGCAGTTCACATGTCCACCAACAATGTATTAATGTGCCAGTTTTCCCATATCCTCTTCAACATTTATCATTATCTTTTCTAGTCATCTTAGCCAATCTGTGAAGTGTGTAGTGTTACCTCAGAGTTGTCTTAATTTACATTTCTCTGATTAATAGTGATTTCGAGCATTTTAAGAAATTATTTTGTTCGGTGAACTTCTGTGCCTTCTTTTCCAATTGGCCAATTTTTTTCTTTAAGGAATTTTTTCTTCAGTGAATTTTGTGTCTCTCTTTCCATTTGGTCACTTTTGATTTATAACTCATTCTTCTCATTTGGCTCCTTTACCATTTTCTTTAGTCTGTTTTTTAAGTATTATTTTTATATTTTTTCCAGTATTCTTGTCTCTTGTCCCAAGCTGTTGACTTACTTTTCATGATTTTCTTTTATCACTCTCATTTCTCTTCCCAATTTTTGCCCTACTTCTTTCCTTTAATTTTCAAAAACCTTTATGAACTCTGCTATGACCTGAGACCAATTTCTATTTTTCTTGGAGCTTTGCATGTAGTAGCTTTCACTTTGTTATCTTCTTCTGAATGTGTTTTGAACTTCCTTTTATGGTTCAAATCTTTTTCTATTGTTTACTCATTTTCCTAGCCTATTACTTGACTTTTAACTTTGTTAAAGTAGGGCTCTGTTTACAGGCTAGAGGGTGCACTCTCCTAAGCTTCAGAAGTTTTGCAGAGCTGTTTTCAGAAAAAGTTCTAGGGACCTATAAAAGTTCAGTGTTTCCAAGGCCATAGGATCTAAGGAGAGGTGTGTGTCGTCTTGCTATCTCCTAGGCCCTTTTTTTGATCATGGCTTTCAGGCAGTCCAATACTTCTTAAATTATCTTTCTTTAATCTGGTTTCCAGGTCAGTTCTTTTCCCAATGAGATATTTTTCTTCTGCTCTTGTGATTTTGTTATATATATTCTTCTTTTTTTTTTTTTTTTTGGAATCTAATGTAATCATTAGATTTCACTTGTTCAACTCTAAGTTTTAAGGAATTGCTGTTTCAGTGAGCCTTTGCCACCTCTTTTTTATTTGGTCCATTCTTTTTTTTTTTTTTTAAATGAATTCTTCTTTTCAGTGGATTATTGAACCTCTTTTTTTATCATTTGGTCAATTCTGTTTTTTTAAGGTATTATTTTCTTCAATATTTTTTATATTTCTTTTACCAAGATGTTGACTTTTTCCATCTTTTCTTGCTTTACTCTTATTTCCTTCCCAACTTTCCTCATAAAACTCACTTGATTTTCAATATTTTTAAAGCATTACTTTTTGAGCATTTCCAGGAATTCTTGTTGTACTTGTTTCTACTTAGCATCTTTCTTTGAAGTTTTGCTTATAGTTACTATCATGTTTTGTTCATAGTTTGTGTCTCAGTTTTCCCTGTCATCACAGTAATTTGCTATGGCCAGGTTCTTTTTGTTTGCTTGTTTGCTCATTTTCTTAGCATATCTCATGACTTTTAAATTTATGTAAAAGTTGTGTTTATGGTTAAAGTTATATTATAGTCACCTATAAAATAGCATTTTTCCTGGCCCTTGGATTGTGAACAGGTTCCAATGTCAAAACATATGCATAGAAAGTTTTCAACATTCTATTACTGTTAGTGCTCCTTTCTGTCTTAGAATTGAGAGCAGGGTTCTTATTATGTCATGAGCAACTATAAGTACTCTGGAACTATGTTCAAGGACCTCTCTCCCCTGCAGCCACTCTTTTTGGCCCTGGGATTATGAACCAGAACTCTATATGGGCAATGTAACTGAGTTCTGATGCTAGTGCCAGTAAAAAAAACAATAAACAAAAAACAAAAAAAACACAAACTCCAACAATTTCCTTCCAAGCAGTTGTCTGATCATCCATTGTCTGAGAGCTTCTGAATCTTGATCCTGCACCAATCTAGCCACTACTGATGTGCCTGTGTAGCCTGTGCTATAAAGTCTTACCCATTCCCTCCTTGTGCCATCTAGGGACTGACACTTCTTGCTTATCTCCTAAATTGTCTTGGGATAGAAGACTGTTTTACCTGGCCTTTTGTTTTTGTCATTGTAAAATTTGATTTGAAGCATTGTTTTAGAATTATTTTGAGGTAACTTTGGAAGAGCTCAGTTCTGCTCTGTCATCTTAGCTCTATACCTTTTCTACATCCTTTTCATTTCCTAAAAACTACTACTAGATCAAACTTGTAGCATGAATAATGAAGATGTGAGCCCCAGATTTATTAAATATGCTGGTCTAGAATGGTGAATCCTGCAATTCTCACTTACTTACTGTGTTTAAATATTATAACTTAAATATACTTGTATAAAAGCTTATTGATTGGGGAAAAATTCACTTGTTTTTTGTGCTTTGTTAATCAGACTTCTGTTTTGAAATCTATCCAGCAATTCACCATGGTACCCTCCCTAATCCATCTGTTTAAGTCTCAAATGGCTTTCCTACTCTACTCGCTTACCAGCTCTGCTAGAATGTTAGTGCTTTATGATTAAAGGATGCTGTTGTTCTTTTCATCCATCATCCTTGAGTTTGCTATTAATAATACAGTTAGTTTTAGGCTGGCGGGTGGAGAAGAGTTGAAGACAGATTAGGATGTATCTTTTTTTTTTTTTTTTTAATATCAATCCCTTCCTCTCCTCTCTCCCAACTCTAACCTTAATTTTACATTTTGTTCACTCTTATTGAGATAAGTTAGTTTTGGGGATTAAATCAGAGAGAAGACAGAGACAACTTTTTGTCTTCAAATATTTTCAAGACACAATTCTTGCAAGACAATCTTAACTAAAATAAAAGGTCATGTTATGCAGATGGAACAGGAGAGAGGAAAGATCCTGGCAGAACCTTGTAATTGTTAGTAAATATACCACCATGAAAACTCAAGCAAATTAGAATTTTATATCTGCAGTGGTTTTAGAAGCTATTAAGTACTTCCTTTACAATTCAAAGAAGTCAAGGGGAAAGTCAAAGGGAAAAATATTTCTTTTGTTCATTTGATATTAGACTGAAGAATAAAATGGTAGTGGTGGGCACTGATCTACTTAAGGTGGCCTATAGAATAATCACATATTACTTTGTTCAAAAGAAGATACTTTATTAGTTCCAAAGTGGTAATAACTAGGAAAAAAGTAAATGCATTAAAGAACATGATAGGTGAGGGGAATGTAGGGTAGGAGAAGGGGTTTATTTTTACTTTAGGCTTAAACTAAAATCAAATTGATGAATAAGCATCTGCTGATGAAATTCTAGTTAAGTGCATCAGCAATTTATTATCAAGTTGATTGTGAAAGACCTGATTTAAGTTTTAGTGAAAGGGGCTAGTGCCCTCTTACAATATCTATAAACAGGACAGGAAACCAGCAGATGAAAGCCCCGAGAGCATGCTGGGACACTTCATATTCAATACACAACCTTATAAAGAGAAGAAAAATGAGCCTTGTCCAAAACTCTTACCTCAGCACCCAGTGGCAAAAATAAAATGTAAGCTTGGGACCAGGTCTCTTTGAAGCTGATTTTTTTTTAAAAACTCTGTAACAGGCCTCTGGTGGTTACAGATATTGATCGTCAGAAAGTAATCTGTTCAGGTTTGGGGGCATGCCAGTACAAATTGTGGAGTACATTCCTTCCTCTCCAAGGACATGTTGAGCTTTTTATATTGTCCACACTGGCTCACTTGTCAGCTGTCTACCCTATTTGTCATGACTTATTTTCCTTCTTTGGGGGAGGTGTAATTAAATACATTTTTTTTCACAATGGAAATATTGTTAATATAGAATTTTTACCTTGAGTCAAAACATTTTTTCATCTTTTTTTAACCCTCATTTTTCTTCCATAATCATTATTTGATTCCCTCTGGCTGCCTGCTACTTATTTGTAGTAGTACCATCCATCCATTGAGACCTTTCCATCTGTCACACAGCTTTGCCTCCTTTCCCCAGAAGCTTTATTCTCCTACTGTGTCATGTTTACTTTTGGTTGTTTTTTGTTATTGGTCTAGTTGAATATATGTATTCAGCAATGCAGGTATTTCATTCTATTTCTAAATAATAATTATTTTTAGAAATCTATGTGTATATATATGTACAATATGTACATAGATATGTGTATGTAGGTGTGTGTGTGTGTGTGTGTGTGTGTGTGTGTGTGTGTGTATTTACTATAATTATCATACCATCCATTTTAGGACTTTATTCCAACCATAGAAATGGTTATTAGTTTTAGGATTTCTAATCTGTGTGTGTGTGTGTGTGTGTGTGTGTGTATGTGTGTGTATATATAGCCCTCTTTTGCAATTGGGTGAAGCCTATAGACCCATTATCAGAATAATATTTTGAAAATGTAAAACAAAATACATACAATTACTAAAGAAATCAAAGTTTATTAAAATAAAGATGTATTTTTTCTTCCCATTCAAAGAATTCCTGAAATCTATTCAGGGATTCCATACAGTAGTCTTAAAAGAATTAGCTGAGATACTTCTGCTTAACAATGAAGCTTTACAAATTTTCCCACATCTTATAATTTTAGAGAGTTATATGGAACTTTGTTGATCTTTCTTTCTCAGATAGGACCGATGACATTGCAAGGCTGATGTTTTGACTTGTGAATTGCATTTAAATGAAGCAGAGTTTCAGTTTCCCTTTTTCTTTCAGTCATCAAAGTCCAGTGGCAAGACAAAAATCAAGACAAGTAGTGATGGTCCAGAAGAGGCTAAGCAAAGTCACCAAAATCACATAGCCATATCCCAAGGGTGTCATGATCAGGATTTGAACACAGATCTTCCTGAGTAAGAGGCCAGATTTCTATCTACTATATCACTCTGTTTCTCTATTCTTCCTTTTCTTATCAGCATTATTATCATGAATTATCATAGCTAGTATTTATAATACCTAATATATGTCAGACACTGTATTAATCATTTTGTAAATATTTTCTAATTTGATTCCCCCAACACCATGACATAGCTACCATGATTATTATTATTATTACTATTATAATCCCTATGTTTAGAGATGGGGAAAATGAAACAATTAAATTACTTTCTCAGGGTCATATAGCTAGTGAATATATGAAGTTAGACTTGAATTCAGGCCTTCCTGATTCCAATTCCAGTCTTTTATCCACTGTGCCCACTTTTCCTCTATTTCTTCTCCACCTGTTCTGTCACTTCCTCTTTCTTCTCCTTCTTTTTCTCCTTCTCCTCTTCCTTCTTCTACTTCTTTTTGTTCTTCTTGTTTTTGTTCTTTTTTTTTCTCTTCCTTCTCCTCCCCTTCCTTTTCTTCCTACTGTTCTTCCTCTTTCTTCTCTCCTACCTTCTTCTCTATTCCTCCTATTATTATTATTCATACTGCTATTGATAAAATTGTCATTATTCTTGAATTTTTTTTTCTGAGAAACATAATCATAATCAGAACTGACACAATGTATTTTCTAATGTTGAATATTAGAAGAAATAAAATACTATATATTGTCTCTTCTCTGTATAGATAATGGTAAAATCCCAAGAGAGTTAATGCCATTCTGAATGGTGAATGAAATAATGAAGATTTATTCATCTGGTATTAATAAAATGGTAATAACATTTTGCTCCCTATGTGTATATTTAGGTGTGCTTATCAAGTATATTTGCTAATTATGATTTTCTTATGTAGTAGATACACATTCATTTTGTAATTTCTCTGCTCAGAAATGAATACATGAAGAGTTCCATTTCTATCTGCCATCTTATTTCCATCCTGAGACTGCCTTGCTATTAAGCAAATCCTGGGCCTCTTATGAATACAGACTATTATACCAGCGATTTTAAAAAAATGATTTAGAATTCCAGAGATTTTAAAAAATGGTTTAGAATTCTATTAGGATAATAAGTTGACAAAAACACATCTCTGTTTTGATTTTAGTATTTTAAAAAAGTGAAATTATTTTCACATTAAGTTCTTGGAGTCTGACCAAATTTAACCAATGTAGGTTTTTTTAATTGACAAAACTCTGTATAGTATAATGGAAAGGACATTGGCTCTGTAGTCATGAGACCTGGAAACAAATCATACCTGTGAGATTTACTTTCTGTATTACCTAGTTACACATCTCCTTGGGACAGTTTCATCTTCTATAAAATGAAAAGTCTTATTCTAGATGAGCTCAAAGATCTCTTAAAACTCCAGATTGATAACTTTATGATCTTCTAGCAATTAGTAGAGAGAATATGAATAGGTCTATGATATTCCATAAGGCAAAGTATATTGTTGATTTATTATTCATATTGCCTGTAATCTTAAGGTGATTACAAACAACAAAATGACTTGATGAATTCTTACAAAGAAACTTTGTTCTGGTACCATGACAGCAGGTGTTTGTTTGTTTGTTTGTTTTTTTTCCCTAGGAGTTAGACTGTGAAAGGGAAGAGAAATATAGGATATTTTGAGGTAGAGGTAAGGCAAAAGGGTTTTCTAATGCCAGAAAATACCCAGCAACATTTTTTAGGCAGTAATGATAGAGCTACTTAGAGGTGGTTTATTGTAATAATATGTTAGAGAATACAAGATAGCTTACTGTCAAGGGTATAAGATAGGAAAATGATCTTGAATAGGAGAAGGGCAAACTCTTCATCAGAGACTCTAAGGGGAAGTGAATAGGAAAGGATGTCAAAGGGTCTTAAGATGTAGAAAAAGGGAAACTAGGATAAATCTTCTCTATTTATCAGTTAAGTATGAGATAAATTTCCTTTGTTGTAAACATAGAAGTTAGTTATTATATGAGAGACCTGAAGGGAGAAAATAGGACATAGATACCATATTGCTTCATAGTTTAGAGAGATTACTTCTAGAAAAGAGTGGGAAGTAGAAGTTATCGCTTCTTTGAAAAAGAAGAAAAGCACATAATAAAGAATTACAGATGTCTGAGGCATAGAGAAGATTTAAGGAGCAGAAATCAATAAAATGAGAGTGGTCAACTGTTGTGATATGGGGGCCATGAGCCAGTGGCTGCTGGAGGTCTAACTCAGACCTGTAGAATGGATCTGTTCATGTGAGGGGATGATGATGATGATAAAAGGAGACTGAGAGGCAGTTGCATTCACTGACCTCTCCATTGAGAGATAGTTGTGTTGTCTAACTTCTCTCCTCTTCCCTCTGCCTCCAATTTATTTCATTTCCAATTCACAAGAAACATCTGCATTAGTAAAGGCTGCTTTGCAACTCCTACTGTGGAGGCTCTGGGGAGAAGTGACCTGCCCCTTCACTTAGGTATGGTCCTTAATAGTCATCTATTGAAGCAATTTGCAATGAATTTGTGGGCTTGGAAATGGAAAAAAAAAATTAAGAGTTATATCTGATGATTATGTTATAGGAAGTCAATAAAATGTAATCCCAAATGAGGGGTATAACACTAATGAACTCAGAGGGCAAAGTTAAAGTCATCATGAGAAATTACAGGGTTACTAAGTTGTAGTCAGGAATGCCTAGAGCATCATTAAAGAAGAGCCAAAATTCCTAAAAATCAGGACTTGGTACTGAGCTAAAATAATAAATGAGTAAAGGAGAGTACAGACTATAATGGAGTAGAAGAAGTTAACACTTCTGGGCAGTTTGAAAACTTGACTTTAACTTGGTTTGCCAAGGATTACTATCTCCTTTGCTAATGAGGTGGTAACACTTCCTTGCCTTGGAGGCAAGCATGAAATGGACTGTTAAGTTTTAGGTTGATCCAGAGGCAGGAGCAAGGGGAAACCACCAACTATTCCCTGAAAAACTCCTCAATTAATTAGAATGTCAAGTAACACTTTTGCAAAGCATTTCATGATTTACAAAGACCTAAAAGCTTTGTTTTGTGACACAAATTAAACTATTTAGTACTTATAATGGGTGATTGTGGAAAAAGTGTTCACTAAGGGATACTGTAATAAAAGATTTGCTCAACAAAACTAGTACAAATTTGGGATGTTAACTGATGTGGTCAAATTAAATGAATCATATAATATTTGAGTCATCTAGTTCAATTCTTTCATTTTATATATGAGAAAACTGAAACTTAAGGAGGGTAAGTGATTTGAAAAAGATCACACAATGGATTATTGCCAGAGCTGGCTTTATAACCTAGATCTCCTGATTCCTAGTTACTCCCTGGTGATTGCAAAACACATTTTTCTTTTGATAATAGTCCAAAGCATGGAATGTATTTTCTGACCTTCTAGAAGATGAATAGGAATTACTAGAGTGTGAGAATTACTCTGCTTATGGATTATTATGAATTCTTTATATATTTTCATTATTTATGGTTTCCAGTAAGACATTCATAATTGCTATCAGAATTTGTGAGATAAGATAGTCCATCATATATTTTATAAAATATTTGTAATTGAAAGTTCTGTGGATCAGAGGAACCCTTAACCCACATCTGGGGAGACCCAAAGACAAGTCAATTCTGAAATTTCTTAGGGTAAACTTTGGTGTTGGCAATCAATATAAAGTAAAATTAATGGTATTTTGTATCTAACCTGTTTTATGCAGGCCAAGAAAACAGTAATGCAGAACTGCCAGTTATAATTGACTATTACTAGAAATATAATCTTGGTGAATGGAATGAATAATCATTAAAGTATAAGCAAGATAGAAAAGATATGGACAAGAAAGAGAATTGATTAAAGGGAACATGTCCCAACATATTAAGGCAAGGGTCATTTTAACAAAACTTTCTAGTTTTTTTTTTAATCTATATAATGTTCTACATACCAGTTATGCTTAACATATATCTATTTAATTAAATGTTTAAATATCCTGTGATTAAGGAAAAAGAAGCATGATTTTCTATTATCAGCTCAGTCTGGGTGCACATATAAGGATCTTCAAAGTCAAACAAAATAATGCAAAACAATACTCATCTAAAATATCACATAGATCATCATCTGTCCATCAGTAAAATAGTTATGCATATTAGTATTATATGTGACAAAACAGACAATGCATTTGACATGTATGATAGAATTCCGACATGTTGTGGAAGTAAAACTAATAGTATTTTCTGGTGAATTTTTCAGGATGAAATATACATCAAAACAGGCAAATTAGACCTTTTGAATAATATGATATGGCAGCATTTATAATAAATGTACCATTCCATACTATTAAAAAAAAAACATGAACTAGCAGAGTTTTATTAAGCTGAATATGTTTTTTTCCATTAAAGAATCATGGATCTCAAAATATTATTAAGAAAAAAAGGCCCATCAATTGATAAGGAAGCATTTATACCTTGTTATTTGTCTGCCAGGATAGAAACCAAGCTAAATTTCCTTAGAAATCCAGGTATATTTTTCTTTTCCCTGTGCAAGCTCCTTTTCTGGATAACTTTTTCCAGTTGCCACAGACCAACTGTGAATATTAAGTGAGTATCTTTGACATGAGCTAAGTCTTTGGGGTATTGAAATAGGTTATCTTCTTCCCATGGCATGTGAGGATTGAGAGCATGCTTTGACATCAGGAGTATAGGATATGAGCCACAGTATCATTTATAGCATCAGATGTGTCAGTATCAGGAACAATCAGTACTAGATCATTCTGGTGAGGAGACTTCCCCCAGCTACCATATTCCATGAAGAATGCCAACTCCTTTGTACTTCAGGAAGAGGGAGGCTGCCTCCTTATTGTTAAATACAATTTAAACTGTTCTGTCAGCATATAGCATGATGAATGGTCCAGTTCCCTCATAGAGAAGATGAGAGAAAACCCCCACCATATTTGAGTGTCTATATTTATCTCAGCTTAGTGAAATTACACAAGATATTCACATGTACTTCTTTTCTCAGTAAGATATTTTGAAGGGTTTTTGTTAGTTTGAAGCAATAAATGAACATTTATTACACTTACTCCATACCAAGCACAGGGCTAAAATGCTGGGGTTGGAAATACAAAAGCCAGACAACCCCTTCCCTCAATTATTTTATATTTTAATAAAAAATTTCCATCTAAGTAAGAAGAGCAGCAACTGCTATTTGGGAACATCACAAGCACTCTGAACTTTTAAAAGCTGCCAGTTAGCTGAGAAGGGTCAATTAATGCCAGTGGCTGTCTACTCAACCTCCAACTAGGCATAATAGTGATAGCAGTAGCCTTTTATCCTTTTATTCATTTAAGAACATTATTCTGAAGTGTCATTGAGATAGTGAGATAGTTAGGCTTGAAGTTGGAAAGACTCCAAATTCAGATTTTTCCTCAGTTGTTTTTAAACTGTATGTTCCCAGACAAGTTTCTTTTCCTGTTTCCTCATATATAAAATGGATATAATTGATAGCATAAGAAAAATGAGATGTCTGTAAAAAATGACAAAACAAAAAAACAAACAAATTCCAAAACATTAGATTGTGAGCTCCTTGAGGGCAGGAACTACCTTTCTTTTTTTCATATTTATATCCCTACTAAGTTATAATTGGGGATGGTGTTTATCTTAAGCATGCAAAGACTTCCCCTGGCAGAATAAGTAAGTCAAACCAATTTGTTCCAAAGCTGGTTGAAGAAAGTTCTGTGGATAGTTCAGAACTTGGTCAAATATCAAAGATACCAAGATCAGCCACTATATCCTGGATCATTATCATTATCAATAGTCTTGAACTTTGTCCTGCCACTGCACTTCAAGGTATCTGGAAGAGAGAGTGAGGCTCACAATTCTGCATAAGTCAAGACACTATCCTATGATGTCATAAATATTCTGTTGTCATAATGATTGCTATCGCTTTTGATGTATTAGTAGTCTACAGAGTTTTGCACATAATTAACATGAAACGATTATTTGTATTGGAAACCAACAGTTTCTGAAGTAATGGGCTCTTTCCCTACTTCATGATATTATGGCAGGGTCTTTGTCATTCAACAATGTGAAAGGAGGGATTTTTTTCTCTGTCCTTTGTCCTAGGTTAAAAATCCTAGTTATGATTTCACTTTTGAAATTTTTTTCCCCAAAGAAGTCAATTTGAGTAGATAGATGGCCCAACTTTTCCCTACTAGATCCTCTATTTCCTTGATTTCAGATTTCTTAGTTCTGAGATCCTGCCTCCTTCATTTTTGTTTTAATGAACTTCTCTCTCATCTACTTATTTGTTGTCCAAATTTGCAATGAGAAGTCACTTAAACCCTCTCAACTTCAGTTTCCTCATCTGTAAAATGGAGGCAATAATAATTACCTTATAGTATTAATTTGGGATCTAATAAAGTAATTTGTAAAGTAGTTTGCAGATATTTCAACATTATAAATGCTAGTTATTGTTGTAATTATTATTTCGAGGACATAACCATACTGTGCCAAAATGCAGTGTCCATGCTAGCTTTCTGGAGTATCTCTGGACTGGTCTTGGTATTTCAAGTGGAGAAGTGATGAAGACAAGAGAGCCACCAGGAGGCTGGTCAAAGATGGAGTCTGGAGTCTTCTCTGTTTCTGTGTCTGAGACTCCTAATCCCAGTCCTCTTAGCCCTTAAATATCTCAGTACGATTACATCACTACAGCAACTGAGCATGTGTGGAACCATTACATTACCATATCACACCAAGTATATGCCAACTAGAATGATTACATCATTACATCACATTAAATATATCTTTAATTAGAGAACCATTATCCCATTAATCACACCTAGTAGGTGCTTATCTATAAGCACCCTGCTGTCCTTGATTCAAGTATACCTTTCTAGAGTTCTGGCCCTCTACATCTCTTACTTTCTTTTGTTTTAGAACACAGGTGGTCATATCCTCCCTGATTCTCAAGAAGGGAGATGAAAACACCAAAGGGAAATGGAGACTCAAACCAGATATTGTTTGCAGGTTTTTTTCTGGGCTGAAGGGTATTTGAAACAAGTATACATAAATCCCTCAGCGTGGGTGGCATTACACAAGCATATAGAAATATAACACAGGCTAGCAGTGACATAACAAACAACATGAATCAACATGAGGAATTATACATGTACATAAGTCCTAGAAGGAGGGTATATAAATAACAATCACATATATACCTCCTTCAGCAGCCAAAAGATGGTCCAAAACCAATCTATTGTCCATTACTTCATGTCTCAGGAAATCCAATGATTCCTGTTGGTTTTAAGGTCCTGCAACAGTCTCATTGGTAATTTTTGATGTTCATGAATCAATTGTCATACACATTAAGTTAACAGCCATGCTTTTTCAGTGGCACATGTCATCAGAGATGGAACCATCTAATGTTTCTTGGGTCTTCTTCGTTTCAAGGGTCTGGATAAAAGACAGACCAATCTGATAATGTGCACAAAAGTGTGCAAAATGTTTAGAAGTATATGCAGGTCATTATCTGTTTTTATTGCTTGTGGCACACCCATAATTGCAAAAGCTTGTATAAGGAATTCAATGACCACTCAGGCTATCTCTTTTGCTGCTAGTATTGCAAAAGTAAATTCTGAAAAGGTGTCTATTACAACATGGATAAAAGACAGACAGATTTATGATGGGTCACATCTATTTGCCATATTTCATTGAGTCTCAAACCATGAGGGTTTTTCCCTGGATGGGAGTGTAGGAGAGTGGAAAGGAAGGCAAGCTGTATAGGCTTTTACTATGCTCCTAGTTTCCTCTTTTGTTATCCCAAATTGCAAATGTAAAGCTCGAACAGACTGATAATATTTAGAATGAGATTCTTGGGCTGCCTGAAATAAAGGAGAATTGGGTAACATAATTAGGAGGCTATCTGTCTTTGAATTTCCATAAAAAATAGGACTTGAAAGTCCACTATGAGAGTGGACATGCAAGATATAAATCTTACCTGGATGCTTTCTCACTTGCTCTTGAAGTTACTTAAAGAGCTGGTATATATTAGCAGCTACAAATTTTATTTGGGCTTTGGCAATTCTTTGTACCACACCTACTGAATAAGCCAAATCAGATTTTATATATATATATGTAAAATCAGATATAATAAGCTATTATGTCAGATACATTATATCAGATACATCTCCTTCCTGGATAATAAGAGCTAGAATGATTGTATACAATTCATTCTGCTGAGTGGATTGAAAAGGAGTTCTGACTACTCTCTTTATAGTTAAGTCATGAGAATATGCAGCACAAATGTTATGTTTGGATGCATCTGTAAAGATAGTTGGTCCTTTAAGAGGAACTTTAGAAATCTTTTCTTCAAGAATCCATCACCAATTATGTAATAGTCTGGTTATCTTTAATTGAGACCTGTGTGTAAAATTTGGAGCTGTGGCCAATAAAATTTGCCACTCTGGAATGGTTTCACATCATGCATTAATTTGTGCATTGGTATAAATGGTGTATATTTTGTCAGCTCTTATTTCAATTAATTGTGCTACTCAATGGACTTTTCTAGCCACAAGCATTGGATAAGGAGTAAGGATTTATTCTGGTTGTGCTGGTAGGTTCACCCACTCTATCACATTGTCTCATTGATGAATGACTGCTGTGGCTGTCTCTTTTGTAGCAAAAACTGATATTTCCAAGGGTTTTTGAGCGACTCTTTCAACCACATTGGATAAAGCCAGTTCAACTTCTCTCAAAGCCTCTTGAGCTTCTTTTGTAAGCTGGTGTGGTGAGTTTAGAGCAGTGTCTCCCTTTAAAATGTCACATAATGGTTGTAATTGATAGGTAGTTAAGCCTAACACTGGACTCATTGATTGGATATCTCCTATCAATTTTTAAAAGTCATTTAAGGTGTTAAGCTTTTTTGTTCTTAAACATCTCAATACACCTTAACAAAGGTATATTGTAAAAACCTTAGAATAGTCTTCATATCCTAAATATTGAAAACTAGTGTGCCTTTGAATTTTTTTCTGGAGCTATCTACAATTTGTAGTTCCTTAGTGTTTCCATGATCTTTTGTAGACATGCTTCTAACATTTGCTCTTCAGATGCACATCCCAAGATATCAGTCATGTAATGTAACAACATAAATTTTGGAAATGCTTTTCTCATTGAAGTAAGAGCAGCAGCAACATGCATTTGATATGTAGTAGGGCTACTTTTTATTCCCTGTGGCGAAACTATCTATTCATATTTTTATAAGGTTCAGCTAAATGGGCACTGAAAAAGCAAAGCAAATCTTTTCATATTTTTCTTATCTAGAGAGATAGAATAGAAACAATCCTTAATGTTTATAACCCAAAGAGACCATTCTCTAGGCAATTGAATATGAGATGGAAGTCCAGGCTGAAGAGTTCCCATAGTTTCCTATTATGGGCCAGAACTCTGTACTTAAAACAAGGATTCTTACAAGGTGCTAATTCAGTGGAACTGATGATTCAGTGGTTATCTAGTTTAGCATGGTGAATAATAGTTCTCAAAGTTCAGTATGATTGATTTAATCTTACAACAAATAATAGTTTCCTCTTCAATCACAGGGTATGCTTCAATTTTCTTTTCTTTTTTTTAAATTAAAAATATATATATATATATTATAGCTTTTTATTTACAAGTTATATGCATGGGTAATTTTACAGCATTGACAATTGCCAAAACTTTTATTCCAATTTTTGCCCTCCTTCCCCCCATCCCCTCTCCTCCCTTCCCATAGTAGGTTGACCAATACATGTTAAGTATGTTAAAACATATATGTCCTAACAGTTATTTTGCTGTACAAAAAGAATTGGGGTTTGAAATAGTGTACTATTGGCATGTGAAGGAAATAAAAAATGCAGGTGAACAAAAATAGAGGGATTGGGAATTCTATGTAATGGTTCATAGTCATCTCCCAGAGTTCTTTCATTGGGTGTAGCTGGTTCAATTCATTGCTGTTCTATTGGAACTGATTTGATTCATCTCATTACTGAAGATGGCCACGTCCATCAGAACTGATGATCATATAGTATTGTTGTTGAAGTATATAATGGATCTACTGGTCCTGCTCATTTCACTCAGCATCAGTTCCTGTAAATCTCTCCAGGCCTTTCTGAAATCATCCTGCTGGTCATTTCTTATAGAACAATATTCCATAATGTTCATATACCATAATTTATTCAGCCATTCTCCAATTGATGGGCATCCACTCAGTTTCCAGTTTCTGGCCACTACAAAGAGGACTGCCACAAACATTCTTGCACATACAGGTTCCTTTCCTTTCTTTAAGATTTCTTTGGGACATAAGCCAAGTAGTAATACTGATGGATCAAAGGGTATGCATAGTCTAATAACTTTTTGAGGATAGTTCCAAATTGCCCTTCAGAATAGCTGGATGTATTCACAATTCCACCAACAATGTATCAGTGTCCCATTTTTCTCACATCCCCTCCAGCATTCTGCATTATTTTTCCCTGTCATTCTAGCCAATCTGACAGGTATGTAGTGGTATCTCAGAGTTGTCTTAATTTGCATTTCTCTGATTAATAATGACTTGGAGCATCTTTTCATATGGCTAGAAATAGTTTCAATTTCTTCGTCTGAGAATTGTCTGTTCACATCCTTTGACTATCAATTGGAGAATGGCTTGATTTCTTATAAATTAGAATCAATTCTCTATATATTTTGGAAATGAAGACTTTATCAGAACCTTTGACTGTAAAAATGTTTTTCCAGTTTATTGCTTCCTTTCTAATCTTGTCTGGATTAGTTTTGTTTGTACAAAAACTTTTCAATTTGATATAATCAAAATTTTCTAATTTGTGATCAATAATGATCTCTAGTTCTTCTTTGGTCATAAATTCCTTCCTCTTCCAAAGGTTTGAGAGGTAAACTATACTATGCTCTTCCAATTTATTTATACTCTCATTCTTTATGCCTAGGTCATGAACCCATTTTGATCTTATCTTTGTGTACGGTGTAAGTGTAGGTCAATGCCTAGTTTCTGCCATACTAATTTTCAATTTTCCCAGCAATTTTTGTCAAATAGTGAGTTCTTATCCCCAAAACTGAGGTCTTTGGGTTTGTAGGCTTCTATTTTCAATAGATGTATACTGTCCTTCCTCTTTGACTTTAATTTGTTCCCTTTGTAATTGTGTCATAGGGGGTGGACAAAGCTGCTGCATGGGTGTTGCTGATGGTGTCACTGCCCTTCCCACTCCTCCTCCTCTTAGAAGGAGGGTGAGGAGATGGGGAATGCCCTAAGGACATCTGCTGGGGTGTAGGTGAAGGTGAAACTGAGCTGGGAAATTGATAAGCACCACACCCCTTAAGTTCATCAGCACTGTACTTAATTCCTTTCTTTTCCAATTCTCCATGCTTTTCAGCTGCTTTGTCAGTACCCTCCTCTTCCTGCTCTTTCTCCTCACACTTCCTGGTCTGGCTGTCAACCTTAAAAAAAATTTTTTTTTTAAGAACTTGTGGGATTCTGTAAAGCCAATTGTATCATATTGTACATAAGGACTGTTTCCTCAGCAATTGAATCAGGACCCTTAGCTTTGTAATATTCAAATATTAGTTGTTCTCCCACTATTTCCCATATATCTGGCTCTAATTTTTCTTTTAGAAAGCCAAGGAGATGTGCTCTCTAATATATTTAAGAGCCTAGTAATCTGCCTCTGAGTTACTAACAAACCTTGCTTCTCTATTAATCGAACTATGCATGTTACATACTTCCCTTGGGGTGGGGGAGGCTCTTTTCTTATTATTTGCCTCATATCAGCTGAAAAACAAAGGCGATTAGTTTAGCTGTTACCAAAGTTTCCTGCTTGTCCATTTTTATACTCACCCTATTTCCAGGTCACAGGGACTTCTCCACTGAGCTTAGGATTCCATCAGGGAGTGTAAGTCCTTACATTCAGAGCCTAAAAATGTAGTATGCTTCTTTCAGTGTCCCACTTTGGATGCCACCACACCAAGGAAACAGCTTTAAAAAAAATTTTAAATAACAATACCTAGTATAGAATAAGCACTATATAAATGTCAACTATAATAATAGTTATTATTGATAATAAAATCTTCAGTGATCACTATGTTACTCAGTCACAAATTCAATACATCTTTATCCCTCTTATTCAGAAAGATATTTACACTGATGAAGGGGAAAGGAGAAATTGGCTAAGTGTTACTGGAGAACATTAGTTCTCCTCTTTTCATCTTAAAGTACCTTTCATGGATTTTACCAATTTCTCAAGGCCAGAAGGAGCCATGTGGCTAATTCTCTCTCAGTAAATGATAATAGATAGCCTGTAAACTTCAGCACTGTTATCTCTTGCCTTGGCAACTGAGAAAATCTGGCATCAAGAGAATGATAGTGAATTCAAGATTTTAGTGGCCATCCCTGCAATGATTGTAGTCATGATTGATGGATCTCATTATATTCATTAGCCCATAGACTCAATAATAATAGTACTAGCATAAGTCCAAGCCCAAGAAGTAAAGACAAAGTTTGTCTTCTTTCCCTGTTTCAGATACAAGAAGGCATTATTCCATTCTGTCCCTCACTCCTCCCTTTCAACTTTTAGTCCCCTAATCATTGAACTCTACTGACCTGTCCAGCAGGTCATCAAAGTGTGGGTCCTGAGGCGGACATTTGCCTGTAAGGCTAAGCCTGAAAAGGAATGGGGTTAGAAATGAGGAGGGAGACGAGTTGAGGTGGAGCAAAGTCTCAGTTTATTGAATGAAGAGGGTCTAGTTTTATATGATTTCTGGGTGGGGGGTTGCAATGTAAAGAATGTCAGACCATAGGTGTGGCTGACATCCTGGGGCATACTCGTTATCTAGTTCCTGGGCGGGTAGGGCCAATTTCCTGGGACACACATAATCTTGTCTCAGGAATTTAATCACATTAGCTCTTTGTTTCCAAGGACATGGTCTCTGGCACTCTACAACAATAAAAAAGAATCTTTCTTACCAAATACCTGTATTAAGCCTTACAGATACTAAAATGCATTTTGGCATTATTTACCTCCTTCTGCTTCTCAATGTCCCTTTACTAATATATATATATTTTTTTGTTAGCTATAATTATTGTTATTTTGTGGTATCTTTCTCCTCTCTTCATCAGGCCAAAATAGCTGAATACATAACATGGCATCACATTTCATGCTAACCATACTTTGAGAATGGAATAAACAAACATCCTTTACACTTTTCAGGCTTCAGCAAATTTAAGCCTTTGGCTAATGAAACAAGCTGGTTAATCAACATGTTATAAACTAGAGAGTTTAAAAGAAGGTCATTTTAAAATATTTTATTAATTTCACTAAATATTTCACAATTGCATGTAAAAATTTCATAATCATTAAAAAAAAATTAAGTTCCACATTCTCTCCCTTGCTCCTGTTTTTCCTCATAAAGGTCATTGATTTGCTATCACTTAAACATATGAAGACATTCAAAATACATTTCCATATTAACCATATTGCAAAAGAAAAACATAAAGCCATGCAAATAGAGTAAAAACTCTACGCTTCACTTTTCATTCAGTATTCATCAGTTTTCTTTGTAGGTGGATAGCATTTTTCATTATGATTTCTTTGGAATTGTTTTTGGTAATTGTCTTGCTAAAAGTAACTACATCTTAGTTGAACATCCTTACATAATTACTGTTCCTTGTACAATATTTTCCTGACTCTGCTCACTTCACTTTGCATAGCTTCCTAGGTTTTTCTGAAGTCATCTTCTTGTCTTATAGAACAATAGTATTTCATCACAATCATATGGTATAACTTATTCATTTATTCCCCGATTGATGGACATCTCTTTAATTTCTAACACTTTGCCACCACAAAAAAGCTGCTATAAATATCTTTGTACAAATAAATCCTTTCTCCTTTTATTGACTTCTTTGGAATATAAAATTAAAATGATATCGATATTTCTGGGTTAAAGAATTTGCTCATCCTTTGGGCAAATTTCTGGATTGCTGACTAGAATGGTTGAACCAGTTCACAACTCCATCAACAATGCATTAGTGTCCCAATTTTCCTACATACTTAGAGCATTTGTAATTTTCCTTTTCTATCATGTAAACTAAACTGATATGTGGGAGGTATTATGTTAGAGTTGTTTTATTTTGCATTTCTTTAATCACTAGGAATTTAGAGCATTTTTGATCTGACTATTGATAGCTTTGATTTCATCTTCTAAGAACTGCTTGTTTATATTCTTTGACCATTAATCAGCTGAGGAATGAGTCTTGTTTTTATAAATTTAGCTCAGTTCTCTATATTTTTGAAGGAATAAAGCTTTTATCAGAAAAGTTTTCTGTAAACATTGGCCTAATGTTCTGTTTTTTCTTTGAATTTTGGCTGCTTTTGTACAAAAGCTTAATTATCTATTTGATATCCTAGTTGATTGTTTCAACCAATTTTTTAGTTGATTCTCTAGGCTTCTCTAGGTATATTATTATATCATCTGCAAATACTGAGAGTTTTGGTTTATTGCTTATTTTTAATTCCTTGAATTGCTTTTCTTTTTTCTTTTTTTTAATAGCTGGCATTTCTAGCATAATACTTAATAATAGTGGCAATAATAGGTAGCCTTACTTCACTTCTGGTTTTACTTACTGTTATAGTTTATCTGTCTATCACTATTATCAGTTTATCTGATAATGCTTGTTCTTGATTTTAGATAAATACTTCTTGCCATTTTAAGGAAGATTCAATTGATTCTTATGCTTTCTGGTGTTTTAAAAAAGAATAGCCACTGTATTTTGTCAAAAGCATTTTCTTGCATCTGTTGATATATGCTTTTTGTTCTTACTGTTTTTGATATGGTCAATTGTGCTGGTTCTATTTCCTTTTGTTTCTTATTTGCTAGATATTTTTAATCCTTTTTTTTCTTTGTAAGGCAACTGGGGATTAAGTGACTTGCCCAGAGTCACACAGCTAGACAATGTTAAGTATCTAAATCTGGATTTGAATTCAAATCCTCTTAACTCCAGAGCCCGTACTCTATCTACTGCAACATCTAGCTGCCCCTATTTCATTTTGTTCCCATTTTGTATTCCTGATATAATATCACTTAGTCATACTGTGTGGTCTTAGTAATATATTGCTTTATTTCACTTACTAGTATTTTATTTTAAAAAAGTTTCACATCTGCATTAATTGATAATTGGTATATAGTTTTCTTCCTCTCTTTTTTAATATCCCTCTTGTAAGAATCAAAACCATATTTGTGTCCTAAAAGGAATTTTATGGACCTCCTTCTTTATTCATTTTTCTAATACTTTATATAATGTTTGGATTAATTGTTCCTAAAATGTTTCATAGAATTCACTTTTGAATACACTTGATTCTGTATTTTTCATTGATGACTTATTCAATTTTTTTTTTTAATATAGGTTTATTTGATTTCTTTATTTTCTGTTTTGTTAATCTGGGAAGTTTGTATTTTCATAAGCAATCATATATTTTACTTAGATTATCAATTTTGCTAGCATGTAATTGGGTAAATAACTCCTAATATTTGCTTTAATTTCAATTTTAATTGTGATTAATTTATCATTTTTTTAAAGACTGGTAATTTGATTTTCTGTCTTTTCAAAATCAAGTTAACCAATGGTATATATTCATAAAATCAGCTGCTAGCTTTAATTATTGGTTAAATTTTTTCCTTCAATTTTATTAATGTTTCCTTTGATTTTCAGTATTTCCATTTTTGATATGTAATGGGAATTTAAAATTTGTTCTTTTGTAGTTTTTTTTTAGTTGCATGCTTAATTTATTGATTGTTTCTTTCTTTTATTGATGTATGCATTTAGAAATATAATTATTTACTAAAATACTGTTTTGGCCACATTGCATAAATTTTAGAATGTTATGTCGTTATTGTCATCTTGTTTAATGAAATTATCGATTTATTCTATGATACTTTTTTGAGCTATTTATTATTTTTTTTAGGATTACATTGTTTAGTTTTCAATCAATTTTTAATCTATGGTTGCATAGCCCTTTATTAAATGTAATTTTTATTGCATTGTGATCTGAAAATAGTGCAATTAATGTTTCTGCTTTTCTGCATTTAGTTATGAGTTTTCACTGCCCCAACACATAGTCAGCTTTTGTATAGGTACCATGAATGACTATGAAAAAGGTATATTCCTTTATATTTTCATTCAATTTCCCCTATTGCTTTTGTTTCTAGCTGGTAGTCAGGTCTCCCAAATTTCTCTAGCTTGAGAGCTTTAGGAGCTCTGATTTCTGTCTTCAACAAGTAGTTGCCTCTGGTTCAGCCTCTTCCTCCATGTCATAGATCTCTTTCTTACCTCTTATATTGTCTTAGGTTGAAAGAATATTTCATTTTGACCTTTTTTTGCCTTCGTCATTCCAAAAGTTGATTTGAGGAGTTATTTTAAAGTTGTTTGGAGGGGAATGTTGGGAGAGTTCAGCTGAGTACTTTTTCTAGCCTGCCATCTTTTTTTTTTTCTTTTTAGTCTGCCATCTTTATTCTGTCCCCAGAAGTCCCTAAATAGAAATTATACTGTATAAAAATATACACCACAGCTACTCAATTCCTGAAAACTTCCTATAAATATTTCTTTGATTCAGATGACTTGAAAATAGGGATACTTCAGTTACAAAAAAAAAAAATATTGTTTATTTCCCATTCTATCTTTAGAGATCACATTAAGTTTGGCATATATGTCAATTCAATTCAACATAGTACCATCTACTGTGTACAGAGTATTATGCTAGATGTGGAGAGGGAGATAAACTTTTCTCCCATGAACAATTTACTCCATTTCAAAACTCTGAGGATGTTTCCTGATTATACTACATAACTGGAATTTCCTCCCTCATCATCTCTGCCTGCGAGATTCCCTACCTTCCTTCAAGACTGAGCCTAAAAAGTCATCTTATATAAGAAATATTTCCTGTTGACCTTTATTTCTAATATTCTTTCTTAATTATTTTTAATGTATGCCATACATAGCTTGTTTGTACACATTTGTTTATATGTCATTTCCCCTTTAGACTGTGAATTGTTTGATATTAGAAACTATTCTTTGATATCAGAAACAATTGCTTTGAATCTCAGCCTTCAACCTAGTGCCCAATACCTGTAAATCTTTAATAGATGTTTAGGACTAAAGCCATGGCCTCTGCTTTCATTGAACTTACAGTCCAGTACTAGCTATACTTATGTACATTTTACTTGCAAAGTCAGGCAAAGAAATGTTAGTTCTATTCATTTTCCCTACTTTAATGACATTTGTCTCATTACCTCCTTGGCCTCTGGTGTGATGTAATATTCACATTAAATTCAGTAAGAGAGTTTGTATAACTAGACCTCTTCTTTCAATCCTTTGCTGCCATAACAGAGGGCACAATTTATCAGTTATATTATTTACTCCATATATCACAATCTACAATACATTGTTTGTGCCAACCTGCTCACAACCTTAACCTTTAACTCATAAATTATGTTATTTCCATTTGGATCAGATACAAAATTTGTGGATATTTCATATAGCTTCCAGTTATATTGCCATGCTTTTAAGCCCAGAAGGTAGTGACTTCCTAAATAGGGTTAACTGTGTTAAAAAAGGAAGGAAGGACAAAGCTGAGCATTTGAGTAGCGGACTCAATATAATTACAGAGGAAGCATTGGTCCTAAGTCTAAAAACCTCATGTTCCAGGTTCTAGAATCATAGAAAGAGGAAAAAATTTGTTTTCATATAACCCAAATGCTTTACCAGTGACAACTCAATTCCTTATTACTCATTGTTCCCAATACCTATATTGATATGTTTTATAGTTAAAATTTACTAAAAAGGATAGAAATCATTAAAACAAAACAAAAATCATTAAGATGGAGAACATAAAAATATTAAAATAATTAAGATTTTGAACTGAGTATTCCATCGGCATTTCAAATTTTAAAAATGCTGAAACAGAATTAATCTTCCTCTATCAAACTTAAATGTTTTCTGAACTTGCCTATTTCAGAAAAAAGGTTAAATGTTATCTTTCTAGGGCTAGTTTCGAAACCTTCAAGATATTCTTGATTCTTTACTCTTTCTCATCCCACATAGAAAATTGTCATCTTGTGTTCCCAGTATCTGACATTTGTTCCCTTCACTTTCTCTCTTTTTTAATTCTACAATTTTGTTTTATTTTATTTTACAAAGATTTACATATTACTCCTACTTATGAGAAGTATTTTGGTAGCAAAGTAAAACAGTTAAATAAAATTACAATATTTTTAAGTACAAGCAACATTTCACATTTGTGGTTTTCTCTATTATTTTTATATTAACAAAAAAAAACAATTTTCTTTTCCTCTTATTCCTTAGTCCATTAAATAAAGAAAAAATTATTTTTTTTTAACAAATATGCCTGCTTAGTCAATGGAAACAAATTTCATCAATGGAAGTATACAAAATATTTTTGTTTGATTCTGTACCCTAAATCTGTCAATTTTCTGTAATGGATATCATGTTCTAAAAATGGTCCTTAAGAATTATGAATCATGATTCCTAATTATATTAATCATTATTCTCATAATTTTCAAAGTTGTTTGTTTTTATAATATTGTTATTCTACAATTTCTTTCTTGGTTCTTATTTCATCCTTTATCAATCAATAAAATTGTAATTTTTGTTTATAATATTGAGATTGTAATGAAATTATTCTTCTGGCTTTGCTGATTTCATTTTATATTATTTCCAATGTTTTTCCATTTTTTGAAATTTTTCATAATTACTTGCAGAACAAAAATATTCATCACAGTCACATATGATATCTTATTCAACTACATATCTCACACGAAGGACTTTTTCTTCTTTCTTAGATTTCTTTTGCGTAATGGCCTAATAGTGGTATAGCTCAAAAAACAGATATGATTTGATTGTGCATGATTAATTTTAAAATGCTTTTCAGAATATTTGTACCCATTCACAGAGTGCATCTATATGATTTTTCTGCTCCTTACTCTTATATCTACTTCCTTAGTTTAGGACCTTATTGTAATTTGCCTATATTAATTCTATCTTGATAGATACATATATATTAATATCTACGCACGTACTTGCCTATGTCTATATATTTCCACCTATATACTTGTGTCTACATCCATTTATCTAGTTGCATTCAATGACAGATTCAACAAACACTAAGTACCTATTGTATGCCTGGTGATATATTGGGTATTATGAATAGAAAGATAAAAAATAAATATTTCCTGTCATTAAAATGTGATAAAAACAAAAGAGAGATCCAGATAACAAACTTAGGAATGTTGGAGACTGATAGAATAAAATATTATATCCCTACAGTGAACCAAATATAATAGGTGCTTAATGCATATTGATTGATTGGTGAATCTCTGGAGAATATTTATTATTATTAGAGACTATATAGCTTTAAGCAATAACATAATGGCCAACAAATTTATGTGCTTGAAAAACCAGGTTACCTAAATTTTACACATACACACACATACACATACACAAAAGCATAAACTTTCTTCAGTTGAGTTAATGTTTTTGCTTGTTATTGACCCTAAAATTTCCCCATTTTTTTTCTCTGTAAATCTTTCCATATATGTTCTTTGTTGTACCTGCCTATTTTGTGAATGAAGGTTTAAAGGTTTTACTTTAGAGGTAGTCAATGTGATTCTTTCATCAGATAGTGGGTTTACTGACTACTCAGAGCACAGTGCCAAGATTTTACTTTGTATGATGCCTTTTAAACAAATGTACACAGTAAAAACACAGTACAAAATAAATCTCCAGATCTGGTAAAATGTTGAGAATCATGGCAAAAGAGAACTTGGTTCAGCATATGAGGAAATACACTGAATATTAATGAAGTATCATTTTTTTCCCATAGAAATAATATAATGTGTTCAAGGATGGTGCAGGGTTCATCTGCTTTGAAAATAGATTACCCATTATTGTTTGAGAGACAAAACCAGATTTGAATATATTTTCCTGAAGAGTTGAACTTAAATGATCTTTGCTAGAAAATAATGAGGAACCTACATATATATATATATTCTATATATGTGTATATATGTGTATATATGAATATGTTTGTGTATTTGTGTGTTTATACATTTTACATATATATATATATATATATATATATACATATGTATATATGCATATACAAATATATATAATACCCCTTTATTTCAACAACCCAAAGCAAAGCAAATAAATGGTAATTATTATTAACCTTTTTGATGTTTAGAGCCTTAAGATTATAATTCATCTTTGAATCTTTGTATGAAATGAAAGAACATCAGTAATGAGATCTTAATTAGAATGTTTGTATAACAGTATACGTTTTTTAAATTATCAAAAAGGAATGTGAATTTACTATAGGCAAGAAAAAAGAAGTCACACTAAGTCACAGCCATAACTAATAGCATTGGAATTGGGGCATTTGGGGCATATTTTTCTTACCTACTGTATTGTAACCAGTGCAGAAACCTTTAAAAAAAACAAAAGATCCTTAACAATGGTTTAGTCCAATAATGAGATATATCTCTTATTTATGTTATATAATGCACTGTAGAATATTCATGCTTATGTAAGTATACATACATGTATGTGTCTGTATGCTTGTTTGTAAAAATTCATTTAAGTATATCCTTCCATGTAGATCTGGGTAAACTGCAGTGAATGGTGATTTTTTATTTTTTATTTTTATTTTAAATAAGAACATGAAGTCTTTCTCTAGGTTTTAAAATTTTTAATTTTACTGTTATCAGGTCAAACTTAGGAAAAATTCTTCATACTCTTGACCACTGGGAACATTGTAGCTATCTTTTTTCCTTGGGAAACACATCCCTCTGTGCTTTCCTTTGCCCCCTCTTCATCATCCTCCGCCTCCCCTTCCCTTGAAGTATTTCTTTTGTTTGTCTCCATTACAGCAACGTGCAGTGACACAATGTTTCTGCACAGTGGGGGTTGGCAATCTCCGAAGAGGCTTTCCAGCGTTGCTTTTTAGACTGAAATCATTACAATCTTCAATAGCTCCATGGATTTGAAAAACTAGCACATTATTATTCTCAGGACCATCTCGATGTAAAAAGAGGCTATTTGCTTGGTGATTCTCTCCCTCCCTAGTTTTCCCCTCCCCCCAACCTACCACCCCCCAATTTAGCCTCTTTAGATACAAGTTTCCTTCACATACTTAAGTCCAGTTTTTCTGGTCCTGGTCCTTGTTCACTATTTCTATTCAATGGCATTGGTGTTTTTCTTTTTAGGAATTTTACACCGGCTAAGAAAAGGATACAAGAATGGCTTAATTTCACTGACAGATTTAAAAGAGTTCTACCAAAGCATGGGCAGGATGCCTTTTCCAAAAGCAGAGTATGACCCTAACCCTTTCAACCCCTTTGGGTAAAACTCCGGAAACTATGAGCATGCTTCCTTTAGGTAAAAAGAAGCCTACAGCAGTGTCCCTGGACACCCTTTTAAAAGGAAACTGCAGCTATTGCTGGTACTTCTATATTTACTGCATACCACCATTACATATCTACCCTGTTACAGGGTCTATTTTCGGTATGTTGTCTCCATATATGGTGTGTATGAATATGTGAATGTACACTGTTCACATGAAAATATGTACCTGGTATTGAACTTGTGCCCACATCAAAATCTAGTTGTAAAAGTTTCAACATTTAAATGTGATTAATGCATACATGTAATATATCCTCCTCTGGAGGGGGCGTTAACATAGTGCTCCCACAGGATTCATTTATATGGTATAATAATGATAAGAATAAATAATGAAATTAAGCATCACAAATAAAGCAAAAAATATAATTCATAGGACTTAAAAGTTATTTTGTAGCTGATTTACACTCACTGCCCAAACTCATTCCCCTAAAACACATTATTTCTGTATATATCTAATTTTAAAAAAAAATAAAGGATCACTTTCTTGATATTTTGGGATATAGAAAATATACTAAAAATAATTTCAACCAATATGGGTCTTTTCATTATTGATTTTCTTGAAGAGTCTTTTAAAAATAAAGTAGCTTTGCATCTATGAGGAATCATCAGAGTGTCTAGTATTTGAAACTTTTATGGGATGTTTATCAGTTATTTCCATGTCGAGTGCCATTCCAGGTTTCTAAGTTTGGTTGCAGACTCCAAATATAGTAGCTAGTGGTCCATACACAAATTATGTAAATATAAATATACACAATACATATATTTGTATATATGTATAATCACACACATATTTATACACCCATATAAAATGTCATTTCAGCATGATTGAATGAGATGATTTCTTGAATCTTTGTGATTTTCTAAAAATTAAAGTTCTTAATTGTCAACAAATACTAAATTCTTTTCTCAGAATGTTTTGATTAAAAGAAGAAAGAAGTTGTTAAAATTTAAACTGCATTTCATTGAAGTACAGTGGTCGATAAACAACTCCCTATAATCCATCTTTCTAAAACTGTAAAGCTTAGCATTATGCTGCATGGTCATTAGATCATTAATACATGCTTGTGGCCTGAGCACACCTTATGTTTTAACACCTTGTTGTTTTGGTCAATGCTTTTACCTCTGTGTTCTTCTTTTGCTCAGCATCTCCACTATATACAAACACATGCAGAATCTGTACCTCCAAATTTATACATTTATCAATGTTCAGATTTAATGTCCCATTTTCTATGTCTTTTTTGATGCCCCACCTGTAACTTGACATGATCTCTTGAATTGTAAACTAATATACTACTTTGTATCTTCCATGTGGCATTTACCCACTATTAAAATACAGATATTTATGTATATATTTTAATTCTCTTATTAGATTGTAAGCTCTTGGAGAAAATCCTTATTTTATTCTCTTCCATATTTTGCATAGCATATTTTTCATAGTGTTTGTCATAGGAGAACTAAAGAAATATTTGTCAAATGGATGAATGGCAGAAAAGACAATGTGTAATTTGAAGAGCTTTGTTAGAGAATTGTAGGTCAAATTCAGCCCATGCTGCTTGCTACCTATGATTTTAGACAAATCATTTTACTTCTCTGGGCCTCAGTTTCCTCATTTATTTAAAAAAAATGACTTGAACCAGGGTGTCAAAGATGTCTTACAGTCCTGAATCTATTATTCCATGGAATGTTTGACAGACTATCTTACTCACTTTTTTTCTTCTTTGTTTCTTAATGAGTACAGCAACATTAGGGACAACTAGTTGGTATAGTGAATAGTATCACACTGAGAGTCCCAAAGATCTGAGAGCCCAGTCTGAGGCATTGTAAAATCTTGGAACAGTAAACTTACCTCTACTTACCTCAGTTGCTCATCTACACAATGGGAACAAACCTTGAGAAGAAAATGACAAATCTCGCTAGTATTTTGGCCATGGACAAAAGTTCATTGGGTCATGTAGAGTTGGCCACGACTGCACGATTCAACAAAAACAACACTAATATTAGGGATCTACCTCCCCACACTGAAGCATGATGAGGGAACTAATCTATTTTTTGCCATCATATTCATACTTATTTATACGCAAATCCCTATGTAAATGCAAAGAATGACAGGTGAGAATCTGCTGAGGAAAAAGTCAGTAATGTAGAAATTCAATTGTTGTTTGCTTCAGCCATGATCTATCAAGAGGGATATAATGGGAAATATAGTAAGTAGTTCAACCTTAGTCTAGCATCTGCAAATGACAGCTGATCCAAATTCACTAGTTGCTAAAAAGGTTATGAATGATGTCATTTGCATCAGCATAGTCAAAGATTCTTGCTTGACTTTTCAGCTCTATTTACAGAGACCCAAAATGGTCTTGCCTGTTTGTTTATCTAAAATATGTTCTCTGTGAGTGCCAAAAAAGGAATTGCTACTATAATCCTAGGTATCAATTTGCTTCCTGTAAGATATTGCCTTATGATCCTTTCTAGGTTCTCTTTTATTTTTTTTTCTAATCCAAAACCCTAGAGACATCATTTCAGCCTAAGTCAGTGATTTAAGGGCTCTCATGCTTTTATTTATAAATGTGTATGCCATAAAAAATTACGTAGCATGGACTATAATGAAAGCTGGTCACAAATTTTGCTTTGAAAATCACAAACGTGTCCTAGTAAAAAATTAGTTTCTGCCCAGCCATTTTTGCCACTTGGTGCTGAAGTAGTCACCTACTTGCATATGCCTGAACTCATTTTAAATCCAATTTAGGAGTTGGTGCTTTATCTCTGTGGGAAATGCAGAATATTGGCACCCTGGTGGGATACAACTTTAGCCTGGTATTTTGTCACTCTGGTGATTACCAGAATAATCCTGGAATAGAGGTCCTGAATCTGAGGTAACACCAATGGGAGCTTGGAGTTTGAGTATCATTTTCTTGCCAATCCCTGTCATTTCTATATTCACAACATCTTTCATCTATATTCTCTTCTCTCCTTCGATACTACTACTACCTTGTTGCAGGCTCTTGTAATCCCATTTCTATACTAATGTAATACTATGCAGGTTGTTCTCTGGGCTTCAAGTATATCCCCATTTTTCTCCCTCTTCTAATCAGCTGGAAAAATGATATTCGTAAAGTGCATGTCTGACAGTGCCATGCCCCTCACCCCCCTACTCAATAAACATCAATGGCTTTTTATTATCTCCTGAACTAAGTAGACAATCTTTGTTTGATTTCAAAAGCCATTCACTACCTGACCTCTTTCTAACTTTTCAGTTTTCTTTTACTTTATTTTCTCCTGAGTACTCTAAGATGAAACAGTGATGGCCTTCGAGTTCTTTCGCACAGAAAATTTATTACTCTTTGATGTCATTAGCTATAGAGTGAGTAGGAAAGAAAAGAATAAGCATGTATATAATTCCTACTATGTGCTAGGTACTATGCTAAGTCCTTTTCATAAATAGTAGCTTATTTGGTCCTTATAATAACTCTGCAACATAGATGCTATTATTATTCCTACTTTACAGTTAGGAAACTGGGGCAAGAGAGGTTAAATGATTTGCTTAGGATGATACATCTAGTATATTTTGGGGCTAGATTTGAATTCAGATCTTTCTGACTCCTAGTCCATTGTTCTGTACACTGTGTCACCTGCTACTTTTATGATAATGGCTAGCATTTATATTACAAAGTGATTTACAAATGTCATGTAGTTTATTTCCTTCTTAGCTCAAATTCCATTTTCCGTGAGAGGTCAACCCTGTTTTCTCCAATCCTCATTGTCTTCCTTCTGAGATTATCTCTAATTTACTCAATATATATTAGGGTACTTATGTAGTTGTTTTCTCTGGAATGCAAGCTCCATAAGAACAGGACTATATTTGCCTTTCTTTGTGTCCCCTTTACTAGATTAAGCAATTAAAAATGTTTGTGAATGACTAATGAATGGAGAGAATTTGTACTACTTACTGGGGAGGGCTAATTTTTATATTAAATTGTGAACTTAATCATTGACAAACACAAATAATTAAAAGTATAAGGAAAAAAGAGAACAGTACTGTATGTGAAACTAAGCTTCTTTGTGTATATTATGTATATATATTACACGCATAAACACAATATAATCTTATAAAATAATAGATTTAAACCTGGAGAAATTGGAATCTTAAAAGACATCATTTCCAACTCCTTCCTTTTACAGATCAGGAAACAAGAAAATATATGTTAAACACCCTTTCCCATGGTCTCAAATGTTACTAACTACATGAGACAGAATTTGAACTCAAATCTTCTCGAAACAAAGTCTACAAAGGGAAGCAATAAACTGGGAAAACACTTTTACAGTCAAAGGTTCTGATAAAGGCCTCATTTCCAAACTACATAGAGAATTGACTCTAATTTATAAGAAATTAAACCATTCTCCAATTGATAAATAGTCAAAAGATATGAATAGACAATTCTCAGATGAAGAAATTGAACCTATTTCTAGTCATACGAAAAGGTGCTCCAAGTCGTTATTAATCAGAAAAATGCAAATTAAGACAACTCTGAGATACCACTACACACCTGTCAGATTGGCTAGAATGACAGGAAAGATAATGCAGAATGTTGGAGGGGAAGTGGAAAAACCGGGACACTGATACATTGTTGGTGAAATTGTGAACACATCCAGCCATTCTGGAGAGCAATTTGGAACTATGCTCAAAACATTATCAAACTGTGCATATCCTTTGATCCAGCAGTGTTTCTACTGGGCTTATCTCCTAAAGAGATCTTAAAGAAAGAAAAAGGACCTGTATGTGCAAAAATGTTTGGGGCAGCTCTTTTTATAGTGTCTAGAAACTAGAAATTGAATGGATGCCCATCAATTGGAGAATGGCTGAATAAATTTTGGTATATGAATTTTATGGAATATTGTTGTTCTGTAAGAAATGACTAGCAGGAAGATTTCAGAAAGGCCTAGAGAGACTTACATGAACTGAAGTTGAGTGAAATGAGCAGGACCAGGAGATTATTATATACTTCAACAATAATACTATATGATGATCAATTCTGATGGATATGGCCCTCTTCAACAATGAGATGAAACAAATCAGTTCCAATAGAACAGTAATGAATCAAACCAGCTACACCCAGTGAAAGAACTCAGGGAAATGAGTGTGAATCACTACATAAAATTCCTAAACCCTCTACTTTTGTCCACCTGCATTTTTGATTTCCTTCACAGGTTAATTGTACACTATTTCAAAGTCCAATTCTTCTTGTGCAGCAAAGTAGCTATATAGACATATATAAATATATTGTATTTAACATATACTTTAACATATTTAACATATATTGATCTATCTACCTGCCATCTGGGGGAGGAGTTGGGGGAAAGGAGGGGAAAAATTGGAACATAAGGTTTTGGAGTTGTCAATGCTGAAAAATTACCCATGCATATATCTTGTAAATAAAAATAAAATTAAAAAAAAAAACAAATTAAAAAAAGAAACAAAGTCTATGACCAGATCTAGTACACTAATCTGTGCTCTGCCTCTTCTCTTTTTCCCCCTCCTTGACCTCTAAGTATCTGTGCATATTTATGGTTCTTTGTTTCTGCTCAGCCTATGGATTTAGACTGCTCTCAGGTAACTGGTTTGCAGTCCAATAACATGGTTTTTATGACATGAGTCAGAATGCTGTATTACTTTTTGGTTAGAATATTGGAATGCCTAATAAGTGATTTCATGGGCTAGTACACATTAGGGTTTTAAGATATAAGCTTTGTAAACCCTGAACCCTGCTCTATGACTTTAAGCAACCAAGTCACGAATCAAACATCAGATTCTTTTCCTCTCTCAGACATATATATATATATATATATATATATATATATATATATATGTATGTATGTATGTATCTATATATCTATCTAGTAGTAAATTTATTTATTTTTAATATACATTGATTCAATCATGTTTGGAGAGAAAAATCAGAGCAAAAGAGAAAAGCCATGGTACAGATAAAAAACAGAAAAAAGAAGTGAACAGCATGTGTTGACTCACATTCAGTCTCCTTAGTTCTTTTTCTGGATGCAGCTGACATTACTGGGATTGCTTTGGAACTACTGAGAACAACCAAATCTTTCATACTTGATCACTGTATATTCTCACTGTTATTGTATACAGTGTCTTCTTGGGTTTCCTTCTTTCACTCAGCATCAGTCCATGTAAATCTTTCCAGACATTTCTATAATCAGCTTGTTCATAATTTTTTATAGAAAACTACTCTTCCATTACCTTCTTATACCACAAGTTGTTTGGCTATTACCCAACTGATAGGCATCCACTCCTTTTCCAATTCCTTGCTACCACAAAAAGAGCAGCTACAAACATTTTTGCACATGTGGGCTCTTTCTTCTCCTTTATCTTTTTTGGGGGATACAAACCCAGTAATGGCACTTCTGAGTCAAAGAGTATGTACAGTTTTATAGCCTTTGGACATAGCTCCAGATTGCTCCACAGAATGGTTAGATCATTTCACAACACCAACAATGCATTGGTATCAGAGTTTTCCCACATTCTCTCAACATTTATCATTGTCTTTTCTTGTCATTTTAGCTAATCTAAGAGATGTGAGGTGGTATCTCAGAGTTGTTTTAACTTGTATTTTTCTAATCAATAGTGATACTTTTTCATCTTTTTCATATAATTACAAATGGCTTTAATTTCTTCAACTGAAAATTGTCTTTGACCATTTGTCATTTGTTGAATGTATTTTATTTTAAAACAATTGACACAGTTCTTATATATTTTAAAAATGAGACCTTTATCAGAAATACTGGCTGTAAAGATTGTTCCCCAGTTTTGTACTTCCCTTATAGTCTTGTTTCTATTGATTTTCTTTGTGCAAAAACTTTTTAATTTAATGCGACCAAAGTTCTCCATTTTGCCTTTTTTAATGCTCTCTAGTACTTTTTTGGTCATAAATTCCTTTCTTCTCCAATAATCTGATAGGTAAATTATCCCTTGCTCTCTTAATTTGTTTCTGGTATCATCCTTTATTCCCAAATCATGTACCCATTTTGATCTTATTTTGGTATGGGGTGTGAGATACAGGTCTATGCCAAGTCTCCGACATTATTTTCCAGTTTCCCAGCAATTTTTGTCAAATAGTGAGATCTTATTACAGAAGCTGGAGTTTGGGAATTTATCAAATACTAGATTGCTATAGGCCTTGATTATTGTATTGTGTGTATCTAATCTATTCCACTGATCCGCCAATCGATTTCTTAGTCAGTACCAAATCATTCTGATTACTGCTGCTTTATAATATAATTTTAAGTTTGGTATTGCTAAGTTACCATCCTTTGTATTTTTTCCATTAATTTCCTTGATATTCTTGATCTTTTATTATTTCAGATGAATCTTGTTATTATAAAATAATGTTTTGACAGTTTGGTATGGCATGGCACTAAACAAGTAGACCAATTTAGGACAAATTGTCATTTTTATTATGTTTAGTTTGGCCAAACATTAGATTCATAATAAGTTCCAGACACTGCTAGAGATATTAAGGATATAGAATCACAAGTGAGATAGCTTTTACAGTGGTCAAAATGACATGTGTGACCATTCTTTCATTCATTTATTTTTTAATTAAAAATTATTTTATTTTAAAAAACAGAATAAGAAAAAAGAAATACCAAAGGAAAAGAATACCAAAACAACAGGATTCAAAATATATAATAACAAATTACCAGTTCAAGAAAATATGTATATTAGTAGAAGAAATTATATTCATGAGAGTCCATCTTTTCTTTATTTCCTTATTCTGCTGCACACTTTTTACTTTATTCTTTTTTTCTCTTCCATCCCCCCACTCTAAGCAAGCCAGTTAAATATATATGTGTGTGTATGTGTGTGTGTGTGTGTGTATACACACACACACACACACACACACACATACACATACATACACAGACACCTACTGCCCCCCCCAACACACACACACAAACCTTTCTTAATCCTGTTGACTCTTTCCTTTAATTCTGCTCTTTAATTTGTCTTGCTGTTTCCTTCAACCTCCCCACATATGCGTCCTTCCCTTATCTTCTTCCTTTACCCTTTATTTCCCCATCCCTCTTTCCTTCTCCTCTTATTTCTTTCTTTTAAATTAAAGCTTTTTATTCACAAAATATATGCATGGGTAATTTTTCCAACACTGACCTCTGCATGACCCCCTGCCACATTTTTCTCCTTTCTTCCACCCATTCCCTCCCCACCTGACAGGCAGTCTAATACATACCAAATATGCCGAAATACATGCCAGATCCAATATGTGTATACATATTTACATAGCCATCCAGTTGCACAAGAAAAATCAAATCAAGAAGGAAGAAAAAGAAAAAATGAGAAAAAGAAACAAAATGCAAGCAAATAATAACAGAGAGAGTGAGAATGCTATACTGTGTTCCACCCTCTCTTCCCATGGTTCTCTCTCTGTGTGTAGATGGTTTTCTTCATCATGCACAAGTGAAAGTGGTCTAAATCACCTCAAATCACCTGGAGAGCCATGTCCATCAGAATTGATCATTGTATAGTCTTGTTGTGCCATGTATAATGATCTCCTGGTTATGCTCATTTCACTTAACATCAGTTCATGTAAGGCTCTCCAAGCCTCTCTGTATTCATCCTGCACAGTTTGATAACTTTTTGAGCATAGTTCCAAACTGCTCTCCAGAATAGTTGGATCTGTTCACAGTTCCACCAACAATGTATCCCAGTTTTCCCACATCCCCTCCAACATTTGTCATTATTTTTTCCTGTCATCTTAGCTAATCTGACAGGTGTGTAGTGATATCTTAGAGTTGCATTTCTCTGATCAGTAGTGATTTGGAGCACCTTTTCATGTGACTACAAATAGTTTCAATTTCTTCATCTGAAAATTGTCTGTTCATATCCTTTGACCATTTGTCAATTGGAGAATGGCTTGAACTATTATAAATTTGAGTCAATTCTCTATATATTTTAGAAACAAGGCCTTTATCAGATCCTTTGCATGTAAAATTGTTTCTCAATTTATTGCTTCACTTCTAATCTTATCTGCATTGGTTTTGTTTGTATAAACCCTTTTTAACTTAATCAAATATTCAAATCAAATAATCAAATATCAAAATAATCAAAATTATTTATTTTATGATCAATAATGATCTCTAGTTCTTCTTTGGTTACAAATTCCTTCTTCCACAAATCTGAGAGGTAAACTATCCTATGTTCTTCTAATTTCTTTATAGTATTATTCTTTATGTCTAGATCATGAACCCATTTTGGCCTTATCTTGGTATATGGTGTTAGGTGTGGGTCTATGCCTACTTTCTGCAATACTAGTTTCCAATTTTCCCAGCAATTTTTTTCAAATAGTGAATTTTTATCCCAACAGGTGGGGATTTGTGGTTTATCAAATATTAGATTGTTATAGTTATTGTCTATTTTGTTCTGTGAACCTAACCTATTCCACTGATCAACTAGTCTATTTTTTAGTAGTACCAAATTATTTTGATTACCACTGTTTTATAATATAGTTTTAGATCTGGTATAGTTAGGTCATCTTCATTTGCTTTTCTCTTCATTAATTCCTTTGAAATTCTTGACTTTTTGTTCTTCCAGATGAATTTTGTTGTTACTTTTTCCTAGGTCAATAACATAGTTTCTTGGGAGTTTGATTGGTATAGCACTAAATAAATAGATTAATTTAGGCAGTATTGTCATCTTTATTATATTTGTTCAACCTATCTAAGAGCACTTAATATTTTTCCAATTGCTTAGATCTGACTTTATTTGTGTGGAAAGTATTTTGTAGTTTTGCTTATATAGTTTCTGACTTTCCCTTGGCACATAAATTCGCAAATATTTTATATTATCAATGGTTATTTTAAATGGAATTTCTCTTTGCATCTATTCCTGTTGGATTTTGTTAGTGATATATAAGAATGCTGATGATTTATGTGGATTTATTTTGTATCCTGCAACTTTGCTAAAGTTGTAGATTATTTCTAATAGCTTTTTAGTTGATTCTCTGGGGTTCTCTAAGTATACCATCATATCATCTGCAAAGAAACCAAATTTTCCTCATTGGTTTCCTCATTTCCTATTCTAATTCCTTTAATCTCTTTTTCTTCTCTTATTGCCAAGGCTAGCATTTCTAATACAAAATTGAATAGCAATGGTGATAGTGGGCAAACTTGTTTCACTCCTGATCTTCTTGGGAATGATTCTAGTTTATGCCCATTACATATGATGCCTGCTGATTTAAATAGATGCTATGACTATTTTAAGGCAAAGTCCACTTATTCCTATATTCTCTAGTGTTTTTAATATGAATGAGTATTGGATTTTATCAAATGCTTTTTTCTGCATCTATTGAGATAACCATGTGATTTTTGTTAATTTGGTTATTGATATAGTCAATTATATTAATAGTTTTGCTAATATTGAACCAGCCCTGTATTCCTGGTATAAATCCTACTTGTTCGTGGTGTATTATTTTGGGGATGATTATCTGTAATCTCTTTGCTAATATTATGCTGATATTTTGCTTGATCTGAGATGAGGATGGCTACCTTGCTTTTTTAATTCACCTGAAGCATAATAGATTCTACTCCAGCCTTTTACCTTTACTGTGTATGTATCACTCTGCTTTAAATGTTTCTTGTAAACAACATATTGTATGATTCCATTTTTTAATCCAGTCTACTATGCACTTATGTTTTACGGGAGAGTTCACTCAATTCACATTTACAGTTAAAACTACTAATTCTGTATTTCCTGCCATGTAATTAATCTCAAACTATACTTTTTCTTTTCTCCTTTCCCCCCTCCCCAGTATTTTACTTATGAGCACAACTTATCTCAAGCAGTACTCCCCCTTCAGAGACCTCCCCCCCTTAAACCTTTCCCCTACTATTTCTCTTTCCCTTCTATTTAGCCTACCCCTTCCCTTTTCCCCTTTTCCCTCCCACTTTTCTATAAGATGAGAGATGTTTCTTGGTAAAATCAAATATATCTACTATTCTTTCTTTGGGCCAAATCTGATGAGAGTAAGATTCACACAATATTCATCATCTACTCTTCTTTTCCTCACTTAAAATATGTTTTCTTTGCTTCTTCCTGAGATGCAGTTTCCCTCATTTTACCTCCACTTTCCTTTTTTTTTTTCTGTTACAATCCCCTTTCCATCACTAGTTTATTTTTTATATTATAACAGTAAAATCAAATTATACATGTGTTCTTAATGTATACCCATAACAGAAATACAGTTCTCAAGAGTGTTTTTTTTTTCTTTCTTTTTATCTTTTTGTGCTTCTCTTGAGTTCTATATTTGGAGGTTAAATTTTTTGTTTAGCTTTGGTCTTTTCATCAAAAATAAATGGCATTTATCAGTTTCATTAAATGTCCATCTTCTTCCCTGAAAGAAAATGCTCAGTTTAGTAGGACAATTTATTCTTGGGTGCATTCCAAGATCCTTTACCTTTTGTAATATCAGTTTCCAGGTGCTTTGATCCTTTAAAGTGTAAGCTGCTAGGTCCTGAGTAATCCTTATTGTGGCTCCTCGGTATTTGAATTGTTTCTAGCTGCTTGTAATATTTTTTCCTTGGTCTGGTAGTTGTCAAATTTAGCCACGATATTCCTTTGTGTTTTAATTTTGGGGTCTCTTTCAGGAAGCGTTCAGTGAATTCTTTCAAAGGTCATTTTTCCTTCGGTTTCTATGATATCCAGGCAGTTCTCTTTGATGATTTCCTGAAAGAGTGTGTCTAGGCTCTTTTTTTTCATCATGTATATCTCCTAGATCAATTTTCCAGGTGGGTTTTTTTCCCGTTAGATATTGTACATTTTTAAATTTTTTTTTCATTTTTTTTTTTTTTTGTTTTGCTTGATTGATCCTTTTTGTCTTATTGAGTCATTCAGTTCCATTTGTTCAATTCTGAATTTTAGTGTGTTATTTTCTTTCTTTATTTTTTTAACTTCTTTTTTGTATTTGTCCAATTGAATTTTTGAATGAGTTGTTTTGTTCTATGGACCTATGCCATCTCTCTATGGATCTCTCTATGGAGAGATTTTCCAAGAGAATGCAGCTGTGCTGGGTTAGTGCTGATTCACTCCATGTGCTGGGTCTGCCATGTGGAGTCAGCAATGCCCTGGGACTCTGTACTGTCTATGCTGGTGTTTATGGTCAGTTATTTGTGCTTCACTGCCTCTCTCCTGTTTCTGATTGAAACAGATATTTTCTGTTCTGTTTCCTCCCATAAATTCTCTGCCCTAGGACTCTGAACTGTCTGCACTTGCATTTGTACTGGTTGCCCTGGCTGCTTCGCTCCTGTTTCCAATTAAAACAGACCTTTTTGATCTTTGAAATTGTCTTCTGCTGATAATTTGTTGTACTCCCAATATTTGTGATTTCTGCCTGTCCAGAGATAATTCACAGGCTGGATTTCATTATTATGAGGGTTGTAAAGAAGGTCAGAGAGAAAGGTGTGTCATCTCTGCCATCTTGGCTCTGCCCCTTTTCATTTATTTTTAAAATGTATAATGTAGTGGGTAATTTTTACTCATAGCTGACTTTATGAAGGAAGAGAGACCTTATGTAGGAGATGGTAACTGACGAGTTTTGAAACTAAAAGTCATATATAAGAAGGGCTGGGAAATAACCAGAATGAAGGAATGGGGTGACTTCTGTGAGTAAGAATAATGTTCCTTTTTGGTTGGATCATAGAAGGTCTGAAAAGTAGTAATGATGTATACTAAGCTGGGAAATTTATTCTAAAGCCTTACTGTGATAGATTTTAAATGCCAAATAGTTTGCCCTTGATATAGGAGATAATAGTAGCTTATTGAACATGAGAATGATATGGTCAGATATGTATTGTAGAAACATTCCTTGGGTATTTCACTTAGGAAATTGATTTTTTCCTTATATTAGAGTTTTCCTAACAATAAGAAGAAAGTAAGGGCAGATAGAAGGACATGAATTCAAATCCTGCCTCAACTACTATGTGACCCCAAACAAGTCACTTAATCGTGATTACTCCACCACCACCCCAAAGAATTTTTTTAAAAAGGAAAAAAATATTAATAATATTACTTTTCTTATTCTCAGAAAATGCCACTGTGAGAACCATAATTTCTTTGCCCTCAAATTCATATCACCATATGGAAAGCAAGAAAGAAAGGAAGGAAAGAAGGAACGAAGGAAAGGATTAAGGAAGGAAAAGAAGGAAAAAGGAGGAAGGAAAGGAGGGAAGGAATAAAGAAGTAGACACTTAATAAGTGCCTAACATGTAGTAGTGTAGAAAAGAAATGGAATGGTAAATTTAAGGAAAATAGAACACTTAGATTATAGCTTCATAAAAAGTCATTATAATAGAAACCAATCATTCTATAAATTATCAGAAGAGACTTTCAAAAAGCTCAGTATGAAGCTTTTAAAAAGATTGAGCAAAGTTCATTTAAAAACACACATTTTGATTATAAAATTATTTAATGAGACAGCACTGTTTTAATTCAAATTTTAATTTCACTTTTAAAACTTATGTTTACTAAATTAATTAACTTTCAAAAAATTAATTTTAGAAGTCATGAATCAAATGTCTCTGAATCATTTCCCATTTGGAAATTAGCAGATGGATGAAGCCATTTGCAAATGGACTGTTTTATGCATGTAAGTTATAAGATCTACATGATGCAAAACATGCTGATGAAAACAAAAAAGTTAATTCAGATCATCAGATATTTTGTTGAACATTGTCAAATATCCAGGTACTTAGGAGAATTGATTTTTTTCATGTTTCATTTGAATGTGAAACAAATCCTGATGGAACAAAGATAGGAGATTTTCTATCTATCCAGTTTCTAATATAATTCAATTTTTTTTTTTGCTATAAATTTCACTTTTATTTACTATGTAATTTCACTTTTATTTACTATGTAATTTCAAAGATTTCTTAGTTGCCAAGGATCTATTATATAATCATCACAGACATATCTCATAAAGTAGTTATTTTAAATAAGTTGAAAAGAGGAAAGTTTGTTTTAAAATTACTAGGTTTCACCACTTGTGATATACTTCTTGTAAGAGATTAGAAGAGAAGCTAAGAAACAGTATTCTTTATGGCCCCTCAGGAAGCTGAAATATGTAACAGTGTTCAGGGAAAAAAAAATGTACCAATACTTTCTTAACAGCTTGTACTGTACCCAATATTAACCCGCTGGGCATATTGGAGCTGTAAGGAATCTGGACACAGTAGTAAGCTCTTGTTGAAAAAAATGTACCAATCAATAGCTTGCATTACTGTAAAAATCCTTCTGGGCTTAAAATTTTATTTTCGTGTATTAGGATAGGAACCCTGAAGAGTAGGGATGAGGGCTAATCAAAGAAATAGTAGAACACAGCATTTGTGTTCCAATACATGACAATTTCTATACAGTACATTATGTTTTTAGTATAGAGGACTATGACTTTTTTTTTTTTTTTTCGGTTCTTAAAGACATGCATACTCATCACCACAACTCCATCTTGTTTTGAGGTATATTAAATAAAATGATGCTGGAGTCAAATTTCAATAGGAAAAATCTCAAGATAGTACATTTTTATTCAATAGCATTGTTCTTTTTTAGTTAATGCTTGCTTTAAATTTTAAATTTCTCCTCATATTATACTGTCAATTTTTTTTTCTTTCCTTCTTTCCTTCCTTCCTTTCCTCCCCTCCCTCCCTTCCTTCCTTCCTTCCCTCCCTCCCTCCCTTCCTTCCTTCCTCCTTCCTTCCTTCCTTCCTTCCTTCCTTCTTCCTTCCTTCCTTCCTTCCTTCCTTCTTCCTTCCTTCCTTCCTTCTTTCTTCCTTCCTTCCTTCCTTCCTTCCTTCCTTCCTTCCTTCCTTCTTCCTTCCTTCCTTTCTTCCTTCCTTCTTTCCTTCCTTCCTTCCCTCCTTCCTTCTTTCTTTCTTTCTTTCTTTCTTTCTTTCTTTCTTTCTTCTTTCTTTCTTTCTTTCTTTCTTTCTTTCTTTCTTCTTTCTTTCTTCTTTCTTTCTTTCTTTCTTTCTTTCTTTCTTCTTTCTTTCTTTCTTTCTTTCTTTCTTTCCTTTCTTTCCTTTCTTTCTTTTCTTTCTTTTTTGTTATTTTCTGAAATTCCTGTTTTAGAATTAGTAAAGCAGTGGAGAGAATATTAAATTTGAATTCAAAGCATCTGAGTCTACATTCCAACATCTGGGCTTTGAGACTTTTATGATTTCAGCTCTTTGGATCTTGCTTTCCTTCTTAATAAAATGAGTAAATTAGGGTTTTTGACAACTAAATTTTATTGTCCCTTAATTTGTGATTTTTACATATCTTCTGGAAAATTTTAAAAAATAGATTATCTGGAAGCATCACAGACTGGCTAGCAAGATATATTTGCTGTCAGAAACATTTATGTTTGTGTTTTACCAGTAAGTGACATAGTCTGTTAACATGGACAAAATCACTGAAATTCATTATGCTCAAGGTAATGAATATATGTTACATGTAAATTGAATGGTAGGATTAGGGAAATGTTGAATTCAAATCCTTCCCAAAACACTAAAATTTTGACCCTAAGTAAGTCATTTAACATCTTTGTGTCTCAGTTTCCTCATTTGTAAAATAGAATAATAGTAATACACTCTAGAGAGCTGTTTCCAGGATTAAACTAAATAACCTATTTATTGCTAACTTTAAAGTGCTCCCTAAAAGCTATCTATTGTTATTATTGTTAGCTTTATTGTTGTAATTATTTTTATTATGATAATATTTATTGACCTTCATTGTGGGAGAAATTTTCATACTGTGAAAGAGGGAAAGAACAGCATTTATTAAGTGCTTTTTGATATGTGCTTTGCAAATGTTAATTCTGAAACTTTATTTTTTCCATTTTACAATTGAAGGTTTCCTAAGAATTAAGTGTTTAAAGCTAGTTTTGAATTTGTCTCCCTGATACCAGATCTAGCATGCTATTGATTGCACCACCTAGTTGATTCAGGAACTGTAAATTTCTTCCATGGATAATAAAAGTAGCCAGAATCCCCACAATCTGCTTCCCACCTTAGTAGATCAAATTGCATATTCATTTATTAAAAAAAAAATTATTCTTGAAATCAGATGACATCATATAAAAATAAAATTTAGAAAAAAACTACAATGATGTCATAGCTTTTAAAATACTCTGCTAAGAAAACTGAACAACATTATCTCTTTATTGAGTCTTTCATTTAAGAAATGAGCAATATTATGTGGGTGCTGTGAATTTCTTGATATACTTTTTTGTCAGTCCATCTGGAAACTTTTAATTTATTGGTTAAAAAAGAATTAAATACCTATCAGAAGGCAAAAAATAGATGATAGATTATCCCTAGAGAAAGATGAGTTTTTAATGTTGGATGGTGAAATGAAAGATTCTCTTTCCTGGAGAATCTCTAGTCATGACTTTCCTATTCTTTTAATGGTTTCATTATCTTGCAAGACTTGGAAATGTATGTTTTAACCTTTCAAATAACAAATTTAAGGAAAGCCAAAGTCAAGTTTTAAAACTAAGAAAAAGTTGTCCTTAGGTCTTTTTAAAGTAATGACAATATATTTAAAGAAGATAGATACACACACATATGTTTATATATGCATACATACATGCACACACATTCACATAAACAGATCCACCTAATTCATTCAACAATTCATTCTATGTGCTAATCAATAGAAGAGATGCAGGTTTTAGAAAAAAAATATGTCCTCATGCAGCTTACATTCTACTATAAGAATAATAGTTGATAATACAAATAAATAAATTCTTTTTAAATAAATTAATTCAATAAGCATTTTAATGCATACAATATGCAATGCTTAATACAATGTATTTATCCTGATAATTGGGACACTAAAGGAAAATAAAGACAATTACTTTCTACTCCCTGTGATCTTATATTCTACCTATTTAAAAAGTTTTATTTTTTTCTTCTCTCTTAGGAAGAGGAATTAGGAATTTAAGGAGATGTTGAATTTTTGGTTTAATCACTATTCAATGCTATAGTATTAGAATGTTTTTGGTAATATTTCTTTTTTCTTAATTTCTCTAATGATTCTTTTCTTCCTTAATAAATTCTATTTAAATGGCTAGGATAAAATATTAACAGTGCCTTTTTCCTCATTTATTTGTTACAGATTTTCCCAAATAGTAGAATCCTCTTCTGTTTTCTAAATTTTGGATTGCTTTCCAGGACAGCACCATTAATGTCTATGTTTATCTTGTTTTATCAAAACTTGGAATATGAAATCATATTTGATAATTTCCCTTTTAGCTTAGCATTGCAAAATCTATTATTCCAAAGCTAGAATTGCATGCCCGTATCCAACCTCAGCCAGTGCTGCATCAGCACTTTGAATCATGACAGATCAGAGACGATGGGTCTGAATACATAATTATTGTGACAGAATAGTTAATGTTAGTTGTTAAAGGTTTGCACACACGATTAAGAGACCAGGCTTCATAAAGTGGGGCTTTTCCTAAAGGAACTGGGGATCAAAACTGAGAGGGGGCTTACAAACTTCCCTTTGCCTCCAGGAATGCCATGGTTTCAGATTGTCTTGGCAGCTTCCAGTATGGACTTCACCTCATGCATAATGATGTCTTCTTTTCCTTTCCACCCCTACTCCCTCCCATTCTGGAACAGTTTTGCCTTTTCAACTAGTTACTGTTACCACCATTTAATAAGAAGGTTTTCCTGGGCTTTCTAATCGAAAACTTGCTTTTATCTTTCTTCATGAAAGAATTGAAATGGCTTCTTTCAGGTTGCTGTAGCCTCTGGGGAGATAAGGACCCTGCGGTTAACAGGATGAGAGATTTTTGTTTAGAAATTTTTATTTAGACAATGAAAAATGACCTCTGTAAACTCAAAGCTATCTTATTTTTGGGCTTTAGGCTTCTGGCAGATAAATCAATTGGGCCCTTGGGACAGCAAAGGAAAAACCTTTGCAGTAACTATGTCAGGCCAACGCAATAGATTTGTTGTGTGTATGCAGTTGTGTTGAATGTAGAATGCACTTAAAAATAAATATCATTTTATTTTCTATTAAATATTCAAGATCTGGATCCTACTCTTCTCAGCTGTTGCAAGTAAATATTTCTTTTTGTGATGTGAACTGGAGAAGGCGGCAGATTTTTAATATGAAAGATGGGGATATTATTGATGTTTTGATTTTGACTTTTTAATTATTTACCTGGGACTTTTCTAATGTGGGCTGCTTTTTTTTTCTAGCCGAAAATATGTGCAATGATAGCTAGTTATCTTTCTTCCCATGAAATGTGAAAGAAAAAAAAAACAGTTGAATAAACCATCATATGGAGGAGGGAGGGGTAAAGGATTTTCATTTTTACCTAAATAATACAGTAGTTGGTTTCCAATACGCGTTTACAGATTACCACCAAGCTTTCACACCAGTGCATCGCCACAAGGTGCTTTCCAAGTCCTCACAGCATGAATTTGCACTGCATGCTGGCTCTCTAAAGCAGAAATGTTGAACTGTGCTGCAAGTTTCCTACCTGTGTCATGTAGAGTGGAGATACAGGGTGAAAAGTTATGCAGAAATAAACTGGAAAGTTGACAAGAAGGCAAATCAGCAGACAGATGCTTCACTAACATGTATCTATGTGCAACCGTTAGTGATGTAGTGTTGATCAACATGGTAAAGAGGCATTGGTGAAAAATTTAACTTGTTTTTTTTTTTTTCTCCTGTTGAATGTAAAATCTATCACACACATTTTGAAGTAACATTAAGGTTGTGATGCAAACCGACAAAAGAGTCAGAAACTTGAAATGAAAGTGCATCAGGAAGCAGAGGGATGGAATGACTTAGCAAATAATACATGAAGAACTGGCAGCTGAACCAGGGAGAAAGAGAAAGGAAGCATGGTACAGAGGGCATCGTATGGTGGAAAAAAGATTGTAGTGCTGGGTTAGGATTCAAATATTGCCTCTGTTATTGGAGCTAAAGCTGGAACAGTAAGTAGGTAAGGAATGAGATGTTGGATGTTTTTTGGACCAGGTGAAAGAAAAGATTCTTTATCTCAATTGCTCCTTCCCCTTCATCCCTGAATGGGTGCATTCTTAATTAAACTGAGACCTGTTAAAGATCTTAGCTTAAAAAGCAAGGTCTCCCTTTTCATCCAGGGTTATATCCAGTCATCTTGATCTATATCTGGTCACTGGACCCAGACTGCTCTGGAGGGGAAAGCGAGGCAGGTGATCTTGCATAGCTCTTACTCACTTAAATCCAATTCACTTTCATGTCATCGTATCATCTCCCAGATGTCCTGGTCTTCTATAAGAATGGAGGACAAACAATTATCTGCCTTTGACACTTGCTAGCTGTGTAAGTCCTTCAATAGCCTCTGTTTCTTTATCTGAAAATAAGAGCAATAATAGCACCTACCTCAGAGGGGTGTTGAATGGAGTGATCAAATGAGATAATGTAAGAAAAGCACTTTTCAAACCTCAAAGCTGAGAGAATATTACCTATTGCTATTACTTTTTTTCTTCTTCTTAAGTCAACTTCCTCTTTTTTCCTCAGTTCTCAACTATTCAACAGTTCTCAGACTGTTTTTAAGGTTTTCTTTTTCTACATGCTGCGAAAGAAAAAAACAACTTAGAACAAAGGTATTACCATTCTAACTTATTGACTGCAAGCCTAATCCATTTCTTTATAGACAAAGACATGAGTATTTTTCTTCTCTTGCCTGGTCAACCTCTCTGCCCTTTCCCACTATGACCTAGTACATCTTTCAGTTTCTTTTCCTCTCTTCTTAACTTCTCCTTTTTCCTCATAAGCCCAAAGCATTTATTAGTTTTAGGAGATAGCCAAAATTGACAGTGAAATCCATCTTACAGGTCAAATATTGTCACAGTTTATTAAGCTGAGTCATCCTGAGCAAGTCACTTCATCTCTCTGTCTCAGTCTTTATCTGTGCAAGGGATAATACCAACACCTACCTCACAGGATTACCGTGTTCAAATGAGTTGAGATATGTTAAGTCCTTTTAAAACTTACAATAACTTTATAAATAGTAACCATTATTATCATGTTTAGTTCCATTACCATCTTATTTCCCCTATTTCTCTGGCTTCAAGGAGCTTATAAGTTTATCTGCATTAGTGAGTGTGTGTTTGGGAAGACTTGAAAGTACACTAATAAGGGACATATCTTTTATAAATGAAATGTTTCTTTTATTTATTTATTTATTTTATCAGTGTGGGTTCTCCATTTATTAAGGAAGATAAAAACTCATCTATTCCCAATTGACAGTTTCATGGGTTACTATGGCTAAAGAAATCTATCACTTAATATTGAACTTAATTATACTTATTAATGTATAGGAGCAAGAAGCTTTACCAATCCTAAAAACAAGGTATCACTTTTTAAAAAGTATATTATGTTAATTGGATTTTTGAATCTAAATCTAGGATTTCATTAATATAAGCAATTCCCATTGGAAAAAACTCCCTTTAACAATTCAGATCAGCAAATTTTCTGCAATGTGTCATTATAGAAATAATAAAAATAGTCACATCTTACCATCATTGGGTATATATACTCAAAAATTATTTTAAAAAGGCTCTGCTTTTAGAAATCTTTATTACATCATTGTATAAAAAATGCAAAACAAAAACAAAAAATAAATAGGCAAACAAACGGAACTAAAACAAAAAACAAAACAAAAGAAACACACAATTAAAGAAACCTGGAAGCAATGGTCTAAATATCTAACAACAGGGGAATGATTAAGTAAATTGTGATACATTCACATAATAGAATACAATAATGAAATTAAAACCTGTAAGCATAAGGAATATAGAGAAGTCTAGAAATAATATTATGAAATAATACAAAGCCAAAAAATGAGAAGAATGGAGTTGTAATGACAAACACATGAGGAGAAATAAGTTGGAATGAGTGGCCAAAGAATTCTAGTGAGCAAATTCCAGGGAGCAGACAAAAAAAAAATATTTTTTCTAACATTAATTTATTTTAATACAAATAATTACCAAACAAGTTTAGGTGTTTCTGTAATGTTTAATATTAAGTTTCTAATAAAAGATATTGCTTTTAAAATAGGAAATCAGCAATATTATTCAGGAGGATTTCTTCAAAAATAATGAAAAAAAAGTTCTGTCACTAAAAAAGGAAAACTTTGCATAACTTACAGATTAGACTTACATGACACACATTATTCTCCAATGATATTGAAGGATTAAGATATGATAGTAAACGTGAATTAGATAAAACAAATTGAGTTTTCCCATAACATCTACAATTGGAACTACGTGAAATTTACATAATGGCTCTTGAGGTAAAAGACCATTGAGTCAATATTATGCTTCCTTAGAAAGTCATGTAATATCTTTGAGCATCAGTTTGCTCATTTTTCAAATGTGTGCCATACATATTATTTATACTTCCAATTTCACTGTTTTCTCTTAATTTATTTGTTTGTTTTTTGTCTATCTGTTTGTTTAGTCCTGACTTATGATTTTATGTAAGTAAATAGTGATGAGTAGACTTCATAAGAGTAGACTAGAAACTTTTCAGCAAATAAATGACATTATTTACAGGTTAATTTATTATTTTTATAGTCTTTGTTCTTGAATTGTTTACATTCTCAGAAGATAAAAGAGAATATATAAATCTCAATCATTATTAATTTAATTAACTTTTAACAAAAAGATAAATAGGATTGCATATAGGAAAAATGTTATACCTTCTCCTTGGAAGCTGAAATGAAATGAATTTTGGGGGGAGTAAGCAAGAAAGGAATCTTTCTCTATATATCATATATATTACATAACAATGCATATTATATATCTCTATATATTTTATCACATATTATATATAGATATCTTGTAATGTCTGGGCTAACTTTCTGGAGAGCCTTGGGACCAGCCTTGGTCTCAGTAGAATAATCACCATGAGAATAGTCAGGAATAAAGTACAAAGTCTTTATTGTATCCTTCACTTTCCCAGTCTGCACCAGTAGTCTCAGTCAGTCAGCCAGTCTACAATCTCTAGTCTCTTCTAGTCAGCCAGTCAGCAGTCTGCACATCTCAGGTTCTCATCTCATCCAGTTATCCAATCATCCAGTCATCCACCCAGAAGTCTGCACATCTAGTTCTCTCACTTCAGTCTGACTCTGATCTCTTAAACACTCTATTACAATTACATCAATTCATCATACTGAGTATAAGCCAATCATTATATCACTAGGAACCATTATCTCATCAATTCCATTGAGTTAACACCTTGTTTCAAGAATACGTGTTACAATATACTTCTCCAATGTTCCACCCTCTACAATATCTCATGATATCTGTCTATCTATCTATCCATCTATACAATGAAAGAGGGAGGCAGAGAGAGAAAATACTATTCTACCCAATGAGAATAAAAAAGAAATTTACAACATCTAGATTGAAAATGAATCATCAAATTTGAATATTTCATTCAATACCTTGTATATTATTTAGATGGTGTGGAGATCTTTCCAGTGAGGTTTGTTGTAGCTCCACCATAACTCATATGGCTTTGTGAGATACTGTGTTAGAATAAATTGATCTCAATGGACCCAGTATTCTGTAGTTCATGAAACACAGTGGAAGAAATACTAGATTTAAAATCAAAGAACCTGGATTTAATTCAAATTCTGCCAATTATTAGTTGTTTTAATTTTAGTTTACTCCTCATGGGATAAGACACAGAGCTGAAAGATATTTAGAGTCAATGTAGTCAAAGTCTGACTAGTATTTAATTAAGTTCGCCTAAGTTCACATCTAATAAGACAGTTACCACTGTATTGTGATCTATAGAACCACAGATGGAGAGTTACAAAGAACTTCAGAAATTAACTCAACTTCCACATTTTGCAAGTGAAGGAATTGAGATTCAGAATAATCAAATCACTTATCCATAGTCACACTGCTGAAAATGGCAGACATTATTCATAATTTTCAGATCAGCAAATTAAATGAATGATGGAGAAATTAGAGAAACAAAAATAACAAAAGAAATGATAAATAGAAAACAAAAGGGGAATAAAAAGTTATTTAATTGTTGAGTCTAGAGAAAAAAAAGCCAGGGAAAGGGAAAGAGTGAAATGTAAAAATCTCCTAACACATAAAGAAATATTTAAGGAAGTCAAGTAGATTCTTTCATTCCTTCCCTACTCTTTGGGTTGTGTGTGTGTGTGTGTGTGTGTGTGTGTGTGTGTGAAGAGAGGACAAAAGCTTTAAGAACTACAGAAAAAATCTGACATTAAAAAGCCTCTGAAAGATTGAACCAAGGGAGACTTTAGCCCTCTCATGCTAGGTGTTTTGAAGACTAGGGAAGGCAGTATTTTTTCTGGATTGAAGATCTCATTCTATGGATTAAGGGGCCCAATTTAGCTTTGTGAATCTATAGATCCTTGTACTTTATGATCCATTCTGTATGTTTTAATCTTTTGATTTGAATCTTTAGTCACTTTCCTGCTTTGCAATACACACACACACACACACACACACACACACACACACACACACACATATATATTTGCTATTCTGGTGGCAATTTTAGGGTTACTTTGACATGTATATGCTCAGGCAGCAGTCCCTGAGTCTCACAGATATAACAGTATGTCAATCATTATGTACCTATAACAATATCCCCCCTTTTCATGTAAATCTTTTCCATTTTTATCTTTTCCTCTAAACACGAAACTTTTCTTCCAAATTTTACCTAAAACAAATTTTCTTGAGTATATCTAAATGTATTCCTACATAACTAAATTTCAAAGTTTCTCTCTACTTTGGGTTTTTTCTTTTGAAATCCAGTTTTTTCCCCTGGGTTTGTTTTCCATTTTTCTCCTATTTAAAAATATTTTGAGGGGTTCTCATCTTATATATTTTGTGAAGCCTTTGTTTTGGGACTTGGTTGAGCTAATCTGTGCATTAACTGTTAGGTCAGCGATCAATAAATATCAAATAATAATAAAAAGAAGACTGATCTAATAGCAATTTAACTGTCTTTTGTTATGATCCCATTACCCTTCCTTAAGGATCCAACAGAATATTATTGATTTTTATAACAAATATGTTTGTATTCCTGAAAGCCTCTTAACATTTTTCCATTTTCATTTTATTTTCCATGTCCTCCAAGGTTTTTCTTTATGTTAGTTTTCTTACTATGTTAGTAATACACACACACAGACACACACAGATACAAACACACACACATTTTCACTCTATCTCTGTCTCTATCTCTCCTCTTTCTGAGTCTAGAACTTTAGAACTGATAAGTACAATTTCATCTTATTGTGCCCAGAACTAGGCTACCATTTCAATTCCTACTATTTCCTTCTTGAAGACAGATAGTGTCTTTCTTGATTGTAATTTTATCTTCAGTTCTTAGAACAATGTCTAGCATATAGTGAACATTTTACACATTTTGTTCTTGTTCTTCTCTCTGTCTCTTTCCCTGCCTTTCCCCCCCCCCCCGTTTCCCATGTACTGTATGTACTAAGTATCAGAGATACAAAGACAAGTAAGAAAGTAGCAACAATATTTAAGAAGTTTATATATTAATATTAGAAAATTATATATATTTGTATATAGCATATATACAGGTCCATAGGTATAATACATCTGTATATGTGTATATATATATATATATATATATATATATGTACTCCAATATGTGAATATATCTGTACATATATATTGTGTATACACATATATTTATTTTAATTCTTTTTAGACTGGATCTCTCTATCTTGCTGAGGCTGGGAGGAAAGTTTCTACTTAGATACCTAGTTGCACTCTGATCAACAAAAGTACTTTGATTTGCTCTGTTTTTGACTTGGGCTTCTCCTTTCTATCTTGGGCAATCTGGTGATATCCCTGATCTTGCAGTCTTACTGTATTAATGTGGAAACTAGCATAGGTAAACAACCAACATAGTCCATTGCAGTTTAGAATTCCCAAGTTCAAGAGACTCACCAGCTTCAGCCTCCCTGATAGTAGAGATTTCATATACACATCATAATGACTATCCAATAATTTCAGTGTATCTTCAATCTCATTGGCATGGGTGTACTTAATAAAATACATTTCAACCCATCCACAGCTTCTGATCCTGGACACTTATTCTATTTGGCCATTTATATTCCCATAATATAGAATCCTTAACATGAGCTAAATAAGCCTTCTAGGTCTTTCAAAATGTCATGGCAATCAGTATAGCAAAATTTCATGGGAATCAGTAAACAAAGTAAGACTCATCTCTTTCTGCTCGTTTATTTCTTGAACGATATCTTTTTATGTCCAAGTTATTTGTTTGTAATAAGTTGTAGACCACTTAAATCTACCATATGATTTTCTTCTACTTTTTCAGGTCACCATAATTTTGATTCTTCAGAGATTGGAAAGACAGAGGCAGGATACATATGCACACAAATATATAAGAGTATATGAGTTTATGTGAGCAAGTAGATGATATTAGGGGAAGGGAAAGAAGGAACATTTCTATAGTTCCCAGTACCATATGCTTTGCTAAGCTTTTCAATAAATATTATCTCATTTTTCTGTACCAAAATCCTGCTAGATATTATTATTATCTCAATTTTATCTTTGAGGAAACTGAGGAAGAAATTAAATTATACTTAGGGTCATACTGCTATTAAGTGTTGAGGCTGGATTTGAACTCAGGCCTTTTTGATTTTAGGTCCAATAGTCTTCCACTACACCACCAGTTGCCTCAAGTAGTATTTTGTCTAAAGATAAAAGTTGCTTTTATAAATGACTTCATTCACCCACTTAGAACATTTTCTTCCTCATCTTATTGGAAGTACCAATTCATGTCATCTGTCAATTATCTAACCAATTGAGGAGAGAGGTTTTTTTTGGCCACCAGATGGGGCTCCAGTTACTCATGAGTAACCTACTCTTTTCTGTTTATTGTTTGTCAAGACAGTGTTTGTGGTAGCAGCTGGCCCCCAGTTTTAATGGAAGACTATAAGGAATGGTGTGGAATATCCTCAAAACAATAAAAAATGCATAATATCTTACTCTTCATTTATGAATCCCAATATTTTGCATGACCTGACTTCAGTATCTTATTAATAATTCCCTTCCCCTCTGAACTCACAGCATTTGCTAATTAACTGTTATCATCCTGATGATATAAAAATGCAATTAATATAAAAACTCAAATAAATAATAAAGAAAAGCTCCCAATACTTTATTTCAATGGTGCTACAACATGTCCCCCAACAACCACTTCACCTTGCAGTTGATCTTGAAATGGAAAGAAAATAAATTGATAAGGATTAAAAATAGCTAAGGCTTCCTTAGCAAATGATCTGAGGAAGTAAAGAGCAAAGAAAACTATGAACTGAAATCCCATTTACTTTCATTGATAGAAGCTGCTAGTTTTGTTTTGACTTTGTTTGCATTCTTTTTTCAGCTTGACTGATCTTTGCTTTTTCTGATAGCCTTCAGTCCATCCCAATTTGGTTTGTACCTTTTGTCCATATTTGCTTCAGTGAATGACATCTCAAAGATTTCAGTTTTACTTGCCCCTATTCACAACTGGTGGACCAATATACCATTTTCTATTCTTGTTGGCATGCCAGTAAAAGTATGGATTCCTTAATGGCTTATTGTTCCTTTTTTTCTATTTCAGTTAATGAAAACTTCCAGGAAGATGTCTCTCTCCAAGGTCAAAGAAAAATAAGGATCTCAGAATTTTGGGGGAAAAAAATTCCTGTATGCATCTTCTAGCTTAAGCAAGACTTTGCATTATCCTTTTTATCCTGGTCCTGCTGGAGAGTAATCAGAAAGGTGAGTTACAGTCATATTGAGAATGAACATGTGAATACCATGATTAGATTGGTCCATTCTTTTTTGTTTCAAGGGATTTTTAAATGGATGACTTTTAATATTATATTCATTTTTTAATATACTCACTTCCCCCTTCCCTACCCAGTGATCCTAATCTTGTTTTTTTTTTTTTAAAGGTTCTGCAAAAGAAATCAACATAACAACCACATCTGATTTGTTGGTTGTTTAATTATCTTTAGCACAACTTCTCTGAAAAGAATAGAACTGGAATTTGATACAGAAAAATCTTTATATAGAAGCTGAATTATATAAAGGCCAATTGTCATGATATATTTCCTTGGTCTTTGTAGTTATATTAAATGAATTTTTTAATAAGTTAAAACTTCATAGTTCTTATAAATGTTTTATGATCCAGTGTTGTTTTAGAGGTAGGATTTTGTTTTTTTTCTCTCTGCCTGTGAACATTTGAATTTTCTTTAAATTTTTTTCAAATTTATCAGAACCAGGTCCACATTCTGGTTCATGTCCATATAACTCATGCTTTACAGTCATATACTGATGTGACACAAGGTAATAGAAAATGATGTATTGCCTGAATTTAAAGGAACATGGACTATTTCTGGATCTGCTATGCAGTATGAGATCTGTATCACATTTGAAACAAAGCTAACCAAGCAGACAGAGCAGAAAGATATCTATAGCATCCATTAATCAGAGTATAGTATGTTTCTTTAAGCATCAAATACTATTTGGTGCATTTCGAACTTGAAATATATAACAAAAGTATTTTTAATATCCATCCATGGTCTTTCTCAATATGCTGTCCCTGCAGAAGCATTCCTGCATAAAGTAAAAACAAATCCAGTTTGACTGAAAATTGCTAAATATATAGATTACATTTATCCATTTATTTCAACCTTTCTCACCAAAGTGCCTTTGTCTGTTCTGAAATATATTTGTTTTGAGGTCTTATGTTGAAAATGCTCCCCTTATCAGAGAGAGAAATGTCCATCTACTATTCAGAATTGACTAAAATGTCAAAGAATTTGGAACAAAGCTCTTAATAATGTTAACCCATTATCTCAAGCATATGGTAAGCAAAGAAAAAGATAAATTAAGAAGACTTGTGAAATGCTCAGGCTTTGATAACTTTTTTTGGATAACTTTGACAATGGACAATTCACCAAATAAATAAACTATAAATTGGATCTTACTGAGCAAACCAGCATGCTAGGCATTGTAGGTTATATGAATACCTTTATATTCTTATGTATCAATGTTTTTGAAGAGTTTATATTGTCTCTGAAAACATGACATAAACAGGCATAAAAATTAAGTACTATTTAATACAGGAAAAGTCACGAGATGCTTAGTTTTTATGATGATTTACTCAGTTTTATTATCTATAAATTGAGGATAATAATAGCATGATCAGATCAACTGAAATCAATTTTGTGAAGCAAGATCCAAATGCTTAAAGAGTTCTATAAATGTCATCTGAAAACAACAACAAGGACAGCTATTGCTGTTATTCCTGCTACTACTACCACTGATTATAATAATTATATTAATGCAGTAGTTTTAAGGATGTGATCTAAAAGATCACCAAAGCTTCCTATAATCAGAAAAGACTATACAGAGGAATGATAATAATTGATCTAAGACTTTTAGAACTTTCTGTAATTCAGAAGGAGATAGGTGGGGGGTGAGGGAAGAAGGAAGAATATTTGAAAGAAAATGTAAATATAGCATTTCTGTCTAAAGTAAAGGTTAGTATAGAGAAATAGTGGGAGAGATGGATAGCGATGTAAGTTGTTTAGAGGATATTAAATATAAAAAATAGATCAAAAGTATTTTTTAAAAATTTTAATCATATTTAAAGGTATTTCCAAATGACATATAACATTTTTTTTGATGAACTTAAAAAATTGTGAGGTCTAAATTCTCTTCCTCCTCCCTTTAACAACTCTTTGAGAATGCAAGAAATTTGGTTATGATTTATATGTGAGGTAATGTAAAACATATTCTAATATTAACTATATTATAAAATAAAACAAAAAATAAAAGATAATCAAAATAAATATGCTTCAATCTGCATTCAGAGTTCATCAGTAATCTCTCTAGAGGTGGATTATATTTTTCATTATGGGTCCTTTAGAATTCCGTGATCATTGTCTTAATCAGAGTAGCTAAGTCTTTCAGCGTTAATAATCCTTACTATATTGCTATTGCTGTGTACAGTATTATCTTGGTTCTGTTCACTCTACTTTGCATGAATTCATATGTTTTCTCAGGCTTTTTCCAAACCATACTGCTTGTCATTTCTTATAGAACAATAGTATTCTTTAATATTCTTATACTTCAACTTGTTCAGTCATTCCCCAACTGATGGTTATATATTCAATTTTCAGCTCTTTGCCAGCACAAAAAGAGATGCTGTAAATAGTTGTTTTTGTGTAAATAGTTTTTTCCTCTCTTCTTTTATCTCTTTAGGATGCAGGCTTAGTAGTGGTGGTGCTGAATCAAAAGATGTGCAGAATTTTATAATTCTTTGTGAGTAGTTCTAAATTGCTCTCTCAAATGATTGTATTAGTTCACATTCTACCAATAGGGCTAAAGTGTCCCAATTTTTCACATCCCCTCTAGAATTCATCATTTTCCTTTTCTGTCATGTTAATCAATATGACAGGAGAAAGTTTTTTAAATGTGCAATTCTCCAATAAGTAATAATTTAGAACATGTTCCATCTGATTATTGGTAGCTTTGATTTATTCTGAAAATGCCAGTAGTTCATGTGCTCCAAAGACTATGAAACTGTCATATCCTTTGATCCAGAAATACCATGTTGAAGTTTATATCCCAAAGATATTTTACCAAAAAATGGCTAAAGACCCATATGTACAAAAATATTTATAGTAGCTCTTTTTGTGGTGGCAAATAATTGAAATTTAGGGAATGCCCATCATTTGGGGAATGACTGAACAAACTATGGTATGTGAATATGATGGAAAACAATTGTGTTGTAAGAAATGAACAGCAAATTTCTGAAAAACCTGGAGACTTACATGAACTGACACTGAGTGAAGTGACCAATATCAGGAGTACATTATACATAACAACAACATTCTGTGATAATCAACTATGATCCTTAACCTAACTCTTCTGAGAAGACATATTTACAATAAAAAAAGGTTTTCATATCTCATTTATTTTTGCACATGTGGCTCCTTTTCCTTCCTTTATTATTTCGTTTGGATACAGACCTAGTAGTGGCATTGCTAGATCAAAAAGGTATGAACAGTTCTATAGTCATTTGGGCTATTGTTCCAAATTGTTCTCCAGAATAGTTGGATCATTTCACAATTCCATCAACAATGCTTTAGTGTTCCAGTTTTCTCACATCCACTCCAACATTTATCATTATCTTTTCCTGTCATTTTAGCCAATTTGAAAGATATGAGGTGGTGTCTCAGAGTTTTAAATTGTATTTCTTTAATCTATAATGATTTAGAACATTTTTTCATATGTCTATAGTTGGTTTTAACTTCACCATATGAAAATTGTCTGTTGATATCCTTTAATGACTTATCAATTGGAGAGTGACTTGTGTTCCTATAAAAATGACATAGTTCTTTATACGCTTTAGAAATGAGAAGTACTGTCTGTAAAGATTTTTTCCCCAGATTTGTACTTCCCTTTTAATCTTGTTTCTTTTAGTTTTGTTGTGTAAAACCTTTTTAATTTAATGTAATCAAAGTTGTCCATTTTGTCTTTCATAATATTCTCTAGTTCTTCTTTGATCATAATTTTCTCCTTTCTCCAAAAATCTGATAAGATAAATTATCCCTTCATTGGTGGTAAATTTATCCATTTCATTTTTAAATGCTGGTAATATGTATTTTCTTTCTTTTTTTCTAATCAAATTAACCAAGATTTATCTATTTTGTTGTGTTTTTTTCATAAAATCAACTTAGTTTTATTAATTGGTTCAATAGCTTTCTTAATTTCAATTTTATTAATCTCTTCTTTGAGTTTCAGAATTTCTAATTAGGCATTTAATTAAGGATTTGTAAGCTGTTCTTTTTCCAGCTTTTTTATTGCATGTCCAATTCATTGATTTCCTATGTCACTATTTTATTTGTATAACTATTTAGAGATATAAAATTTCCTCTAAGTACTGCATTGGCTGCATCCTATAGGTTTGGGTATGTTTTCTCCTTATTTTCATTCTCTTGGATGAAATTATTGATAGTTTCTATGATTTGCTGTTTTACCCATTTATCCTTTAGAATTACATTATTTAATTTCCAGTTGGTTTTTAGTCTATCTTTCCCTGGACATTTATTGAAAATAATTTTTATTGTGTTGTGGTCTGAAAAAGAAACATTTACAATTTCTGCTTTCCTGTATTTAATCATGAAATTTAATCAGTTTTCATGGCCTAATACATGGTCAATTTTTGAACAGATATCAAACAAACATTGAGAAAAAGGTATATTCCTTTCTGTCCTTATTCAGTTTTCATGGTCAATTTTTGAACAGATATCAAACAAACATTGAGAAAAAGGTATATTCCTTTCTGTCCTTATTCAGTTTTCTTCAGAGATTTATCATATTAAACTTTTCTAGGATTCTATTATCTTCCCTAGTTTCTTTCTTGTTTATTTTGTGGTTAGATTTATCTAACTTTGATAAGGGGAGGTTGAGGCCCTCTATGAGAATAGTTTTGCTGTCTATTCCTTACTATAACTGTCTTAACTTCTCTAAGAATTTGAATACTCTATCATATGGTGTTTGTACACTTAACATGGATACTACTTCATTGTCTGTGGAACCTTTTAACAAGATGTAGTTTCCTTCCTTATCTTTTTAAATTTATTTTGTTTTATCTGCGATCAGAATTGCTACCCCTGCTTTTATTTTTATTTTTTTTTTGCTTTGCCTGAAGCATATTTGCTCCAGCCTTTTACCCTTATTTTGTTTCTGATGTGTTTTTTCTAAACAATACATTGTAGGATTCTAATTTTTTAATCCACTCTTCTATTCCCTTCCATTTTATGAAAGAGGTCATCCCATTCACATTTATAGTTATGATTACCAGCACTGTATTTTCCTCTATCCTCTTTTTTCCCTTGAATATATTTTTGTTGTCTCTTTCTACTCTATCCTTCCTCAGAAATGTTTTGTTTCTAACCCACATTGCTTTCAACCTACTCGCCCTTTTATCACTCTACCTCCCTTCTCTTACTCTTCTCCTATAATTTCTGCCCTCCCTTTTATCCTTTTCCTTTTCCTTTCTCCTCCTATTTCCTTATAGGATAAGATAAGTTTTTATATCCAACTCAATGATTATGCTATTGCTTCTTTGAGCCAAAATGGATGAATTTAAACTTCAGACAATACTCATTCCCCTTTCTTATCTCCCTCTATTATAAGTCTTTTATGCCTTTTCATGTGATCTATTTTTTTCCTATTCTACCTCCCCTTTCTTCTTATATAATCCCTTTTTACATTTTAATGTTTTTTTTATATATCATCACATCATAGTTTATTCATATTCACTCCTTCCATCCATGTATGCTCCCTCTAACTGCTCCAATGACAGGTATAGTTCTCAAGAGTTATGGATATCATTTTTCCATCTTGGGATATAAACAATTTAAGCTTTAAATAATATGTATTTTTCCTTTGTTTGCCTTTCTATGTTTTTCTTGTATCCTCTGTTTAAAGATCAAATTTTCTATTTAGTTCTGCTTTTTTCAATAGAAATGATTGAACATTTCTTGCTTCATTGAAGATCCATCTCCTTTGCTGAAAGATGATATGCAGTTTAGCTGGGTATTTAATTCTTGATTCTAATCTCAGATCTTTTGCCTTCTGGAATATGGTATTCCTGGCCCTCTGATCCTTTATTATAGAAACTGCCAGATACTGGGTAATCCTGTCTGTTACTCCTTGATATTTGAATTATTTTTGTCCAATAGCTTTCAGTATTTTTTTTCCTTGAAATTAAAGTTTTTGAATTTTGCCACAATGTTCCTGTGGTTTTTCTTGTGGGATTTCTTTCTGGAGGTGATCAATATATTTTTTCAATGACTATTTCATCCTCTTGTCCTAATATATCAAGGTAGTTTTCCTTGATTATCTCTTAAAGAATGCTGTCCAGGATCTTTTTTTTTTTTTTTTTTTTTTTTTTGTCATAGCCTTCAGGTAGACCAATAATTTTAAAATTGTTTCTCGTGGATCTGTTTTCTTGATTGGCTATTTTCCCAAAGAGGAATTTTACAGTTTCTTCCATTTTTTATTTTTAATTTTGTTTGATTTATTTTGGATGTCTCATAGAGTCATTAGCTTTCATTTGCCCAATTCTAGTTTTTAATGTGTGATTTTTTTCAGTTAGCTTTGGTATCTCTTTTTTCATTTGATTATTTCTACTTTTCATGGTATTGTTTTCTTCTGTGTTTTTTCTTTTTTTGTATTTGGCTGTGTGTGTGTGTGTGTGTGTGTGTGTGTGTGTGTGTGTGTGTGAAGAAATTGATTTCTTCAGTGGACTTTTTTTTTTTTTTTTTTGCCTTTGGCTAATTGTATTTTTTTTAAGAAATTGTTTTCTTCAATCAATTTTTTTCCTTTCTTTTCCAAGTTCTTGACTCTGTCTTGCATACATCTCATTTCTTTTTTTTTATTATAGCTTTTTATTTACAAGATATATGCATAGGTAATTTTTCAGCATTGACAGTTGCAAATCCTTTTGTTCCAACTTTTTCCCTCCTGCCCCCCACCTCTTCCCCCAGATGGCAGGTTGACCAATACACCAATACATGTTAAATATGTTAAAGTATAAGTTAAATACTACATATATATATACATATATGTATATATGTATATATATATGTGTGTGTTATATATATATATATATATGCCTAAACAGTTATTTTGCTGTACAAAAAGACTTGGACTTTGAAATAGTGTACAATTAGCCTGTGAAGAAAATAAAAAATGCAGGCGGGCAAAAATAGAGGGATTTAGAATTCTATGTAGTGGTTCATAGTCATCTCCCAGAGTTCTTTTGCTGGTTTAGTTCATTACTGCTCTATTGGAACTGGTTTGGTTCATCTCATTTGTTGAAGAGGGCCACGTCTATCAGAATTGATCATCATATAGTATTGTTATTGAAGTATATAATGATCTTTTGGTCCTGCTCATTTCACTCAACTTCAGTTCATGTAAGTCTCTCCAGGCCTTTCTGAAATCATCCTGCTGGTTATTTCTTATAGAACAATAATATTCCATAATATTCATATACCACAATTTATTCAGCCATTCTCCAATTGATGGGCATCCACTCAGTTTCCAGTTTCTGGCCACTACAAAGAGGGCTGTCCCAAACGTTTTTGCACATACAGGTCCCTTTCCCTTCTTTAACATCGATTTGGGATATAAGCCCAGTAGAAACACTGCTGGGTCAAAGGTTATGCACAGTTTGATAGCTTTTTGAGCATAGTTCCAAATTGTTCTCCAGAATGGCTGGATGTATTCACAATTCTACCAACAATGCACCAGTGTTCCAGTTTTCCCATATCCCCTCCAGCATTCCACATTATCTTTCCCTGTCATTCTAGCCAATCTGACAGGTGTATAGTGGTATCTCAGAGTTGTCTTAATTTGCATTTCTCTGATTAATAATGACTCATACATCTTATTTCTCATTTTTTTTACCTCTCTTATTTTCCTTTAAAGTCTTTTATGATCACTTTCAAGAAGCCTCTTTGTGCTTGAGACCAATTCATATCACTTTTTGGGATGTCCCATGTACTTATTTTGTCCTCATCTGAATTGATGTTTTGGGCTTCTGTGTCATCATAGTAGCTTTCTGTGGTTAAGATTTTTTCCCCTCTGTGTTTTGCTCATATTCTTTTCTTCTCTTCCTCCCTTTACTCTTTTGAACATTTTATGGTTGAGTTCTTTTCCTGGTGTAAAGAGGACTCTAGCCCAAGCTTCTTGTGCAGCTCTAAGCCTTGGTTTTGAGCTCAAGAGCTCCTTGTATTTGGTATCTTGGTTATAGCAGAAAGTAGCCCTACCTGCCCCTCTATAGTCTCCAGGAAACAGCCTGGCTTCCCAGGATGACAATTTGTCTTCTGAGCTAGGATTAGAGGCTGCCCCATTGATCTGCTTCACTAGTGCTCTGTTATCTTTTTTTTTTTTTAACATAGTTTTTTCTTTACCTCTCTGATTTTCTTTTGAAATTTTTCTTAGCTGTTCCAGGAATTCTTGTTGGGTTTTTGCTTAATTCACATTTTTTTCCTTGTGGATTTGTTTGTCTGCTTTTATTTCTTTGTCTTGAGTTTGTTCTAGATATTTCCTGACACCATAGTAGGTTTTTATAACCCATCTCTCTCTTTGTTTTTTCTACTCATGTTTGAAAATGTGGAATTAGGTGTTAATGTTGGGCTCTATTTCTGGCATGGGTGGGGTCAATGACTCTGTCTCAAGTTTTAGGGTTTTTCACAGTACTCTTTAAAAATCTAATTCTTGTGGATTGGAATTTTTTCATTTTTCCAAGCTGGTGTGATTCAGAAGATAGCGTGGCCACTGTTCTCTTTGTGTTCATTCTGGTACTTATCTAGAAAGGGCCTCAGATTCTTTGGGAATGCTACAAATACTGCTCTAAGGACCTTCCTGTTCCCTTTGGATTCCCTTTGATACCATTCTTCAGGTCCCTGAACTCTTGACTAAAAATTATATTGCTCCTCAGCATTTCTTTTCTTTCTCTTGACTGAGCAAGTTTTCTTTTCTACCATTTTATTTCTGGGTTGTAACCCAGAAGTGAGTATAAAGTATCAATTTACCAAACAATTCAGTGCTAACACAGAGGTTAGCATTGTTATTTCATTCTGACCAGTTGTCCCGTTCCCTTATCATATCTGGAGAAAGAGCTCCCTAAATAGTTACTGTTTCTGTCTCTGCCACTTAGTCCCACCACTGGTGTTTTTATTCACATGAACTCTGGGACAGCCTCTTCCCGTTTTCAAAAATCACTATTTCTTACCTTTTATGCTGTCTTGGTCTGGGCGAATTCTTTACCATGTCCCTGCCACTCCCAAATTCATTTAGAGGTGCCATTTTAAAGTTATTTCAAGGGGAATATTGGAGAACTCAAATTTCTCTACTCTGTCATCTTGGCTCTGCCATAGAAGTCCTCAAACAGTATTATTGAAGAATAATATGCTTGCAGTTTTTAATATAACATAACTTCATATTGCTATATATTGAGTACAAATTGAGAAAACATACTAAATTCCTTAAGCTCTTAAAGTTAACTATTCAGTCCATGAAAAACATCTTAATTATGTATCCTTTTTTTGTGCGGAATCTTTTTTTTTTTTAAATAGGACTTGATAAGAATTTTAAGCAGGGACAATTTCCAAGTGTGTTCAAAATTAGTCTTACTATTTCTTATGATGTTTCATTTTCTTAGTGCTTTTATTAAAGTTCTTTGCATCATCATTTCTTTGTTTAGTTATTTTTTCAGTTATATCTGAGTCTTTACAACCCATTTTACAAATGATAAAATTGGGGGAAACAAGGTTAATTTACTTGCCGATTGTTGGAGTCCTTACTAACTGCTAAGTAATTAGAGTTGATCTAATCTTACAAGAAGATTTTGGCCAGAACCTGAAACAAGGTACTAAGTAGAACTAATTAATACAAGGCTTGTGTTCACACCTTTACTCGTTGGAGTTCACAAGTATGCCAGCTTCACAAAGTAAACTTTCTAACTTCAAGGGAGTTCACACCTCCCTTAAAGCTCTTTGGGCCAGAGAGCACTATGGGAGAAAACCCATAATCCCATTCTCTCAGAAGAGTCAGATATAAGGCCAGTGATGAGAGATCTATTCCAGAATACATTTTCCACTTGGCTGTCTGGTCGCAGAGGAGAGTTCAGCTGGACTGGAGAGGAGCGACTCTGGATAAAGCTACGAGTGAGAGTTCAGTGGACAACCAGATTCATCTTCATCTCACACCACTGTGGTAGGTGGCTGGGCTCCTGCACGCCCCCCCCTGAGACCAAGCTGGTCTGAAAGACTCACCAGAAAGCTAGCTGAGACCCAAGAGAAGGAAACAAGAGATTCATTCCATCTCTGTGCAGGTTGGAGGCTGAAGAAAGCAGAGACAGAGGCTAACGGACAGAACCTTTGGATTTGGAGATATTCGGAGGGTTCTAAGCTAAACCGGCTGTGTTTTGAGAAGAACAAGAACTCCAAAATTTGAACTCATAACAGCCGATGTTTACATAGCTATTGTCTGAGGCCATATTTGAACTCAGGTTCTCCTGATTTTAGTCCTGGCATTTCCCCCCCTGTACTACTTAGGTGCTTCAGGAAATATACAAACCACCTGGTTTTTAGCTAACAGTAAATATCACAGTATTTTAGGAAATTAATCTAATTGTATCTATGTATATTTGTAAATCACTCTCCACCTTACTCCCCCTTTCCATTTTTATACAAAAGAAATAAGTAAACTTGTGAAATAAATTGTTTAGTGGAGAGAACAATGAGCTTGATCTTACAAATCAGAGTTTAAATACTTCCTTTACTAGCTGAATAACTTTGTATAAGTCACTTAATCTATTTCAGCCTCACTTTCCTCATCTGGTGAAATAGAGATAATAATTTACAATCTTTAATCTCATGGATTTATTGTAAGGATCAAATGATATAACACATATGGAATGGTCAATTCACCAAATTGTATAGGCAGGATGACAATTTTAAAATGTTGGTTCTCCTACTTACTAAGTCAAATTACTTATACCCACCAGATTTCAGTTTCCTAATCTGTGAAAATGACAAAGTTGGAGTAAATGATTTCCAAGGCTTCTTCTGTCTCTTGATCTAGGATCCTAATTTATGCTATTATTTCTATGTTTAAAATATTTTGTAATTGCTTATGATATATAGAGCACCATCCTAAATCTTTCAAATAATTATTGGAAGGCAAAACAAAACAAAAAAGGCAAAATGTCAGAGAGTTTATTTTCTTTTATTTAGGAAATTAAGTTTATATTTAAATGAGTGAAATGTCCTATACACATAGAAACTATTAATACTGTAAAGAATTTTGATTTGATTCGAAATAAACTTGATTTATATTTACTTAATTTTATTTAATTAAGGATATTCATATAGTATGAGACACATTTAGCAAGCACTGGCTTTATTCTGTTTATATAGAGGACTAGAAGGAACTGTTAATGGAGAAAATAGTTTTTATTAGCTCCCCAGTATGTAAATAATACCATACATGTTCTTTAAAAAACAAAACATCATATCCATATATAACACAAACATTTTAAAAATCAGCTCCTTCTAGCAAAGAGAATTTCTTCAGAAGTGAGAACCTTCTCCAACCAAATGAATATCTTCAAAAAGATGATACCCTTGTCAGGGATTAAACATTTCCCCCAGGGCTGAAACTATAATCTGGTAAATAACTTCAACAGAGGACTCCCCTTCTCCCTGAATAGGGAAATTTTCAGTGGGGGAATCCCACAAACATTCATTTCTTCAAAGGAGGGACCATTAAAACAAGTCAGAATCTTCAAAGAGGAAAACATGCCACCCTTTAGCAAAATGAAGTCCTTTAAAGTTGGAGCCCAAAAGCATTCTGAAGTCTTAGAAGGAAAACTCCCAAAGCACTGTGAAATACTGCTTCCAATACCCAACTGTCTGAATTTCTTTTTAAAAATGTTATGCAGATTCTGCACATTCTATTTGTGAAATGTTCTGATTTGACTGGAACTGTTCTGACTGATAAGTAAAAGACAGAAAAATTTAGGTATTAGTCAAATAAACTCAGCCCTAATTATGGTTGATATATACTTGCATCTAGGAGAAGATATCTGTGACAGGCTAGGGCTATAACTTGCCATAATTGTCCTCAAAGTGTGTATCATTTCCCACAGTCTCACATGTTTTTTAGGAAAGGTCAAAAACTGCTGATTTGGGGCACAGAATCACTGGTCATGATTGCATTGCAGTTTTCCCTTAGATGTCAAAAAACAAACAAAAAAAAAACCCAGATGATTTATACAATGATCAATTCTGATGGACATAGCTCTTTCCAATAATGAGATGATTCAGATCAGTTCCAATGATCTTGTGATGAACAGAGCCATCTACACCAAGAGAGAGGACTGAGAACTGAGTGTGGTCCACAACATAGCATTTTCAGTCTTCCAGTTGTTGTTTGCTTGCATTTTGTTTTCTTTCTCATTTTTTCCTTTTCTTGATCCGATTTTTCTTGTGCAGCAAGATAATTGAATAAATAAGTATATACATATTGGATTTAACATATATTTTAATATGTATTAGACTACCTGCCATCTAGGGGAAAGGGTGAGGGGAAGGAAAGGAAAATTTAGAACACAAGGTTTTGCAAGAGTCAATGTTGAAGAATTACCCATACATATGTTTTGTAAATAACAACTTTAATAAAAAAGGAAAAAAAACAGATGATAATACCTATTTTACAGATTGTGGATACTAGAATGGGAGATAATGTAAGTGAAAACACAACTGTAAATCCCTATAACATCATGAAGTAATAGTAAGAATACAGTAAGGCAATAATATGAAATATCTCTGAAAAAATCTTATTATAAGGTTATAATACATTTATATAAGGTTATATTATTTTTATTTATGTAAGGTTATAATAAACAAAATTATCTTATTATGTGGCATAATGGATAGAGAGCTGACTTCTATGCCAAGGAGCCTTCTTCAACTACTATATATAGCACATCCAGGCTATGTAAACCTGGCCAAGTCACAATCTATCAATATCCCTGGCCCATTCTAAGAGCATAAATTGTAGAGAAGGTGGCTATCTGCATGGGTAGATGGGAATTCACAGATATGTTTAAATTTTTTTTTCCCTGTGATTTATTGTAAAGCATACTGGATTAGAGCTGAAAGATGCAAATTTGAATACCAACCCTGATACTTATTCCCTTTGTGACCTTACATTCTTTGTGCTTCAGGGTCCTCATTTGTCAAATGAGTGGGCTGGACTATCTGTTCTCTTTCAGATCTAAATTCTATGATCTTCAGCATTATCATTTCCCTTCCATCTTTACCATTTCTCACCACAGGCATCTGCTCATATTCTCTAGGATATCCTTTTGAAAAAATATTTCCCAATTACATTTAAAAATTAACATTCATTTTTGAAAATTTTGAGTTCCAAATTTTCTCCCTCCCACTCTTTCCCCATCCCTTGAGAAGGCAAGCAATCCACTATCGATTTTACATGTAAAATCATGCAAAGCACATTTCCATATTAACTATATTTAAAAAGACAACATACACATAGATACACACACAAGGAAAAAAGAAAGTAAAAAGTATGCTTCCATCTGTTCTTAGAATTTATCAGAGGTAGATAGCATTTTTCATCATTGGTCATTCGGATTTGTTTTTCTTATAGTTGATCATAGGATATCTTCTCCCCCTCCATTTTAAAGTTTGCTTCTGTTTTGAAAATATTAGGCATAAGTTAATTACTGTTATAGACTATGTTTGTCCAATAGCATGTTATTCACAAAAGAAAGCTACTGAAATACTAGCATTTAGGGCAAAGTCTACATTTTTTTTTGGCCCTTGTGTGTTTAATTGTTATTTTACATATTGATTAGACCTTATTAGATGTCTGTTCTGATAACTGAATATAATATGCAAAATCTTTGATTCCTGTTGTAAAGAAGTATATTTCTAAAAGAGGGGATGAAGCAATTTAATAAATACAACAATGCTAGGAAAACTGGACTTGCTTTATAAAGTAAATTACTGGCATAAAGTTTTGTTATTATTATTGCTGATTGGAGTAAGGAAGATAGTTAGAGATTATTACCTATTTGCTCCTTGGAGTTAAAGCTGTTATAATTCTTTTTCAGAATAAATTTAAAAATTAAATAACATTTAATAGTCTTGTATCAATAAGTAATAATGACTTAGATTGCTCATGGTCAGGAGGATATACTCAGAAAGGAATGTGCAGAAAACAAACTGGATTGCCAAGAAACCAGGGCTTAGATAGACTAATAAAAAGATAGACTAATTTACACTATCAGGATCAGCTGTCACAATTGCTCAGTCCTATACTCATTCTTTACCATCTGCAGACAATTTCCTCACATCTTCTGGGCCAAGTTCTAAAAAACTTCCTCTCTAGGCAGGAGTAACAATAACAACAAGAGTAGCAGTAGCAATGACAACAATAACAATGATTATAATAACCATTATATCTATTATTTTTATAACGTCTTAAGGTTTGCAAAGTACACACACATTATATATATATATATATATATATATATATATATATATATATATATATATACATACATACACACACACACACACACACACACACACACACACACACATATATAAACATACCCTAGGAGGGAGTTATTATTTTCTTCATTTTGCAGAAGAGAAAGCTATAGCAGTAGACATTACACGACCTATCCAGGGTCACATAGTCTATAATATAGCCAAGCTATTATCAAACACAGGTCTTCCTACTTTCAAGTTAAGCACTGTACCCATTATGTCACTAAGTTACCTTGAAAATAGGAAAGAAAAGAGAGGTCATACTAGATTTAGAGTTTAAAGGGACCTTAAAAGTTATTTTTTCCAACATCCTCATTTTTAAAATGTGAAAATATTTTTCTAATACCAAATGGAAAAGACAGATTTATATAGAGGTCCTTTGCCTCCAAATCTAACTTTCTTCTGTTCCATGTTAGAATCACTTTTACTTCTGTGCTTTCCATTTGTTAGCATCAAGTTGACTCTGAAATTATAATTCTTCTATGCTCTTAATCTTAACTTCTTAACTTTTCCTGCTCATACACATCCTATTTTCCTATTTACTGATTACTAGACCTTCTGTTATTTTGGAACCATAATAAAGCCTGGATACACTTGACACAGTCTCCAGTGTCAGAACCTTATATTGAACCCTGGCTTATATTGAACCCTACCTTTCTCTAACTTGAGCAGGCAGATACTAATACAGTCTATGGATAGCTGAGAGGTTCAGTGTATAGAATGTTCACCTAGGAGTAAGGAAAACTCATTTTCCTGAGTTCAAACATGGACTTAAACATTTAATAATTGTATGTAATGCAGGACAAATGTCGCTAACCTTGTTTGCCTCAGCATCCTTACCTGTGAAATGACTGGAGAAGAAAATGACAAACCACTGCAGTATTTTTGCCAAGAAAACTCCAAATGAAGTCACAAAAATTTGGACATGGCTGAAATAGCTCAACAGCAACATGGCTTAAAAGGCATAAGAAATGTGGTACTGTTTGATATCTCTGAATTTTATTTTTTGATTATTTCTCTTAATTCTAGTCATGTATAGTACTTTTAGATGGCTTAAATTTTGTAATGCATGGAGAGCTTTGCTCTTTTCTAAGTCTAGAGATTTACCTGTTTCTTCAATTCTACCTTAATTTTCTGTTTGAATAGAGAATTAATGGAGGACCTGCCATTTTGTGACTATGAAGCAATGGAAATTTCACAAATGGTAAAATTTTTTCAGTTTCCCAGAGATAGCATTAGGTAATTATTTTAGGTAAGGATGCTATGTGGAATAATTCTCCTGATGCAAAAAATAGAATATCTTCTTGAAGAAGAAATAAAAATTACCACTAGTATAAATCATTAAAATTTACAATGTCTAATGCTTAAATAATTTTAAGAAGTGATTTTTTAGTATAATTTAATAAATGAAAATAAAATGAAATAACTAAAATAACTAAAAATGAAAATTTAACAAATGAAAATAAAAAAACAATATAATTTAATAAATGAAAATATAAAAAAAAAAGAAAGTGAAAAATGAAAATAAATACCTATCATATGTATTCCTCATAATTGAAGTTAAATTATAATTTAATAACAATTATAATTTAAGGTAATTTCAGGGAGGCTTTGAAGAGTTGATTAATGGTAGAACAAGAGACACCATAAAAGTAAAAAGTTTTCTCTTTCCTTTTAATTTTTTGGCTTTAACGGGAGATATGAGAAGTGTTATTAAGCATCTCAATGTCGTGATATGCTGTTTTGGGAAACTAAAAGATGTATTTATGATACTTCCTGAAAAGTAAGTTGTTCACCCTAAAAGAAATATATTTTTCCATTGCCAGTACTAATGCCTTACTAACAAGGATTAAGAATTAGACAAGATCTAAACTGATTTGTTTTCCCTATGGTCTTCTCATATCCTTCTCAACAAAGCATTTCCCCCATGGAGTTACAGTTGGAAGGGATACTATTAACTTACATCTATAGTGTATCCTCATGTATTAGACACTGCATAAAATAGCAAACAGATGTAGTTCCTACCTGCTGATCAGAAATCTTCCTAGTATTAATAAATATCTTGTCCTCATGGACAAGAGGTAATTGCCCATGGCCTTGGCCTTGAACTTCGACCAAACTATTGGTGTGTGTGTGTGTGTGTGTGTGTGTGTGTGTGTGTGTGTGTGTGTGTGAGAGAGAGAGAGAGAGAGAGAGAGAGAGAGAGAGAGAGAGAGAGAGAGAGAGAGAGAGAAAGAGAGGGAGAGAAGGGCAAATAGAGACAGAGACAAACAGAAAGACACAAAAAGAGAGACAGAGATAGAGAAGGGGGAAGAAAGAGAGAAAGGGAAAAAAAGAGAGAGGAAGAAGAGGAAGAGAGGGAGAGAAAGGTGGGGGATTATAGAGGGGAAGGCTGTGGATGAGAGCCCACTACCTAACAGCCACAGGCTTTCCCCAGGATTAAATGGACAGAATTTTCTATTTTCAGTGCAGTAGATGTGATTCCACAACCGCAGTGGCAGTCACCATTTCAAGCTGAATGGACCAGACTAAGACTGCTCAGAGTTTTCAGAATCTTATCCCAATTATATTTCATTTAATAACATTCAGTGAAATATCTGGTGGCAGGGGAAATGAAACTACATGATTTTATGGGATCATTCATCAAGAACTAATTGAAGCTTTCATACAGTTTAGCGCTGATAAAACACTGTAACAATAAACAATAACAAAATTCACTGGAGAAGGATTTGTTTTGCCGTGAGGAAAATGGTTCAGTTTCATCCTGGGGATTCCTGGTTAAAAGAGTCTCCAATTTAAAAAGGGATAAGCACTAGCTCCTCTGCATAATGACAGGGTGGGAGCTGTGTCAAATGTATTAGTAGTGCTCCAGTGGAGCTATTCTCATTGGGAGCACTCCCTATTGTGTGGGGTTCTGGCAGGATATAGAAGGACCAAAAGGATTTTTTTTTTCAGAAATTGTCAAGCTTTAAGCAGTTTCTCTGTAGTTTGCATTAGAAAATATAGTAAATTATTATAATCTTAAAGTGAACTTTCAAAAAGTTTAGGTTTAAAAAATTTTTAAAAACTTATATGTACTACATATATTGATCTGTCTCTTCTACTTCTCTCTCTCTCTCTCTCTCTCTCTCTCTCTGTATGCCCCTCTCTCTCTGTCTCTCTCCATTCCTTCCTTTTCGTCTCACATGTATTTTTTCATATACAAGTATGTCTATATTTGCTGTTAGAATAAATAGCCTTTTATATCCAAACTTTTAGATATGCTATTTAAATGTCCTCTATGAAATGAAAGGATCTGAATAAACTTTAATCTACACTTAAGGCTTTGTGTTTTCTTGTGGACAGTTTTCAAAGAATAGCAGCATAAGGAAATATGTTGGTGATGTCCCTATATTTTTTGTAAACTTGTTTGCTTTGACATTTTAAAGTTCATTCTGTCATTGTAGGACTCAAAGGGCAAACTTGGCAATATATTTATTAAGGCATTTACTTAAATGTGGATTTCCTGGAGGTATGATAATCAGAACTTTGTTAAGTAAAATATGTGATTCAGTTGGATTTCTTCCTCCATACACCACACATTCTGTTATCACTGCTTTAAAACTGAAACAGACATTGAGGATATTCACATGTTTCTGATGGACAAAGATCTCATTTCATAGAGTTCGTGAAAATGATGTCATTATCTTTGGGGAGAATATTTAATATGCACCAATGGATTTTGAGAACTTAACCTAGCTAAATGCATATGATTTCAGCCAATTTTATCTTCAGGCAAAAATTTTTGCTTAAATTTCCTTTAGGTCCTAGAATATGATTCAATGGTTATGTTAAAATGCTTTGAGGAATTGCCTTCTTATAAGTTTGGGGGTATGTTAACTGGATTTCTGGCTTTCACTGTCGCACATATAGAAGGAACTTAAATTATACCCTGGAATGTAAGATGATTTTGCAAGCTTCCTTGACTTTCTGATGACAAGGGAACCAAATTCCAGTTTCTAGGCACTTAAGTGGTTAGTTAATGAGGTATTTGTTCACACAATTGAATATCAAAAGCACATATAATTTGAATTTGTGGATTGAAAATAATGGGAATTATAAACTCATATAGGGCAGAGCCTGTTGTATCTGAAATGGAAGAAGTATTACTGTCTCATTACTCCAAACATGACTTTGATCAGCCCCAGGACCTATCTCTAAGTGAATCCACAATGTACAGAGCCATCTCTGCAGAAGGATTAGAATCACAGAATCTCATACTCTCTAAGAACCTTAAAAATCAAGTCTACTTGGTGAACAGTAAAGGATCAAAATTATCTAGTCATGCTTCTGTCATTGCATATGGAGGAAAAAAAACAAAGTAATAAGTGATGGATGCTACCAACTTACTGTTTCTGTTCCTTACATGAATATTAATGAATTTTAAAGAATTAATACAGATCACAGAAGGGCTGGTTGACTCATTCCAACTCAGAAAACATCTACTTATTAAGCATTTACTTCATGCAAAGCATTATTAAAGTAGTTATTGGGCAAACAAAGATAAAAATATCCATTCCATTTAAGGCTATTAAAATGTAAGAGAGCAGGATTTCTTAACATATTTTGCATCAGTCAGTGAATAAAAGTTTAAGAGTCTATCTACTATGTATCAGATATTATATATCTGGTAAAACTCCATAGATCTCATTTTATAATAATTTTAGTACGTAAAATAAAATCCATAGGATTAAAAGGAAACAGTTTTATTGAACCTTATTTTATATAAATAAATCTCTAACTTTATCAATCTATATCAAAAAATAGAAATTCATGAATCCCAAGTTAAGAACACCCAAAGAAATAGATAATTCTATTATTTAATAGATATTAATGCTACTTACACACTGTTAAAAAATAATCTAGAACTACTTTTTTTTTTCTTTTTGCTGAAGCAATTGGATTTAAATGACTTGACCAGGGTCACACAGCTAAGAAGTGTTAACTGTCTGAGACTCAGGTCCTCTTAACTTCAGGGCTGATGATCTATTAGAACTATTTTTCAAACAGTAAAATTGCTTTTGTATTTATACTTTATGTGTATTTTAAAATTTTAATCTCCCTTATGAATGTAATGCAGATCACTATGAGATGGTTTGCCAGATTACTAGGGAAAATTCTGACTAAAGAGCAGAATGATCTATTTGGAATAACGTAGAAGTAGGTTCAAATCTCAACTCAGATGATTACTGGATTAGCGGCAGCTGTGAAATTCATTTATCATTTCTGATTTTTTTCTCATCTGTAAAATGGATATAATTATATCATCTACTTATGTTGTTGTGGCATTAAAGATCAAAGGAGATATATTAAGGAAAGCATTTTGTAAAATTTCATGATACAAAAAAGTAATCTCTCATCATCATCACTCTACTATTATTATTACTACTAATACTAAAAGCAAAATAATTTATTCTATGTGAGGAATATAGCAATGACCATTGCCTCCGTTGCATTATACCATTATACAGTAAGCAAACCCACCAAGACCTATTATAACCTTAGTGCACATTGTATCTTTTTGTTGAAATATTTTTGGTTGATTTAACTAGGCAAGTTTCTTTTTAAAAAATCAGCAAAAAAAAAAAAAAACCCACATAAAAATCCAAGCAAACAGAACAACCTCGTCATACAAACTTTGTATGATAATGTAGACATAAGTTAGTATCTAGATTTATCATCTCTGAATTTTAAGTGGGAGATATCCTGTATTCTATGATTCTCAATAACTCACTTAAATGGCTAAAGTAACCCCAGTTTTATAAACTGTTGCTAAATGGTTAAAGATGCTATTAAATTTTCTCTTCAAAACTGTACAGAATAATAATTATTATTTTTGGATATCATAGGTATATAAAAAGAAAAAGTACAGTAAATCAAGCTACTAATAATGTTCTTGAATGAGAATTCACCATTTTCAATCCTGGTAATGCAATTTAAATGGAAACATAAACTGTGATATAGATACTGATCTAATACTTTGCACATATGGTGACTAAAGGATATATCCAGAATAAATAAAATAGTTATCAGATAATAATATCTCATTTATTATTTTATCAAATCATTAGTCACATTACATTATAATTCAATATATTTTAGTTGAACATAGGCTAGTGATTAAGTGATATTTTAAAGCAATGTTTTGATGCTTCCTTCATGAAAATTAGTCACCCCAAGCATTCAAAAGTCTATCATGAAATAAACTTGTATTTTTTAATAGTTCTATAAACATTGTACAAACTTTCAATCTATGCCCAATAATATGTTAATTTTTATTGCCTAGTATTGTAATTATCACCTTTTAAAAATAAAGACTACTTTTATTTGAACATTAAATGGTGAGATTTAATAAATTATGATTTTAAGATGTAATAGTATATTTATTTGATTGGAAGACTTTGGGATTCTAAATTTGATAAAATGAGTGAGAAGCTTTTAGCAGGTACTGTCAAGAACCTTAGTAATTACATCAAGAATGAGCTTGCTTATTGCAAAAGATTTTTTTTCCCAAGGGCCAAAGGGCCATTCATTGGAAGAAAAGAGGAGAAGGGTGTCTATTAGTACTCCTGACTTTGTCTGAATGGAGTTTAAAAGATAAAAGTTGAAAAATTAATTAAGCTATATGCATGTATATACACATTATATATACATATGTATATATATGTATGTGTGTGCCTCTGTGTGTGTGTGTAAATTGATTTGATACAAAAATCTGTCCATCAGAATTTATTTTGGTTTCAGTGGAAAAATCCTAGTCCCAAAGATCTTAAATAATTATCTCTTTGCCCTTGGTTAACACCCCTCCCTTTTTGTACTTTTTTTGGGGGGGAACATCCCAGTATAGACACTACCTCTACCAATTCAGAGTAGCAACTCATCTGTAACTTCTAGCTATATATATTGTCAAGATCACTTAAAGTGTAAGTGAATCACAGGAAAGGTGAAACTTAAATACAACTCTTCCTAACTCTAAGGCTGGTACTTTATCCACTACTCTTTGATGCCTGTCTAGTTTAATCATATTACATACACATATACATGTGTATATATGCATATATATATATATAAATTCAGGAATAACTAATAAATATGAAAGAAAGAGAGATGGAGAGTTAGATGGAGAGAGAGAGAGAGAGAGAGATTGAACAGTAGTATTTTCCTTTCTATGGTTTTAATAATTATTCAAGTTTCATAGAATTGATTTAAATATGTGGAGGTAAACATAATTCTATGGAAAATTATTCTCTTCATAGTTCATAAAATCAGTTGAGTACTACGATGCCTTAATTTTTTTTTTTTTTTTGGTAGTACTAAGCAAGAAACAGGAATTTTTGTAGATAGCTCTTCAGAACCATGGTCAGTGTAAAAGTCATCAAGAGTATTTTATTCTTCAATTTGAGAGGAATATCAAATCACCAAATGGTATAAATGCCACCAATCTCTTTTTCTTCTGCATTTTCTACATTTTTATTTTATTATTATTATTATTTTGCTGAGGCAATTGAGATTCAGTGACTTATCTAGGCTCAGTCACACAGCTAAGAAGTGTTAAGTGTCTGAGGCCAGAATTGAACTCAGATCCTCCTCACTTCAGACCTGGTACTCTATTCACTGCACCATCCAGCTGCCCCATTTTCTACATTTTAGAAATTGTCTTAATCTCATTGCCTATATGATATAGATAGATATAGAATGCAGATATAGATATCTGTAATCATACTATTCTAGCTATACAATGAGATTTTCTGCAAAATTACCTTAATGTCTGAGGCTTGGCTGTTTTGTATTAACCTCAGACTCATTGCTGTGTCTAGGAGCAAAAGTATACCTAAAGAGTTTATTTTACATTACTAGAATACTTGCCTATAATTCCTGTGGGAAGTATATGTAGCAAATTGCTTTACTTGTTGTGAATTTGCAAATCACAGGAGATAAAAGCATCATGAATGTGACTTTTGTTTTGTGTGATATGTTCTCAATGTTAACATTTTGTTGACCTTTTTTTTTCATTTCTGAGTTTTAAACAAATAAGAATATTGTGTGCATTTGATTTGCAACCAACATTCTAACAAAGGGCAATTTTCATTCCTAAATAATAGTAGTGCATATGAATAATGTGAAGCCAACATGACCCACTTATATATTAATCAGTTTCACTACTTGTCACTTTTTTAAAATAAGAAGACTGTAGTTAGAAGAAGAAAGAAGCTGAGAAGGCAGACTTAAAGCAAGGTTAGTCCATGGACCACCTATGGTTCAAAGACCCCCAAGGAGGTAGTGAATAGATTTCAGGGAGCCCATTAACTTGGATTAAGCAAAAAATACATTTTTTATTTTCACTAATCTGTAACTTAAATTTAATATTTTCCAATTATATTCTGAGCTTTAATCAGGGAGCCATCACACACACACACACACACACACACACACACACACGCACACACACATCATTTAAGAACCATTGTCTTTGAAAATATGAGAAATTTGAAAGTAAGTTTAAATTATTTCTTTATAGATTTTGGAAGGTGCCATATCTTCCATGCTTTATATCTAGAATTCCCTATTTAAGCCATTCTGATTGAGTATGTTTTCAGAATTATGAACCCTCTTTCCTCTTCTAATATATCTATTCTTCCTCTGCACCTCATTTGCACAAAACAATTACTATTTTCCTTTTTGCTTTTTAGAGTCAGATCACACTCAATTCTGCCCTAATCTTTCTCTTGAGCTACCCAATTACTGAAGTCAATCTTAAACATATGGTATATATTCCCATGTAAAAATAATAAATAATTTGTCCATAAGTTCCTTGAAATTGATCTTTGATATTTGCTCTTATATGTTTTCTATTGGGTTCAAGTTTATTTGAAAGAAAGTCCTGAAATTGTACAATCTCTTTGAATGTCCATTTTTTTTCACTCAATATTATAGATGATTTTGGTGGATATGATATTTTTTTGATCAAAGGTCTCTTTTCTTTGATTGTCAGTATATACAATTCTAAGATCTGTGGTCTTTTATTGTGGCTGCTAATAAGTCATGTACAATTCTAATTGTAGCTCCAGCATATTTGAATTGTTTTTTCCCCTTCTTTCTTGCAAAATTATCTCTTTGATCTGGGATTTTCCAAATTTGGCAGTGATATTCTTATGTGTTTTCCACAAAGAAACTCTAAGGTGATAATTGGTGGATTTTTTTCCACTTTTTCCCCTCATGTTCTATCACTCCAGGACAATCTTCTGGATTTTTTATATTATTGTGTCAAGTTTATTTTTTTGGTCACAATTTTCAGGTAGTCCAATTATTCTTGTATTTTCTCTTCTTGATCTATTCTACAAATCTGTTGTTTTTCTTATAAGAAGTTTCACATTCTGTTCTAATTTTTCATTCTGTACATTCTTTTTTTGTTATTCTTTGGTCTCTTATAGCTTCACTAGGTTTTCTTTGTCAAATTTCTAATTGTCAGAGAGTTATTTTTGTCCTTAAAACTTTGGATCTCTTTTTCTAGTTGGTTAACTTTTAATTTTCATAATCTTCTTTTTCCTGGACAGTTTTTTATTATTTTTAAAAGTTTTCCCTCAATGTCTCTCATTTGATTTTTTAAAGTTCTTTTTTGAGTTCTTCTATAAATTCTCTCTGGGCAGGAAGCCATCTAACATTACTCTTTGGGATAAAAGAAGCTTTCTCTCTCTCTCTCTCTCTTTTAACTTCAATGTCCTCTGAAGATGGACTCCAGTCTTTCCTGTTTTCATAGAAAGTTTCTATGGATAAGTTCTTTCTTCTTTGTTGGTCCATTAAAAAAAATAACAAGTATTAGTAAGCTCCTCTAACCACAGGGTGGGGGATAGCACCTCTAGCTTCACTTCAGCTCTTTTCTCTAATCTGGAACCCCAAACCAAGGGCTCCATGCTCCAGCTTTCTTGCCCCGCTGCTTCTGCACTCAACAGTGTGCTCATTTCTTCTAGGTTTCCTCAGCCTTATTGGACTCAGGCCCCCAACTCTTTATGCTTTCTGGGAGGTGACAGTTTCTGTGATTCCTGCTGAGTCTCCAGCCACACCCAGCTAGCCCAAGGGTTCCCTATTTGGTGTTTCTGCAATGCTAGCTCAAAGGTGGTTGCACTTCACAGGGGTTAATCTCAGCCTGGGGTCTTTCTTCAGATCTTCTTGGGTTGTGTAAACTTGGAACCAAGTTCTCCCCAAATCTCCTTAATTTTTATTAATCTATATTCACTGTTAAATTTGTTGCATTTGTGAGGGAGATCTGGAGAGCTTGAAATTTACGGGCCTACTCTTCCCTTCCTGGAATCCTACTTTCTTTAAAGACACTTTATATCATGTATTCATTTTCCCCTTTTTTGTTGCTGTTTTGTGTGTGTGTTTGTTAAATTCTGCTCAGAAAGTTCTGTTTTCAGATGTCTTTCATTCATATTATTTTCTTCTATCAATTTTATTTCTCTTTTAAACAATTTTTAGTTTATTAGCACACTGTCTTGTGCTTTTGGGGAGACATCTGATGGATATTCTTTTAATTTTGTAGTTATTATTATAGACTGTTTTTGAAGTTCAGTCCATTTGTCCTATCTTTCTGATGCTCAATTTGTTTATATGTTGTTTAATTTTTTTATTTAAGCTTTATTTTTTGAAATTAGGTCTTTCATTTTTTTCTTGCTTGCTAATTACTTGGGCCTAGCTTTCCACCTCATTTTTTAGTTTCTTCTTTTCCTCCTCACAATACAAACCTCCAGAATCCAGGTATTATGATATGATATCAATTAAGTTAGTAGATGTTTATTAAGCATGTACTATGTGTTGGCCACTTTGCTAACTACTATTGCTACTAAGAAAAGCAAAGGATAGTATTTTGAGCAGCTTGTGATTTAATTTACTTAGAGATAAAAAAGTTATGTACAGGATAAAATAGAAATAGCAGAAGAAAGACACTAGAATTAATAAAAATCAGGAAAAGCTTCTTATGGAAGTTGGGATTAAAAAACTTTTTATAATATTTCACCTATTTATTACATACAAATATGTTTTTTTTAATTCATTTTTGTAAAATTTTGAGTTCCAATTTTTTTCTCTCTCCCTCCCTTATTTTCCCCTCTCCCAACATAGCAGGCAATCTGATATAGGTATACATATACAATCATTGTGAATGTATTTCTATATTAGATTGTAAAAGAAAAATCAGAATAAAAGGGAAAAATAACTAGAGAAAGATAAAGCAAATAAACAGGTCAAAAAAGTTGAAAAATACTATGCTTTGATCTGCATTGTTTCCATAGTTCTCTCTCTCAATGTGGATGGCATTTTCCAAGTCTATTGGTATTTTCTTGTATGGTTGCATTGCTAAGAAGAGGTAAGTTCTACTTTACTCACTATCAATTCATGTAGGTCTTTCCAAGCTTTCTGAAATCAGCTCATTATTTCTTATAGAAGGCAGAAATAGTAAATGCTTTCTTTTCAGATCATGATGCAATAAAAACTACATTCAACAAAAAGTTAGGGGTAAATAGACTAAAAAGTAATTGGAAACTAAATAATCTCATCTTAAAGAATGATTGGGTGAAACAGCAATATATAGACACAATTAATAATTTCACTCAAGATGATGACAATGATGGTACATCATAGCAAAATTTTGGGGATGCAGCCAAAGCAGTAATAAGAGGAAATTTTATATCCTTAGAGGCTTACTTGAATAAAATAGAGAAAGAGAACATCAATGAATTGAGCTTGCGACTAAAAAAGCTAGAAAAAGACCAATTTAAAAACCCCCAATCAAATACTAAATTTGAAATTCTAAAATTAAAAGGAGAAATTAAAAATATTGAAAGTAAAAAAAAAACTATTGAACTAATAAATAAAACTAAGAGTTTGTTTTATGAAAAAAAAACAATAAAATAGATAAACTTTTGGTAAATCTGATTGGAAAAAGGAGAGAGGAAAATCAAATTAGTAGTTTTAAAAATGATAAGGGAGAACTTTCCACCAATGAAGAGGAAATTGGAGAAATAATAATGAGTTACTTTGGCCAACTTTATGCCAATAAATTTGGTAACCTAAGTGAAAATAAAAATAAATAAAAAAGAAAGATTATGATATGGAGGAAAAAAAAGAAAATAATATTCTACTATTTTCATATATTATAACTTATTCAGCCATTCCCCAATTGATAGGCATCCATTCAATTTCTAATTCCTTGCCACCACACAAAGAACTACTACAAACATTTTTTGCACATGTGGGTCCTTTCCCTTCTCTTATGGTCTCTTTGTAATACAAATCCACTAGTGACATGTCTGGGTCAAAAGTATGCACAGTTTTATAACTTTTGGGGCATAATTCCAAATTGCTTTCTGTAATGTCTGGATCAGTTCACAACTCTACCAATAGTGTCCCAGTTTTCTCACATTCCCCCAAACATTTATCATTATATTATCCTGTCATTTTAGCAATCTGATAGGTGTGAAATGGTACCTTAAAGTTGTTTTAATTTTAATTTATCTAATCAATTAGTAGTTTCCATCATTTTTTCATATGACTATTGATTACTTTAATTTTGGCTAAGTTCTATCTAGGAATTGAAGGGAGTCCGAGAAACCATGAGGCAGAGATGAGTTGGGTGGATCATCCACACATAAGGAACAGACAGTGAAATTGTTTTTGATAAGAAAAATAGAATATGTGTTGGAGAAAAGCAAGGAAACTAGTGATACTGGACCAGATGGGATAGATGAGAAGATATAAGGTATAATAAGACTAGAGAAGTGTGTGAGAGGGCAGAATATAAAGGACTTTCAATGGGAAGTAATATTTTATTTATATAATATTTACTTATTGAGGAAGGAAGTAACATAATATGTCCTGCACTTTAAAAATATTGGTATCTGAATGGAGAATGGACTGGAATGAGTTGAGTGATATTGCACTTGTCTTGGTCTCTCCCCATACATAACATATTTGGGAGGAAGATGAAGCTTGGCCAGAGGTGGCCATTTCCCTCAGGCACAGTAGTTCTTTACTGTGTTCACTAATTCTGTACCACTGTCCATATTTTCTTCATCTCTTCTTCCAGTTGTTCTTCCTTTCTTTTCTGTCAACAGAAAGAATTAGTGTTTGTTTAATCTACTCTTGCTGAGTAATAGAGGGCTGTGAAGGAACCAAAAAGAGATTTGTATAAGCAGATCCTGAATCACAAGTCTTCAAGACTTCTTCCATTCAGTGTGTGTGTGTGTGTGTGTGTGTGTGTGTGTGTGTGTGTGTGTTTATGTTGGAGGAGAGGGGAAAGATGGTAGGTTGAAGAAAAGAGTGACTGATGAATTTTAGGCATTTAAGTTTCCCAATGTTATTTCATGGAGTTTTAAATCTTAATTTATGGATTCAGATTTATTTATATAATATCCAGTTGTATATTTGTAAATTTTTAACAATCAGCTTAATAGTGGAAAGTGGGACAAAACAAAATACATATAATACATTTTTAAATGTAATCCACATTGACATTTTTTGTCACATTCTTATGTCTTGACAGTCAGCAAAACAATAAACCAAACCCTGATTTGTAGTATTTTTCTTTTTTTTTTTAAATTTAATTTTATTTAATAATAACTTTGTACTGACAGAATCCATGCCAGGATAATTTTTACACAGCATTATCCCTTGCAATCACTTATGTTTCGTTTTTTCCCCTCCCTTCCTCCTCCCCCCCCCAAGATGGCAAGCAGTCCTATATATGTTAAATATGTAGCAGTATATCCTAGATACAATACATATTTGCAGAACCGAACAGTTCTCCCACTGCACAGGGAGAGTTGGATTCAGAAGGTAAAAATAACTCAGGAAGAAAATAAAAAATCAAATAGTTCACATTCATTTCCCAGTATTCCTTCTTTGGGTGTAGCTGTTTCTGTCCATCATTTATCCAATGAAACTCAGTTAAATCTCTTTGTCAGAGAAATCCACTTCCATCAGAATACATCCTCATACAATATCGTTGTCGAAGTGTATAATGATCTCCTGGTTCTGCTCATCTCACTTAGCATCAGTCCATGTAGGTCTCTCCAAGCCTCTCTGTATTCATCCTGCTGGTCATTCCTTACAGAGCAATAAAATTCCATAACATTCATATACCACAATTTACCCAGCCATTCTCCAAGTGATGGGCATCCATTCATTTTCCAGTTTCTAGCCACTACAAACAGGGCTGCTACAAACATTTTGGCACATACCGGTCCCTTTCCCTTTTTTAGTATCTCTTTGGGGTATAAGCCCAATAGAAACACTGCTGGATCAAAGGGTATGCACAGTTTGATAACTTTTTGGGCATAATTCAAGATTGCTCTCCAGAATGGCTGGATTTGTTCACAACTCCACCAACAATGCATCAGTGTCCCCGTTTTCCCGCATCCCCTCCAACATTCATCATTATTTTTTCCTGTCATCTTAGCCAATCTGACAGGTGTGTAGTGATATCTCAGAGTTGTCTTAATTTGCATTTCTCTGATCAATAGTGATTTGGAACACTCTTTCATGTGAGTGGTAATAGTTTCAATTTCTTCATCTGAAAATTGTCTGTTCATATCCTTTGACCATTTATCAATTGGAGAATGGCTTGATTTTTTATAAATTTGAGTCAGTTCTCTATATATTTTGGAAATGAGGCCTTTATCAGAACCTTTAATTGTAAAGATGTTTTCCCAGTTTGTTACTTCCCTACTAATCTTGTTTGCATTAGTTTTATTTGTACAAAGGCTTTTTAATTTGATGTAATCAAAATTTTCTATTTTGTGATTGGTAATGGTCTCTAGTTCATCTTTGGTCACAAATTTCTTTCTCCTCCACAAGTCTGAGAGATAAACTATCCTATGTTCCTCTAATTTATTTATAATCTCGTTCTTTATGCCTAGGTCATGGACCCATTTTGATCTTATCTTGGTATGTGGTGTTAAGTGTGGGTCCTTGCCTAATTTCTGCCATACTAATTTCCAATTATCCCAGCAGTTTTTATCAAATAATGAAATCTTATCCCATAATTTAGAATCTTTGGGTTTGTCAAACACTAGATTGCTATAGTTGACTATTCTGTCTTGTGAACCTAGCCTTTTCCACTGATCCACTAATCTATTTCTTAGCCAATACCAAATGGTTTTGGTGACTGCTGCTTTATAATATAATTTTAGATCAGGTACAGGTAGGCCACCTTCATTTGATTTTTTTTTTCATTAATTCCCTTGAGATTCTCGACTTTTTAATGAATTTTGTTGTTATTTTTTCTAGATCAATAAAATATTTTCTTGGAAGTCTGATTGGTATAGCACTAAATAAATAGATTAGTTTAGGGAGTATTGTCATCTTTATTATATTCGCTCGGCCTATCCAAGAGCACTTAATATTTTTCCAGTTATTTAAGTCTGACTTTATTTGTGTGAAAACTTTTTTGTAATTTTGCTCATATAATTCCTGACTTTCCTTTGCTAGGTAGATTCCCAAATATTTTATGCTATCAACAGTTATTTTGAATGGAATTTCTCTTTGTATCTCTTGCTCTTGGATTTTGTTGGTGGTGTATAAGAATGCTGAGGATTTATGGGGATTTATTTTGTATCCTGCTACTTTGCTAAAATTATGAATTATTTCTAGTAGCTTTTTAGTAGAATCTCTGGGGTTTTCTAGGTATACCATCATATCATCTGCAAAGAGTGATAATTTGGTTTCCTCATTGCCTACTCTAATTCCTTTAATCTCTTTCTCGACTCTTATTGCCGAGGCTAGTGTTTCTAATAGGATATTAAATAATAATGGTGATAGTGGGCAACCTTGCTTCACTCCAGATCTTACTGGGAAAGGTTCCAGTTTTTCCCCATTGCATATGATGCTTACTGAAGGTTTAAAATATATGCTCCTAACTATTTTAAGGAAAAGTCCTTTTATTCCTATGCTCTCAAGTGTTTTTATTAGGAATGGCTGTTGGATTTTATCGAATGCTTTTTCTGCATCTATTGAGATGATCATATGGTTTTTGTTTGGTTGGTTGTTGATATAGTCAATTATGTTAATAGTTTTCCTAATATTGAACCAGCCCTGCATTCCTGGTATAAATCCTACTTCGTCATAGTGTATTATCCTGGGGATGATTTTCTGTAATCTTTTTGCTAATATATTTTATTTAAGATTTTAGCATCAATATTCATTAGGGAGATTGGTCTATAATTTTCTTTCTCTGTTTTCAGCCTACCTGGTTTAGGTATCAGTACCATATCTGTGTCATAAAAGGAGTTTGGTAGGACTCCTTCAATCCCTACTTCTTCAAATAGTTTATTTAGCATTGGAGTTAATTGATCTTTAAATGTTTGATAGAATTCAGATGTAAATCCATCTGGTCCTGGGGTTTTTTTCTTAGGGAGTTGATTGATAGTTTGTTCTATTTCTTTTTCTGAGATAGGAGTGTTTAGGATATTTACTTCTTCCTCTGTTAGTTTAGGCAAGTTATATTTTTGGAGGTATTCTTCTATTTCATTTAAGTTGTCGAATTTATTGGCGTAAAGTTGGGCAAAGTAACTCCTAATTATTGCTCTAATTTCCTCTTTGTTAGTGGTGAGTTCTCCCTTTTCATTTTTAAGACTAACAATTTGATTTTCCTCTTTCCTTTTTTTAATCAGATTTACTAAGGGTTTGTCTATTTTGTTGGTTTTTTCATAGAACCAACTCTAAGTTTTATTAATTAATTCAATAGTTTTTTTACTTTCAATTTTATTGATCTCTCCTTTTATTTTTTGAATTTCAAGTTTAGTGTTTGATTGGGGGTTTTTAATTTGTTCCTTTTCTAGCATTTTTAGTTGCAAGCCCAATTCATTGACCTTCTCTTTCTCTATTTTATACAAATAGGCCTCTAGAGATATGAGATTTCCCCTTATTACCGCTTTGGCTGCATCCCATACATTTTGGTATGATGTCTCATTATTATCGTTTTCTTGGATGAAGTTATTAATTATGTCTATAATTTGCTGTTTCACCCAATCATTCTTTAGTATGAGATTATTTAGTTTCCAATTATTTTTTGGTCTACTTTCCTGTGGCTTTTTATTGAATGTAATTTTCAATGCATCATGGTCTGAAAAGGATGCATTCACTATTTCTGCCTTACTGCATTTGAGTTTGAGGTTTTTATGTCCTAATATATGGTCAATTTTTGTATAAGTTCCATGAACTGCTGAAAAGAAGGTGTACTCCTTTCTGTCCCCATTACATTTTCTCCAGAGATCTATCATATCTAATTTTTCTAGTATTCTATTTATCTCTTTGACTTCTTTCTTATTTATTTTGTGGTTTGATTTATCTAATTCTGAGAGTGCAAGGTTGAGATCTCCCACTATTATAGTTTTACTGTCTATTTCTTCTTGCAGCTCTCTTAATTTCTCTTTTAAGAATTTAGATGCTACACTACTTGGTGCATATATGTTTAATATAGATACTTCTTCATTATTCATTCTACCCTTTAGCAAGATATAGTGCCCTTCCTTATCTCTTTTGATTAGATCAATTTTTGCTTTAGCTTGATCTGAGATCAGGATGGCTACCCCTGCTTTTTTGGCTTCACCTGAAGCATAGTAGGTTTTGCTCCAACCTTTTACCTTTAACCTGCATGTATCACCCCGCTTCAGGTGTGTTTCCTGTAAACAACATATTGTAGGATTCTGGCTTTTAATCCATTCTGCTAACCGCTTCCTCTTTATAGAGGAGTTTACCCCGTTCACATTTATGGTTAAAATGACCAATTCTGTATTACTTGCCATCTTGTTAACCCCGGTTTATGCTTTTCTCCCTTCTTACTCCCTTACCCCCCTTCCCAGTATTAAGCTTGTGAGCACCACTTGCTTCTCACATCCCTCCCTTTTTTAGTATCCTTCCCTCCCCCTTAGAGTTCCCCCCCCCCAATTTACCCCTTTCCCTCCCAGATACCGTATTCCCTTCCACTTAGTTTATTCCTTCCCTTTTCACTTTTCCCTTCTCACTTTTCAGTGAGGTGGGAGAAGTTTCACCATAGATTGAATATGTCTAAAATTCTTCTCTTAATGCCAATTCTGAAGGCAGTAAAATACTCACTATATTCATCCCTCTCCATTCTTTCTCTCAGATATACTAGGTTTTCTTTGCCTCTTCATGAAATGTAGTACCCCCACTTTCCCTTTTTTCTGGTACAATGTCCTTTCCACATCTAGTTTCTAGAATAAGGTATACATGTATTCTTTATACATCTTTATAGCCGGAATACAGTTCCCAAGATTAATCTTTACCTTCTTAGATTTCTCTTGAGTTCTGTGCTTGTAGATCAAATTTTTTGTTAAGTTCTGGCTTTTTCATCAGAAATAGATGGAATTCGCTTACTTCGTTGAATGTCCATCTTCTTCCCTGGAAAAAGATGCTCATTCTTGCTGGGTAAGTTATTTTTGGTATGCAACCAAGTTCCTTAGCCTTTCAGAATATCATATTCCAGGCCCTTCGATCCTTTAATGTGGATGCTGCCAGATCCTGGGTGATCCTTATTGTGGTTCCTTGATACTTGAATTGGGTTTTTCTAGCCGCTTGCAGTATTTTTTCCTTCGCCTGAGGGTTCTGGCATTTGGCCACTATATTCCTTGGTGTTTTGATTTTAGGATCCCTTTCAGTAGGGGATCGATGAATTCTTTCAATGTCTATTTTACCCTCTGTTTCTATGACTTCTGGGCAGTTCTCTTTGATAATTTCCTGGAAAATAGTGTCCAGGCTCTTTTTTTCATCATACTTTTCTGGAAGTCCGATGATCTCAAGTTGTCTCTCCTGGATCTGTTTTCCAGGTCTGTTGTCTTCCCCAGAAGGTATTTCACATTCTTTTCCATTGTTTGATTTTTTTGGATTTGCTTGACTGATTCTTCTTGTCTCCTCGAGTCATTCAATTCCAATTGTTCGACCCTGATTTTCAGTGAGGTATTTTCTTCACTCACTTTTTAAAGATCTTTTTCTAATTGTCCAATTGAGTTCTTTTGTTCTGTGGAATTTTTTTCCATTTCGCCAATTTTGTTTTCCAGTTCACCAATCCTATTTTTCAAGGATTTGGTTTCTTTATCCACTCTCTCTTTAACTGACTTCTCCAGGCTCTTTTGCCAAGCCTCCCTCTCCTTTTCCCATTTTTCTTCTAGCTCCCTTGTGAGAGCCTTTTTAATTTCCTCCATGAGATTCATCTGTTCTGAGGAACATATGATCTCCTCCTTTGGGGATTCACCTGGGGACTGTTTGTTTTTAGTCTCCTCAGGATTTGGATTCTGCTCTTTATCTGTATAGAAGCTGTCAAGGGTTAAATTCTTTTTCAGCTTCTTGCTCATTCTGTCTAATAATCAAAGACAAACTATCAAAGAAACAGAAGAAAAAAACCCTTGAATGGAGGCTGCTTTCTTTGGGGGAGGGGGAGGGTATTCGTGAGGCACGGGTCTTACTGTGCTATAGCGCCTGCGCGCTGAGATCCGAGCGCTCTGAGATCCGAGCGGGCTGAGACACTGTGGGGGGAGGGGTGGCCAGGTCCCGAGAGACTCCAGCTGTTTGGGGCTGTATTCTTCACCCCGGTGTTTTTAGCTTCTCTGCTGCCGGAGCAAAGTATCTAATCCTGTAGCAAAGCTCTCCCCGTAGAGACGGCTGCGATCACACCCCACCCCCTCTCCGCTCTACTCGGCTCTGAGCTGCTATCTGTGCTCTCGCTGCAGCTGCTGGCCGCAGACTGCTTCCGATTTAAGTACCGTCCCCGCCCTTGCGCAAAAACAGACCTTTCTTGACGAGTCTCAAGGATGGTTTCTCTTGGTAAGTAAATGTATGTTTTTTTTTCAGTCGAGCATTAATTCAGAGGCATGAAATGAAATGGATAGTGAGAGAAAAACACGGAGGTTACACAGCAGTGTATTTCCTCTCCGCCATCTTGGCCGGAAGTTCCTGTAGTATTTTTCAAGTTAGTAAATGGATACACTGAGAATTTAGTAATAGTTGAGTTGGTTTGTTGGAATACACACCTGAATTATATCTATAATTCCTTTTTGGAGGTGTTTGGAATGCTGAAAGCTGAAAGGGGAGAAAAAGAATATAGCACTCTTTGATTGTGATGGTCACATGATTATCTCACCTTTTTTTTCAGGCATGAGAGAGACCAACCTCATTAAACTGTTTTAGCCTGATGTGATGCTTTCTTCTACTACAGAGACAAACTAACCACTCATTTCCTTCATGTGGTCAGGATATACTTTTCCCTAGACAATATTAGAGAGCATATTATCAGAAGTTTTTGCCACTGACCAATTTTGTATTGAAACATTCAATTCTACCCATTTCTAATCAATAACTAACAAAATTATGAAAATGAATTTCCTAATTTTTTAGAAGGTGCAAAGAATAGTATGGTTATAAAGTCATAGAGGCTTATAGGATCCTAGGGCTAGATGAACATGCTCTAAATAATCCATACCATTCCTCTTTTGATTTTGGGTAGACCAATAATGGTAGTTCACTTTATAACGAATCTTGAGGTTTATAAAATACTTTCTTATTGACAACACTAGGAATTAAGGTGTGTAGGCATCATCATACCTGTTTCATAGAAAAAGAAAACTAAGGCTTTAAGTGATTTCCTGAGGGTGGGCACACGGAATTGGAAAAAGATTTTGAATCCCAGTATTTGATTGTTGAAGTCCAAACTTTTTCTTCCACAATATCCTTTTAATGTTTACATATATACCCAGAAACATTCATATCAATTTACATTCCCTTTTTAAAGAAAACTTTGTATTAACTTGTTACAGAAATCAAGTAATATGTAAAAAAAAGAACCATCAGGTTATATCTTCATATTTTTTCGTAGTTTCCATGTAGATTACAATATTGTGTCTTTTAAATAAAGTACTTCTATTGCTATAAACTAGAGACTCTATAAACTAGATTTCAAATTCCAAACTAGGATATTTTCTCTTCTTTATACCTTTTTTATTTATATTTATCTTTAAAGTAATTCCATTGACAATTCAAATATGATCAATTACACCAAGAGTTAGATGTTTCTAAATACTTTAAATATTTCATTGTTCTTAACAAAAATAATAGCTCAATAATAATTCCTCAAATAGTTTTAAGAAAAATAATATGTGGAAGAAAATTATTATTTTATTTTTATTTTTTATGTTAAAGTATATGCTAAATACAATATATGTATACATATTCATAAAGTTATTTTGCTGCACAAGAAGAATCGGACTTTGAAATAAGGTAAAATTAACCTGAGAAGGAAATCAAAAATGCAAGTGGATAAAAACAGGGGGATTGGAAATAGGGGGAGTGAACCACACACTCATTTCCCAGAGTTCTTTCACTGGGTGTAGCAGATTCTATTCATTATTGAACAAATGGAACTGATTTGGTTCATCTCATTGTTGAAGAGAGCCACATCCATCAGAATTGATCATCTTATAGTACTGTTGTTGAAGTATATAATGATCTCCTGGTCCTGCTCTTTTCTCTCAGCATCAGTTCATGTAAGTCTCTCTAGGCCTTTCTGAAATCTTCCTGCTAGTCATTTCTTACAGAACAACAATATTCCATAAAATTCATATACCAAAATTTATTCAGGCATTCTCCAATTGATGGGCATCCATTCAATTTCTAGTTTCTAGACACTATAAAAAGAGCTGCCCCAAACATTTTTGCACATACAGGTCCTTTTTCTTTCTTTAAGATCTCTTTAGGATATAAGCCCAATAGAAACACTGTGTGGATCAAAAGGTATACACAGTTTGATAATTTTTTGAGCATAGTTCCAAATTGCTCTCCAGAATGGCTAGAGCACAATTCCACCAACAATGTATCAGTGTCCCAGTTTTCCCACATCTCCTTCAATATGTCATATTATCTTTTCCTCTCATCCTAGCCAATCTGAGAGGTGTGTAGTGGTATCTCAGAGTTGTCTTAATTTGCATTTCTCTGATTAATAATGACTTGGAGCATCTTTTCATATGGCTAGAAATAGTTTCAATTTCTTCATTTGAAAATTGTGTGTTCATATCCTTTGACCATTTATCAATTGGAGAATGGCTTGATTTCTTATAAGGTAGAGTCAATTATATATTTTGGAAATGAAGTCTTTATCAGAACCTTTGACTGTAAAAATGTTTTCCCAGTTTATTGTTTCCCTTCTAATCTTGTTTGCATTAGTGTTGTTTGTACAAAAGCTTTTTAAGTTGATATAATCAAAATTTTCTATTTTGTGATCAATAATAATCTCTAGTTCTTCTTTGGTCACAAATTTCTTCCTCCTGCATAGGTCTGAGAGGTAAACTATTCTATGTTCTTCTAATTTATTTATAATCTCATTCTTTATGCCTAGATCGTGAATCCATTTTGGCCTTATCTTGGTGTATGATGTTGTGTGGGTCAATGCCTACTTTCTGCCATACTAATTTCCAATTTTCTCAGCAGTTTTTGTCAAACAGTGAGTTCTTATCCCAAAAGCTGGGGTTTTTGGGTTTGTCAAACACTAGATTAATAAAGTTATTGACTATTTTGTCCTGTGAACCTAACCTATTCCACTGATCAACTAATCTGTTTCTTAGCCAATACCAAATGGTTTTGGTGACCATTGTTTTATAATATAGTTTAGATCTGGTACAGCTAGGCCACCTTCATTTGATTTTTCTTTCATTAGTTCCCTTGAAAGTCTTAAACCTTTTGTTCTTCCAGATGAATTTTGTTGTTATATTTTCTAGGTCATTAAAATAGTTTTTTGGGGGAGTCTGATTGGTATAGCACTAAATAAATAGATTAGTTTAGGTAGTATTTTCATCTTTATTATATTTGCTCGACATATCCAAGAGCACTTAATATTTTTTCCAATTGGTTAGATCTGACTTTATTTGTGCAGAAAATGTTTTGCTCATATAGTTCCTGACTTTCCCTTGGCAGATAGATTCCCAAATATTTTATACTATCGGCAGTTACTTTAAATGGAATTTCTCTTTGTATCTCTAACTGTTGGATTTTTTTAGTGATATATAAGAATACTGATGATTTATGTGGGCTTAATTTATATCCTGCCACTTTGCTAAAGTTGTGGATTATTTCTAATATCTTTTTAGTAGAATCTCTGGGGTTCTCTAAGTATATCATCATATCATCTGCAAAGAGCAATAATTGGTTTCCTGATTATCTACTCTAATTCCTTTAATCTCTTTCTCGACTCTTATTGCCGAGGCTAGTGTTTCTAATACGATATTAAATAATAATGGTGATAGTGGGCAACCTTGTTTCACTCTTGATCTTATTGGGAATGGTTCCAATTTATCCCCATTACATATGATGTTTACTGATGGTTTTAAATAGATGCTACTGACTATTTTAAGGAAAAGTCCATTTATTCCTATCCTCTCAAGTTTTTTTAATAGAAATGATGTTGGATTTTCTCAAATGCTTTTTCTGCATCTATTGAGAAGATAATATGGTTTTTGTTAATTTGTTTATTGACATAGTTGATTATGCTAATAGTTTCCCTAATTGAACCAGCCTTGCATTCCTGGTATAAATCCTACTTGGTCATGTTGTATTATCCTGTAGATGATTTTCTGTAATCTTTTTGCTAATATTTTATTTAAGATTTTAGCATTAATATTCATTAGGGAGATTGGTCTATAATTTTCTTTCTCTGCTTTCAACCTATCTGATTTAGGTATCAGTACCATGTCTGTGTTATAAAAGGAATTTGGTAGGAGTCCTTCATTCCCTATTTTTTCAAATAGTTTATATGACATTGGAATTAATAGTTCTTTAAATGTTTGGTAGAATTCACATATAAATCCAACTGGTCCTGGGGATTTTTTCTTAGGGAGTTGATTAATAGCTTGTTCTATTTCTTTTTCTGAAATGGGACTATTTAAGCAATTTACTTCCTCCTCTGTTAATCTGGGAAACCTATATTTTTGGAGGTAATCATCCATTTCACTTAGGTTATCAAATTTATTGGCATGAAGTTGGGCAAAGTAACTCCTAATTATTGCTCTAATTTCCTCTTCGTTGATGGAAAGTTCTCCCTTTTCATTTTTAAGAATAACAATTTGATTCTCCTCTTCCCTTTTTCTAATCAGATTTAAGAAAGTTTTTTCTATTTTGTTGTTTTTTTATAAAACCAACTCTTAGTTTTATTTATTAATTCAATAGTTATTTTACTTTCAATTTTATCAATTTCTCCTTTTAATTTTAGAATTTTAAGTTTAGCATTTGATTTGTGGTTTTTAATTTGCTCTTTTTCTAGCTTTTTAAGTGGCAAGTCCAATTCATTGATATTCTCTTTCTCTATTTTACTCAAGTAAGCCTCTAAAGTTATACAATTTCCCCCTTGTTACCACTTTGGCTACATCCCACAAATTTTGGTATGTTGTCTCATTGTTGTCATTCTCTTTGGTGAAATTATTTATTGTGTCTGATTTGCTGTTTCATTCTTTAGGATGAGATTATTTACTTTTTGGTTTATTTACTTCTAGCTTTTTGTTGAATGTAGTTTTTATTGCATCATGATCTGAAAAGAAAGCATTTACTATTTCTGCCTTTCTGCATTTAATTTTGAGGTTTCGTATATGGTCAATTTCCTAATATATGGTCAATTTTTGTATAGGTTCCATGAACTGCTGAGAAGAAAGCATACTCTTTCTTTCTCCATTCAATTTTATCCAAAGATCTATCATACCTAACTTTTCTAATATCTGTTTACCTCTTTAACTTCTTTCTTATTTGTTTTTTTTTGTTTGATTTTTCTAATTTTTAGAGTGCAAGGTTGAGATCTCCCACTATCATAGTTTTGCTATTTCTTCTTGCAACTCTCTTAACTTCTCCTTTAAGAAGTTAGATGCTATACCACTTGGTGCATATATGTTTAGTATTGATATTGCTTCACTGTCTATGCTACCCTTTAGCAAGATTTGGTTTCTTTCCTTATCTCTTTCAAATAGATCAATTTTTGCTTTTACTTGATCTGAGATAAGGATGACTACTTCTGCTTTTTTTTTAATTTCACCTGAGGTATAATACATTCTGCTCCAGCCTTTTACCTTTATTTGGTATGTATCACCTTGCTTTAAATGTGTTTCTTGTAAACAACATATTGTAGGATTCTGGCTTTTGATCCAATTTGCTATCTGCCTCCACTTAATGGGAGCGTTCATCCTATTCACATTTATGGTTAAAACTACTAATTCTGTATTTCCTGCCATCCTATTATCCCCAGATTATGCTTTTCTTTTTCTTTCCCCTCTTACCCCACTCCCCAGTATTAAATTTATGGGCACCACTTGCCTCACACAGCTCTTCCTCTTTAGAATCTCTCCCACCTCCTTTGACTCCCTTCCTGTTTCTTATACCTTTCCCTTATTACTCTTTTGCTTTTCCCTTTTCCTCTCCCACTTTTTAACCAAATATGTCTAATATTTTCTCTTTGAGGCAAATCTGTTGAGAGTAAGATTCACACAATGTTCCTCCCCCTCCTTCAATTCCATAACATATGATAGGTTTTCTTGGCATCTTTATAGTATGTTATTTCCCTCTTTTTATCTCGCCTTTTCCCTTTTTTTTGACACTATTCCCTTTCCATTTCTACTTCCCTTTTTTATGTTATATCAGTAAAAACAAATTATACATGTGGTTTTTATGTATATCCACAATAGAAATACAGTTCTCAAGAGTTCTTTTTATCTTTTGTGCTTCTCTTGAGTCCTATATTTGTAGGTCAAATTTTTTTATCTCTGTTTTTTTCATTAGGAATTAATGTCCATCTTTATTGAATGTTTATTGAATGTCCATCTTCTTCCCTGGAAGAAAATCCTCAGCTTAGCTGGGTAGTTTATTTTTGGCTGCATTCCAAGTTCTTTTGCCTTTCAGGATATTAGATTCCAGGCCTTTTGATCCTTTAATTTGGAAGCAGCTAGATCCTGAGTGATCCTTATTGTGGCTTCTTGGTATTTGAATTTTTTTTTCTGGCTGCTTTAAATATTTTTTCTTTAGTCTGATAGTTCTGAAATTTAGCCACAATATTACTTGGAGTTTTTATTTTGGGGTCTCTTTCAGAAGATGTTAGATGAATTCTTTCCATGCCTATTTTACTTTCTGATTGTAGTACATCTGGGTAGTTTTCTTTGATGATTTCCTGCAAAATAGTGTCGGCTCTTTTTTTAATCATAATTTTCAGGAAGTCCAATAATCCTCAGATTATCTCTCCTAGATCTTTTTTTTTTCCAGGTCTGTTGTTTTTCAAGTAGATATTTAACTTTTTTCCTATTTTTTCTTTTCTTCCTTCCTTCCTTCCTTCCTTCCTTCCTTCCTTCCTTCCTTCTTTCTTTCTTTCTTTCTTTCTTTCTTTCTTTCTTTCTTTCTTTCTTTCTTTCGTTCTTTCTTTCGTTCTTTCTTTTTGGTTTTGCTTTACTGATACTTGATATCTCAACGAATCATTCATTTCTATTTGTTCAGTTCTGATTTTTAATGAGTTATTTTCTTCATTGGTTTTTTTTTTTAACTTCTTTTTGTATATGTCCAATTGAGTTTTAAAATGAATTGTTTTGCTCTATGGAAATTTTTTCCACTTCACTAATTTTTTTCTTTTTACTGAGTTATTTTCTTTTTCCAATTCACAAATCCTACTTTCCTGGAAATTCTTTACCTTTTCCAATTCACATTTCAGAAAGTTGTTTTCTTTTTCCATTTTATTAAATTTTTCTTTTCTGAGTAATATTTTCTGTACTTTCTTGCAGAGCTTCTCTTTCCCCATTTTTCTTCTAGCTCTCTTTTAAGATCTTTTATAATTTCGTCTAGGAGAGCCTTTTGTGATGGGGACCAAGTTACATCCCCCTTTGGGGTTTTGTCTGGATCCTTTCTGCTATTAGTCTCTTTGGGATTGGAAACCTGCTCTCTTTCTGTATAGAAGCTATCAATAATTTAGAGTTCACTTGCCTTTTTTACTCATTTTTTAAAAGTCCTCCTTAAAGGAGGTTACCAGCTTCCTCTACAGAATAGGGATAGATAGATGGACAGTAGCTCTCCTGCAAATGGGCTACAAAGAGCAGCTGAGCAGCAGAAGTTCCACTGCCCCAGGCAGAGTGCCCCACTACTTCCTTCACAGAAGTGTGGCTGCCCTTGGCAAAAGCCCTGTGTTGCAGAAAGCTCTTGCACAGCTGTGCTGTGGTCTGTGCTGAGTCACTTCTGGTACTGGATAGGTGTGGCCAGGTCCTGTTAAATTCTGGAGTTTTTTGGAGTACACTCTATCTTTGGCATTTGTGTGACTTCTCTGCTGTTCTACTGTTTTGCAACCAAAGCAGAGTAGCCAACCTGCGATAGAGTCCTCCTTGAAATTCTCCATCCACAGAGACAGCCCCTTCCCCCATCCACTCAGTGTGCTAACCTCCGTGTTCTACTGCCCTGCCTGCACTGGCCTCCTCCTGCCTAATCAGGACAAACCATTTTTGGCAATCTTTCAGATTATCTTCTGCTTGTAATTTGTTGTATTTCCAATATTCATGGATTTTACCAGGCAAACACTATTTCAGAGGCTGAATTTGGTAAGTAATAGTGAGGGTAGAAGGGGAGCTTAGAATGAAGCATGTGTCCTCTCCACCATCTCAGCTTTGCCCCCCAAGCTCGAAAATTATCATTTAAAAAGACCAACCAAGTAGATGAAGTTCTTACAAAGAAAATAAAGAGGAGTTCATATAGAACTGACTTTCTCTCTGTCTCTTTCTCTGGTTTTGTCTGTCTCTGTCTCTGTCTCTCTCTTTCTCTCTCTCTCTCTCTCTCTCTCTCTCTCTCTCTCTCTCTCTCTCTCTCTCTCTCTCTCTCTTTCTTTCTGCATCTTGTTTCCTTTTTTTTTCATTGATCACTTTTATTTAACTTATTTTAATATACATTGATTTATGAATCTGGTTGGCAGAGAAAGATCAGAACAAAAGGAGAAAATCATGCAAGGAAAAAAAAAAAACAGAAAAAAGAAGTGAACATAGAATAGGTTGATTTATAGTCACTCTCCATGGTTTGTTTGTTTGTTTGTTTTTGTTTTTTCTGAATGCAGTTGCCATTTTCAGTCCAAAGTCTAATGATATTGCTTTGAATTACTGAACCACTGAGAAGAATCAAATCTTACATAGTTGATCATTGTACATTCTTGCTGTTACTATGTTTAATGTATTCCTGGTTCTGCTTGTTTCACTCAGCATCACTTCATTGTATAGCTTTCCAGACTTTTCTTAAATCAGCTTTGCTAATCATTTTTTAAATATCCCATTACCTTCACATTCCACAGTTTCTTCTGCCATTCCCCAACTGATGGGCATGTACTCATTTTTCAATTGTTTGCTACCACAAAAAAAGCTATTACAAACCTTTTTACCCATGTGGGTTCCGTTCCTTTTACTCCTTTATCATTTCCTTGGGATACTGACCAGTAGTGGCACTATTGGGTCAAATGGGAGTATATGTACAGTTTTAAAGCCCTTTGGGCATAGTTCCAGATTATTTTCCAGAATGGTTGGATGATTTCACAATTCCAGCAACAATGCATTAGTGACCAGTTTTCCCACATTCCTTCCACCATTTATCATTATTTTTTCCCTGTCATTTCAGCCAATCTGAGAGATGTGAAGTGGTAGCTCAGAATTGTTTTAATTTTAATTTCTCCAATCAATCATGATTTAGAACATTTTTTCATATGATTATAGATGGCTTTAATTTCACTATCTGAAAATTGTCTGTTCATATCCTTTGACCATTTACCAATTGGGGAATGACTTGAATTCTTATAAATTTGACACCATTCTTTATATATTTTAGAAATGAGACCTTTATCAGAAACAGTGGCTATAAAATCCCCCCCTCCCAGTTTTGTACCTCCCTTTCTATTGGTTTTATTTGTGTGAATTCTTTTTAATTTAATGTAATCAAAGTTATCCATTTTGCCTTTCATATTGTTCTCTAGTTTTCTTTAGTCACAAATTCCTCCCTTCTACAAAGATCTGATAGGTAAATTATCCCTTGTTCTCCTAATTTGTTTATGGTTTTCATCCTTTATGCCCAAATTATGTACCCATTTTGATCTTATTTTGTACGGGGTAGAAAATGTAGGTCTATGTTGACTTTCTGACATATTATTTTCCAGTTTTCCCAGAAAATTTTGTCAAATAGTGACTTCTTATCCCAGAAGTTGGAGTTTGGGGATTGTCTCCTTCTTTAGAGCTTGAAGGCTTAAGAGAATTGGCAAGATTATTGAGAGGTTAAATAACATAATTATGTTCACTTGTCCAGGATATCAGAGAAATGCTCTTCATTCATATCTTCTTGACTCCAAAGTTAATTCTTTGCCTTCTTTATCATGTCATTTCTTAGTTTAGAAATAACACCAGAAATAGAAAGAAATCACATTGAGTAAGTGAACATTAGGTGTATATATGTATGTAAATGATAATTATTTAATGATTTTAAGATCTTTTCATTGTTGAGGAAAATTTATCTGCACATTGACCCAGATATTACTTAAATATTCAATCTAGCCTCAGATTTGAACTACCATGTGATCATGAGGAAGTCATTTAACCTCTGCCTTCCTCAGTTTCCTTAACAATAAAATGGGGATAATAATAGTATCTATATCCCAGGATTATTGTGAGAAATAAATGAGAAAAAATTGAAATCACTTAGCACACAATCTAGAATAGAGTAGGAACTTATAATCAAGTTTGTTTCACTTGATAATTTCATTTGATGAATCATTTCAGAAATTGACAAATTTAAAGAGTTGGAAGAGACCTTTAAAATCATTTGGTGCAACACTGATTTTATAGCTAAAGAAACTATTATCTAGAAAGTTAAGGATATTTTCTCAATATTAAACAATTGCTAGTAGGCCTAAGACTATGTCAAATCCTAATTCCTACCCCAGTGTTACTATCCTGTAAAACCCAGCCTAATTTGTTTTGATTTTAATCTTTCTCTGTATAACACTAGCAGAAAGAAATGTTGAATGGAAATGTTGCTTTTGGGGACAGGAAGAAGTATTAAAATGCTGCCTCTGAAATTTGTTAGCTTTGTGATTGTGTTCAAGTCACTTAAACATTTCTGATCTTCAGGTAATTTTGAGGCAAATTAGAGATGAATTACATTCTGTGCCAGTGCAAAGATTTCTCATAATGATGAAATCACATGCCACACAATGGTATGAGTTAGTTTATGAAACATGATTATGAACATCCAAATTTGGAAAAAAATAATAAATTAAGAATTAATTATTTATATTCCAAAAAAATTCATTATAATGGAGCTCATTCTAGTGTGCTTTTAAGTAGGAACTTCCATTTCATCAATTCTGTTAAAATGGGATTAATTTTGGGAAAAATTCCTATAATTTTCAAATATATTTATCAGATTCATGTTTGCTTTTACAAAACATACTCTTGTTTTAGGTGAGATAATTTAAGATGTATGTTTTTCATCTTTATGGGAGTAAATAAATAGAAACAGATTGGATGATAATAAATAAATAGAAACAGGATTTGGATGATAATTATCCTGCTTATGTATTTGGAAAAACTAGGAGCATGTTCAGCTTTCCCTAAAACCCAGTGGAGTCCCCTTGTCATGGCAGAAGCAGCATCAGAAATCTTAGTTCTCTATATAATCAACCGACCTGAGCTGTACTGGCTGTAAGTGACTATGATGAGAGGTGACAGGAAGGCCAGAAAATAATGAATGATGGTAATCCAGGCAAGAAATAACGGAAGCATATCTGAGCATTTCTCTGTCCCTTGGAGACAGGGTGAAAGGAAGCTGAGAAAGCTTCTTCAGATGATAATAAGATGAGTTTGCAATCTGATTAATATGGACATCAAAAACAAAGCTCCGAATCAAAAATCAGTGTTCAGTGTTATGAGCCCTGAGACATCAGGATGGATATAGTAGATGTCAAAGGAGCAACTAAGAAGAAATATAAAGATTGATGTTGAAGAAGACCCTATGAGCCATAATTTAGTCTTGTCCTATATTTTGCTTTAAAAGTTGGATACCATCCAAGCTGAATGTCACAAAGGCAGTTATATAGCGGAGAGAAAGCCATCATAGGGTCTATGGGGACTGATAGGTATCATCTGTGCTGATTTGACATTGAAGTTTATTGGTTCAAAAGATAACATTCAATAATATAAAGGTACTCACCAGCATGAATTTATGGATACTAGACTTATAGTATATTAGACTTACCACAATAATGTATTAGCAATTCTTACATTTATACTTATATTAGATAGTATATATAAATACTCTGATAGTCGGTTAAGAAAATAAACATTTTCTCCTGCCTTCAAGAGGCTTATAGTCTCAGCTGTATATGGGGAACATGAGCAGCTTTTCAAATGTGGGTGGAAAGAATCTTAGAAGCTGTCAAATCAAATGTCCTCATTTAAAAGTTGAGAAAACCAAGGCCTTCTAAGGCCTTTCCTAACCCTTTCCCCTGTGTTACTAAAGTTAGACATACCTCTGCATTTATTTTTGTGATGGAGGGATAGTATTGAATGATTTTATAAAATAGGGATAATAGCCTGCATTTATGTAGTACTTTTAGGTTTGTAATTTCCTTTCCATGTATCTTTTTTGATTTTCAAGTTAGTGCAATTATTATTCTTCATTCCAATAGTTGGGGAAAAAATCAAAAGAAATTGCAATATGGTAGAGTGGCTTGCTAAGGGTTATAGAGAAAGTACGGGGAGAAGGCAGGATTCAAACCAAAGTTTTTCTGATGCCAAATTATGCTATCAATGATGCCATGCTGCTTCTTATACTTGTCTTTCCTACTTTTCAGAGTTATTGTGGAGAAAGAACTTTGCAAATGTTAAAAAAGCTACACAAATGTGAGCTATTTGGTTGGAAAAAAATCATTGCAAATGAATACCAAGATATTGGGTATTATTTATTTTTTGTAATCGATCCATAGAGCATATTCCTTAAAGATGAAAGACAACTAATTCTTGATGGAAAATTACTAGGTACAATAAACATATGATATATTAAAAGGAATCTTTTTGGGATACGCTCTGCTTCTCATAGCAGCTGAAAGATCCTTCCCTCAAAGTGCTTAAACCCAGGAATGCCCTTCCTGTAGGAGAATGCTGGCATGATAATGGAATAGTTCTATCTAACATCCTGAAGAAAAGTAAAAAGTGCAGCCAATTTTTGGAGCTTTTCCAAATATTTATCTACAAAATACCCATGGATGTATTCTCCAGGTAGACATTGTTTATGTCTAAACAATACCATATATTTGGATATTTAGAACCAATGAGTCACATTAGCACATTTTTTATGGTCATACAAAACATTTGTTTTTGTTGTATATTTGTATGTAGCCAAACACCACTAGCATGTTTTGGTGCCAAAGCCTCAGCCTGCATGACCTTGATTGGATCACTTCAAATATGCTGACATTTTTGTGAATTATTGTCAGAGAGCGTGACATTCAGTTTAAACAGCAAATAGGTTTTAGAGAGCATCTAATTCAATCCCTCTCTTTTATAAATGAGGAAACTGAGTTCAAGTGGAATGATCCCAAATAGTGGTGACATACTTCTTCACCTGTACATCTTATCATTTTGCTTCCTTCAAACTTTGGTCACATACAGCCTTCTACATGAATATTTTCTTGATTATCTCAACTCCTAATGTATTCCCCCCTCTAATTGCCATTATGCTGGATTTTTGTATACTTATTTCTGTACAAAATAAATAATATCTATTTCTTGTAAATATATCAATTTAATATAAATGTGTTTAGATGATATAAATAGATGAAATCTACAGATGATATATCAATAACTCTGTAGAATATAGATATAAAATTAACTGCATTGGGGGCAATGAGGGGGCACAGTGGATAGAGCACCAGCCCTAAAATCAGGAATACCTGTATTCAAATCTGACCTTAGACATGCAATACTTCCTAGCTGTGTGATCCTGGGCAAGTCACTTAACCCCAATTGCCTCAGCAAAAACAAAAACAAAAACAAAATTAAATGCATGGCTTTAAAAAGTGAATTGGTATCATAACATTAATTAACAATTATATTTTATTTTAAAATAATTAATAATATTAGAATTAGTATTTATAGATATCCATACATAGATATTTACTCTATCTGTTGATATATTTATATATTTGCAATCTACATTGATCTAGATATTAAGAGAGAGAGACAGAGAGACAGAAACAGAGACATAGACAGAAAACAACTCACACTCACTTCCAGTAAATTACAAACGCCTTTAGGGCAGGCGTTGATATTGTTTTGTGTCCCTTCCTGATTCTTTTTTTTTTTAATTTAATTTTTATTTAATAATTACTTTATATTGACACTCGTTTCTATTCCGATTTTTTTTCCCTCCCTCCCTCCCTCCGCCCCCTCCCCTAGATGGCAAGCAGTCCTTTATATGTTGGATATGTTGCAGTATATCCTAGATACAATATATGTTTGCAGAACTGAACAGTTCTCTTGTTGCATAGGGAGAATTGGATTCAGAAGGTATAAATAACCCGGGAAGAAAAACAAAAATGCAGATAGTTCACATTCGTTTCCCAGTGTTCTTTCTTTGGGTGTAGCTGCTTTTGTCCATCATTTATCCATTGAAACTCAGGTCTCTTTGTCAAAGAAATCCACTTCCATCAAAATATGTCCTCATACAATATCGTTGTCGAAGTGTATAATGATCTCTTGGTTCTGCTCATTTCACTTAGCATCAGTTCATGTAAGTCTCGCCAGTCCTCTCTGTATTCATCCTGCTGGTCATTTCTTACAGAACAATAATATTCCATAACATTCATATACCACAATTTACCCAGCCATTCTCCAATTGATGGGCATCCATTCATTTTCCAGTTTCTAGCCACTACAAATAGGGCTGCTACAAACATTTTGGCACATACAGGTCCCTTTCCCTTCTTTAGTATTTCTTTGGGATATAAGCCCAATAGAAACACTGCTGGATCAAAGGGTATGCACAATTTGATAATTTTTTGGGCATAATTCCAGATTGTTCTCCAGAATGGTTGGATTCGTTCACAACTCCACCAACAATGCATTCCCCTCCAACATTCATCATTATTTTTTCCTGTCATCTTAGCCAATCTGACAGGTGTGTAGTGGTATCTCAGAGTTGTCTTAATTTGCATTTCTCTGATCAATAATGATTTGGAACACTCTTTCATATGAGTGGTAATAGTTTCAATTTCATCCTCTGAAAATTGTCTGTTCATATCCTTTGACCATTTATCAATTGGAGAATGGCTTGATTTCTTATAAATTTGAGTCTATTCTCTATATATTTTGGAAATGAGGCCTTTATCAGAACCTTTAACTGTGAAAATGTTTTCCCAGTTTGTTGCTTCCCTTCTAATCTTGTTTGCATTAGTTTTATTTGTACAAAGGCTTTTTAATTTGATGTAATCAAAATTTTCTATTTTGTGATCAGTAATGGTCTCTAGTTCATCTTTGGTCACAAATTTCTTTCTCCTCCACAAGTCTGAGAGATAAACTATTCTATGTTCCTCTAATTTATTTATAATCTCGTTCTTTATGCCTAGGTCATAGACCCATTTTGATCTTATCTTGGTATATGGTGTTAAGTGTGGGTCCATGCCTAATTTCTGCCATACTAATTTCCAATTATTCCAGCAGTTTTTATCAAATAATGAATTCTTTTCCCAGAAGTTAGGGGCTTTGGGTTTGTCAAACACTAGATTGCTATAGTTGACTATTCTGTCTTGTGAACCTAGCCTTTTCCACTGATCCACTAATCTATTTCTTAGCCAATACCAAATGGTTTTGGTGACTGCTGCTTTATAATATAATTTTAGATCAGGTACAGGTAGGCCACCTTCATTTGATTTTTTTTTTCATTAATTCCCTTGAGATTCTCGACTTTTTATTGTTCCATATGAATTTTGTTGTTATTTTTTCTAGATCAATAAAATATTTTCTTGGAAGTCTGATTGGTATAGCACTAAATAAATAGATTAGTTTAGGGAGTATTGTCATCTTTATTATGTTCGCTCGGCCGATCCAAGAGCACTTAATATTTTTCCAATTATTTAAGTCTGACTTTATTTGTGTGGAGACTTTTTTATAATTTTGCTCATATAATTCCTGACTTTCCTTTGGTAGATAGATTCCCAAATATTTTATGGTATCAACAGTTATTCTGAATGGAATTTCTCTTTGTATCTCTTGCTGTTGGGTTTTGTTGGTGATGTATAAAAATGCTGAGGATTTATGGGGATTTATTTTGTAGCCAGCTACTTTGCTAAAATTCTGAATTATTTCCAATAGCTTTTTAGTAGAATCTCTGGGGTTCTCTAGGTATACCATCATATCATCTGCAAAGAGTGATAGTTTGGTTTCCTCATTGCCTACTCTAATTCCTTTAATCTCTTTCTCGACTCTTATTGCCGAGGCTAGTGTTTCTAATAGGATATTAAATAATAATGGTGATAGTGGGCAACCTTGCTTCACTCCAGATCTTACTGGGAAAGGTTCCAGTTTTTCCCCATTGCATATGATGCTTACTGATGGTTTTAAATATATGCTCCTGACTATTTTAAGGAAAAGTCCATTTATTCCTATGCTCTCAAGTGTTTTTATTAGGAATGGATGTTGAATTTTATCAAATGCTTTTTCTGCATCTATTGAGATGATCATATGGTTTTTGTTTGTTTGGTTATTGATATAGTCAATTATGCTAATAGTTTTCCTAATATTGAACCAGCCCTGCATTCCTGGTATAAATCCTACTTGGTCATAGTGTATTATCCTGGTGACGATTTTCTGTAATCTTTTTGCTAATATTTTATTTAAGATTTTAGCATCAATATTCATTAGGGAGATTGGTCTATAATTTTCTTTCTCTGTTTTCAGCCTACCTGGTTTAGGTATCAGTACCATGTCTGTGTCATAAAAGGAGTTTGGTAGGACTCCTTCAATCCCTATTTTTTCAAATAGTTTATATAACATTGGAATTAATTGTTCTTTAAATGTTTGGTAGAATTCACATGTAAATCCATCTGGTCCTGGGGATTTTTTCTTAGGGAGTTGATTGATAGTTTGTTCTATTTCTTTTTCTGAGATGGGACTGTTTAGGATATTTACTTCTTCCTCTGTTAGTTTAGGCAAGCTATATTTTTGGAGGTATTTTTCTATTTCATTTAAGTTGTCAAATTTATTGGCATAAAGTTGGGCAAAGTAACTCCTAATTATTGCTCTAATTTCCTCTTCGTTAGTGGTGAATTCTCCCTTTTCATTTTTAAGACTAACAATTTGATTTTCCTCTCTCCTTTTTTAAATCAGATTTACTAAGGGTTTGTCTATTTTGTTGGTTTTTTCATAGAACCAACTCTTAGTTTTATTAATCAATTCAATAGTTTTTTTACTTTCAATTTTATTGATCTCACCTTTTATTTTTAGAATTTCAAGTTTAGTGTTTGACTGGGGGTTTTTAATTTGTTCCTTTTCTAGCATTTTTAGTTGCAAACCCAATTCATTGACCTTCTCTTTCTCTATTTTATACAAATAGGCCTCTAGAGATATGAAATTTCCCCTTATTACCGCTTTGGCTGCATCCCATACATTTTGGTATGATGTCTCATTATTATTGTTTTCTTGGGTGAAGTTATTAATTATGTCTATGATTTGCTGTTTCACCCAATCATTCTTTAGTATGAGATTATTTAGTTTCCAATTATTTTTTGGTCTACTTCCCCCTGGTTTTTTGTTGAATGTAATTTTCATTGCATCGTGGTCTGAAAAGGATGCATTCACTATTTCTGCCTTACTGCATTTGAGTTTGAGGTTTTTATGTCCTAATATATGGTCAATTTTTGTATAGGTTCCATGAACTGCTGAAAAGAAAGTATATTCCTTTCTGTCTCCATTACATTTTCTCCAGAGATCTATCATATCTAACTTTTCTAGTATTCTATTTACCTCTTTGACTTCTTTCTTATTTATTTTGTGGTTTGATTTATCTAATTCTGAGAGTGCAAGGTTAAGATCTCCCACTATTATAGTTTTACTGTCTATTTCTTCTTGCAGCTCTCTTAGTTTCTCTTTTAAGAATTTAGATGCTACCCCACTTGGTGCATATATGTTTAATATAGATAGTGCTTCATTATCCATACTATTCTTTAACAAGATATAGTGCCCTTCCTTATCTCTTTTAATTAGATCAATTTTTGCTTTAGCTTGATCTGAGATCAGGATGGCTACCCCTGCTTTTTTTGACTTCACCTGAAGCATAGTAGATTTTGCTCCAAACTTTTACCTTTAACCTGCATGTATCTCCCCACTTCAGGTGTGTTTCCTGTAAATAACATATTGTAGGATTCTGGCTTTTAATCCATTCTGCTAACCGCTTCCTCTTTATGGGGGAGTTTACCCCGTTCACATTTATGGTTAGAATGACCAATTCTGTATTACTTGCCATCTTGTTAACCCCGGTTTATGCTTTTCTCCCTTCTTTCCCCTTTCCCCCCCCCTTCCCAGTATTAAGCTTGTGAGCACCACTTGCTTCTCACAGCCCTCCCTTTTTAGTATCCCTCCCCCTGCCTTAGAGTTCCTCCCCCTAGCTTACCCCTTTCCCTCCCAGTTCCCGTATTCCCTTCCGCTTAGCTTATTCCTTCCCTTTTCACTTTTCCCTTCTCACTTTTCAATGAAGTGGGAGAAGTTTCACCATAGATTGAATATGTCTTAAGATTTTTCACTTAAAGCCAATTATGAAGGCAGTAAGATACCCACTATATTCATCCCCCTCCATTCTTTCTCTCAGATATAATAGGTTTCCTATGCCTCTTCATGAGATGTACTACCCTTTTTCTGATACAATGTCCTTTCCACATCAATTTCTAGAACAAGGTATACATGTATTCTTTATACATCTATATAGTCAAAATATAGTTCCCAAGATTAATCTTTACCTTTTTAGATTTCTCTTGAGTTCTATATTTGTAGATCAAACTTTTTGTTAAGTTCTGGTTTTTTCATCAGAAATAGATGAAATTCGCTTACTTCGTTGAATGTCCATCTTCTTCCCTGGAAAAAGATGCTCATTCTCGCTGGGTAAGTTATTTTTGGTTGCATACCAAGTTCCTTAGCCTTTCAGAATATCATATTCCAGGCCCTTCGATCTTTTAATGTGGATGCTGCCAGATCCTGGGTGATCCTTATTATGGCTCCTTGATACTTGAATTGGGTTTTTCTAGCCGCTTGCAATATTTTTTCCTTCATCTGAGGGTTCTGGCATTTGGCCACTATATTCCTTGGTGTTTTGATTTTAGGATCCCTTTCAGTGGGTGATCGATGAATCCTTTCAATGTTTATTTTTTCCTCTGTTCCTATGACTTCTGGGCAGTTCTCTTTGATAATTTCCTGGAAAATAGTGTCCAGGCTCTTTTTTTCATCATGTTTTTCTGGAAGTCCAATGATTCTCAGATTGTCTCTCCTGGATCTGTTTTCCAGGTCTGTTGTCTTCCCCAGAAGGTATTTCACATTTTTCTCCATTGTTTGATTTTTTTGGATTTGCTTGACTGATTCTTCTTGTCTCCTCGAGTCATTCAATTCCACTTGTTCAATTCTGATTTTCAGTGAAGTATTTTCTTCACTCACTTTTAAAAATCTTTTTCTAATTGTCCAATTGAGTTCTTTTGTTCTGTGGAATTTTTTTCCATTTCGCCAATTTTGTTTTTTAGAGAGCTGTTTTCTGTTTCCAGTTCACTAATCCTATTTTTCAAGGATTTTACTTCTTTATCCACTCTCTCTTTAACTTTCTCCAGGCTCTTTTGCCAAGCCTCCCTCTCCTTTTCCCAAGCCTCACTCTGCTTTCCCCATTTTTCTTCTAGCTCCCTTGTGAGAGCCTTTTTAATCACTTCTATGAGGTTCATTTGTGCTGAGGAACAGATGATCTCCTCCTCTGGGGATTCACCTGGGGACTGTCTGTTTTTAGTCTCCTCAGGATTTAGAGTCTGCTCTCTATCTGTATAGAAGCTGTCAAGGGTTAAAGTCCTCTTCAGCTTCTTGCTCATTCTGTCTAATAATCAGAGACAAACTACCAAAGAAAAACAGAAAAAACTGGAGTCTTTCTTTGGGGGAGGGGCTGGGTATGTTATCAAGCTTCCTCTACAGACTGCAGGAGGCAGCAGTGAGGCACTAGCAGGACTGTGTTGCGCGTGCGCTCTGACATCCCAGAGCGTGCTGAGTCACTGTGGGGGGGAAAGGGGGGGGTGGCCAGGTCCCGAGAGACTCCAGCTGTTTGGGGTTGTATTCTTCAGCCCCGGTGTTTTTAGCTTCTCTGCTGGGCTGCTGACTTGCTGCCGGAGCAAAGTATCCAAACCTGTAGCGAAGCTCTCCCCGCAGAGACGGCTGCGATCACTCCCCACCCCCTCTCCAGTCTGCTCCCGTGCTCTCACTGCCGCTGCCCTCAGCCTGCGCCCGATCTAAAACCATCCCAGCCCTCCAGTAAAGACAGACCTTTCTTGGCGGATCTCAAGGATGGCTTCTCTTGGTAACTATATGTGGGTTTTTTTCAGTCAAGCATTAATTCAGAGGCTTGTAATGAAGTGGATAGTGAGAGAAAGCGTGGAGCTTATGCAGCAGTGAGCCTCCTCTCCGCCATCTTAACCGGAAGTCCCCCTTCCTGATTCTTAGCACAAATATCTGGTAAATATTTAAAAATACTTTTTGTTGATTGCATGTTATTCCTATAATAGAATGGAAGTTCCTTGAGAACATACAACTTAATGTTTTTGTAGCCCAGATCATGGAACTTAGTAAATGCTCATTAATTGATTTATAATCTAAATTCCATCACGATCAGAGCCTAGCTTGTATCTAAACCCAAATCCTTTGTCTCCTAGGGCAATGATTCTCCTATAAAAAGGTAAGTTTTCAGTCAATATTTAGAGAAAGAAACAGAAGACTGAGATTTTCCTTTAGCCTCTTAACTGGTTTCTCTTGTACCCTTAAATCATTTTCAAAGTAAATACTTTCCCCCCAATCACAGTTATATACATTGTGTGATATGATTAGTTTTTTTGACAATGATTATGTCAATGTCACTGAGAATTTTTTTCTTCCACTTGACAGCTCACCTTTTATTGAAATGCTTATGGAAAACCCAAACAATATAGTTTGATATGTCATTGTTACAGCATTTGCAAGAGATGTTTTTTATTTCCTACCTGTTGACTTTTTGAAAGCCACACAGTGAATTTTATAATTACTGTTGTATAAATGGAGTAACACATAAATGTGGTTAAGAGCATGATCAGAGTTTGTGCAATCTCACTTTTTTTTAATTGCAATATTTATATCAGCATCTGATGGGGATGTTAATTATTAGTAGAGAAAGCTCAGTTTTTCATTTCTATTTCCATAATAGCTTTTGTGAATGTTCCTTTCTAAGTACATAACTGCTTGAATAGTTTTGGTATTTTTTTTTTTTTTTTTTTGCCATTCATTGCCTTAAATAAATGAAATGACCTTCTAATTTTTCTTGTTGCTGCAAATACTTCCCAACTTCAAATCATCTCCAAAATAGTTGCCACAAAGTAATTTTCCTAATATACAAGTTCTACCATGTCACTGACACTCATTAAACATCAATGGTTTTCTATGACCTCTAATTAAAATCATATGTTTGATGTTATAATCCTTCACAACTAATAGGATTTAATAGTACTGATGTGTTTCATCATAGTTTTTCACTTCCATATGTATACATTTGTTTTTGCTATATATTTGTATGTGGTGTTTTTCTTTTTTTAAATATAAAATGGTTCTCTCTGGGAGAGCAGTTTTCTTGAGGAGGTTTTCTGGAGGCAGCCTTAGTTTCAGTTACAAGTAATAATCACCCAAATGCAGCCAGGTGCTAAAAGTTCAAATCTTTTATTGTGTCCTTTAATATAGCCCAGTTAGTTTTTCTTAGAGGCCTCTCTCTCTCTCTCCTTGGTTCTAAGAGCTCTTGCAGCTTTGTCCTTTGCTTCTGCTTCTGCTGTCTTCAGCCTCCAGCGAGCCCCAAAGTGAAAGTTGTAATGAATCTTTCTTGCTTCCAAGAAAGGGCTTCTGGCTGAACTCACTTGATGCTCCCCTCTCAGTCTAATTCAGCTGAACTCCCTTGACTGGCTCACTGAAGCTCTATTTATGCTCCTTCTCTGAGAGAATGGGATTATGCATTTCCTCTCAGAGTGCTCTCTGGCCCTAAGAGCTTCTTGCTTATATGAGCTCTCTAAAGGTGTAAAACAAGCATTGTTTTTTATCAGTTCTACTTAGTACCTTGTTTCTTCTGGCCCATAACATCTCCTTGTAAGATCAGATCAATCATACTGAACCATGCTAAATTAGATAATTATTGTCTCTATCAACTCTAATGATAACAGTTTGTAAAGATTCCAACATTTGTAACATAAGAAAGCATAATTTTGATGTTTTGGTGTCATAGTTTAGCCATCATGACCTTGAATGGATCGGTGATCCAATATTGATCCACTCTGCCTTTTTGGAACTTTTACACATTATTCTCCTTTATGAACCTTCTGATCTAGTTAAACTGACCTTCTTGACATTACTTCTGTATGATGTCCTATATCTCACCACCATGTTTTTACAGTGACTGTCCTCCATACCTGGAATGCAGTCTTTCTTCATATCTGCTTCTTAGAATGCTAGATTTCCTTTACAACTCAGTTCAAGTTTTGTTTTTTATGAAGATTTTCCTAATTTCTATAACTGTCAGTTTCTTCATATCTTATCTCCACTCAAATTACTTTGTGTCTGTCTTCTATTTGCTTTTTATACAAGCATACTTATACATATATATATATATATATCTTATATGTAACGTTATATATGCTTTTTTTCTTATTAGAGTTTAAGTTCCTTGAGGTGAAGAATTGTTCCACTTATGTTTATTTCTTTTATATTGTTCCTTCTACTAAGAGTTTAAGAGATATTTATTGGCTGATAGATTAATTTAGAATGTTTCCAAGAGAATTGCTACAAAATATAGAGTCTTCTGATTTTGGATGACTGTGTTCCTTTAAGGTCTTCCTTCTTAAGATGTAGTGAAAAAAAGGCCACCTAAATTGTTCACTTAATCTAATTGAATTTTCATTGAATTGAGGATGGACTTTTTAAGTGTCTAAATAAATAATTAAATCTTGCTTAGCAAATTATTTATTATGACAGCAAGCAGTTTCTTGATCTTTTTAAGAATGTATCAAAATTTATGTGATACAGCATATAAAAAGGAAAAAATGCATGCAATTAAAAAATTCCTCAAAAGATTAATCAAAATAGTGAATAAAAGGAAAATAAGGAAGTAGTTTTTTTTTTTTTTTTTTTTCTTAATGCTTAATCAAGGTGTAATGGAAATCACTATTTCAAATTTCTACTTTTATTTTGGGTCAGAGATGAAACCATAGTACTTACATACACACATACATGTACGTATGTGTGTGTGTGTGTTGCTGTGTTATTCAACATTTGAAATTACTCCAATTCTGAAGAGCATAGGCTTGACAAATCCTTCACACCCAAACATACCCATACTCACCTCCCCCCATAAAATGAGAAGTATAATATGATGCTTTTTTTGGGGGGTTGTGGATTTCTATAACATATTAGGATTTTAAACAGAAATTAAATCTTTTTAGAAATAGAGATTTACTTGATTACCTGTTTTAGTGGTATCCTGGAGCTTGGTTTCAGGACTGAGGTAGATGTAACAGAATCACTGACTTGCCTCACTTCCTAGTTTGACTGTATTATTTTATAAGAAGCAAATAACTTTAAGAGAAAAGGGCTTTTTAATTTTGAAAAAAGCCTATACTCTTCAACCAAGCAGAAACAGAATTATATATTTTAATGAATTTAAAAGCCTGACAATGACAGATTATTCAAATTCAGAAGAAATTGATGGATTTAAAGATATAGCATCAACATGACGCATAACAGATAATTTCCCCCCCTGGATATCATACTTATGTATTCCTTTTGTTAAGTTGAAAATATTACACATATCACAAATTCCATTATCACTGCACATTTTCCTTCCTTTCCTTCAAATTTTTGATTGTAAGTTTACTTTTTTATACTCTTCAGTACCCTCTTCTAGTCAGATTACCAGAAAGAATAGTCTATTGGTAAGACCTTAGTTAACGCAAATTATCCCATCATCAACTATTGATTATTGAATTACCTGTGTAAAAAGAGGTTCCTGAATACCACCCAATAACTGGTTTAGTCATTTTGAAAGCCTAATATGCAAAAATGTAATGCCTTCCTGATCATAATCAATTTGGTGAATTTTTTAATCACAGTGCACTTGTGGTACACTCTGTGTGTGTGTGTGTGTGTGTGTGTGTGTGTGTGTGTGTGAAGAGTAGGGTTGTGGTCTAGCTTCTATCTGAATGATAGCCCTTAATGTGAGAATGCTTCCCACTTAGTCCAATCTGTTGAGGAACATCAGTCAGATATAAAAACAGATAGCAAGAATTCTGGGCTCTTAATTGAAGTGTGTACTCTATTATGTGATGGAATCACTGCTTTGTGCTTGTCCATGGGTCTAAAAGGCTGGGAATCTGAATGTTTTCATGAATAATACCATTTTCTTATTTTATTTATTCAGACATTTTCTGCTATTTTTCCCTTCTTCATCTATGTTCCACATGAAAAGGTAAACTTTTCCTCTCTTCCTCCCTCCCTCTTTCTCTCTCTGTCTCTCTGTCTCTCTCTTTTTCTCTCCTTAACAGGAATGAACTATTAGCAAAATCACATCTATCCATGGAAAAATGTGTCTGCTTTTGCTAAAAATATATGTAAATACATATGTGCAATATGTATGCATAGTAATACATTTGTGACGATTGTAGAAATAATCAACAGGGAATACCCTAGAATTGACTTTATTTGAAACATTATGGAAGCTGGGAGGTGGGGAGGCATGAGAGGAGAGAGAGCATTTTAGGTATTAGGTATAGAGAATGAAAATGCATAGGATATGGAGGTGGAATACAATGTGAGAATCACATCAAAGAGGCAACTGTCACTGGATCTTAGTATAAGGGAATAAGGTGTAAGATAGAGAACATAGAAAAGGATCAAGTTATAAAGGGCTTTGAAAGTCAAATAGAGGATTTTATATTCGATCTAAAAGACAATAAAAAGCCACTGAGTAAATGAAGTAGGTGGGTGAAATGGGTCAGACATGAGCTTTAGAAAGATCACGTCCATAGCTGAGTGGAGGATAGACTGGAGTGGGGAGGGAGATGAAGTAGGGAGACCTATCAGAGGATTTTGCAATAGTGGGTTGATGAGAGCCTATAACAGAGTACTGGGAGTGTCAGAGAAGAAAATGTGATGGATTTTATAAAATTAGAACCTAGAGAGGTTTGTAACAAATTGTGTGTATGGTTTGGGGTGTGAGTATGTGTGTGTATGTGTGTATATAAAGAGAAACTGAAGAAAATACTTGATGCAAAGGTGGTAAACCTGAGTAACTGCAAGTTGTACTCTTCCAGTCAACTCATTCCACAAATAAACATGGTGAGCTAGTTATTTTTTTTATTTGACTTAGAGACCCAAAGAATCTATAGTTTAATAACTATGTCTACAATATGAATGACTTGAATTTCACAAGCAAAGGTGAGACTTGTGCAAAAATAATTGTAATAGGATTGAAAGTACACATGCAATAAGAGAGAGAGTGTGTTATGGGAGTTCTGAAGAGAGAGAGATTACATTTATGAGTGATTGTAAAGAAGACCTCAAGTGTTTTCCATATTTTAAGCATGGGTTTAAAGTTATATATTAAAACTTCTAATGGTTTTGTTTTAAAAAGTTCATCATGCTTCCCAAACCATTAAGGCCAAATATTCATGTACCATATTAGGAACGATTTATTGCAGGGAAATCTATGAACACTGAGAAACTGGGACAAACAAATCACACAGCATATAGTCCATGATAGTCCTTTTATTGGACGGTTTGTGACACCACTTTTGACCGTATATTAGAAGTGCTAAACTTGTGATCTAATCTTCTCTTATTTATTTATTTGTTCATTCATTTTTTTAATTAATGGAATAAAACAAACATTTCCATATTATGCTATACTATAATAAAAAAAAGTTTTGTGTACAACTACAAATCTATCACATACAACTTGCTATTCCTTTTAAATATATAATAAAGTTATCATGTAAATTTCTTTTAAAAATTATTTTCCAGGTTGAGGTGAAGGGAAGGAGAAAAAAAAGCTTTGTAAAATTGAATAATGAAAATTATCAAGGCATATGTTTTCAAAATAAAAAGCTTTACTAAAAATGTTTTCCATTTTTCTTCACTCCCCCCACCCTAGAGATGGCTACTATTACACACAAGTAGGTACAAATACACACATATATTTATGTATATATGTGTATGTATATATATATATGCAGTTTATTCTGTAATCTATTTCAATTCCTTTTCTGGATCCACAGTGTTTTCGTGTCATTTGTAGTTAATTTGGGTATTTTAATAGTCCAAATGGCTTATTTGCTCATTTAAAAAAAATATATTGCACCATTGCATACGGTGTTGTCTTCATTCTGTTCATTTTGCCCTTCATTATTTCGTACAAGTCTTTTCCTGTTGTTCTAAGATAACTAAGCTCACCATTGTAGTCCATTACAATCATATACCATTATTTTCTAATCATTCCTTTGTTTATGGGCCTCCCTGCAATTTCTTCCAGTTCTTTGCCACTGCAAAGAGTTCTGGTTTATACATTTTTGAACATTAATGTTCTTTTCCTTTTTCCTTAATTATCTTTGGAAATAGACCTAGTTTTCTCTCTTTTTCACACTTATTACCTAAACAGTGAAATTAGTATTTTATTATGTATTCTCTAAGATGGTACAGGTCAACATTAAATTTTTCTATAGGTTTTATTTTTGTACCTAAACTTTGCAAAATACCTTGAACACAATAGATAATTAATGTGTTTACCAAAAAGAGTTTTTCTAATAAAATGCAACTACTACTGTAAAAATTAAAAATCATGAAAGTTGAGTTAAAAGATACCCCAGCAGTCATTTTATACACCTCATTCATTAAAGAAATTCCCTACTGTAATGTATTTCTCAAGTATTTACCCAGCATCATGTAAGACTTCTATTTCTTTTTCTCTTTCTTTCTTTCTTTCTTTCTTTTTTTGGCTGAGGCAACTGGAATTAAGTGACTTGCCCAGGGTCACACAACTAGGAAATGTTAAGTGTCTGAAGCCAAATTTGAAATCAGGTCTTCCTGACTTCAGGCTAGTGCTCTATCCACTAAGACTTCTATTTCAAGGGACAACTAGCACCTGCAGAAAAAGACCCATTCACTTCATTTCTGTACAACATTACTTGTTAGGAGAGTTTGATGTTCTTGTTCTTTACTATTTCCCCATATACAATGAGCAGAAGTTCTAATATCTGGAGCCAAACAGAACAAGTGTAATACTTCATCTACATGTGCTTGTGAAATACATGAAGACAAATATTGGGTTTTCGTTGGGTCTTCTCTTTTCCAGAATAAACATCTCCAATTCCTTCAATTTAAGTAATACATGAAGAATGTATTATGAGGTGTAGCCCAGTCTCTTAAACTATAGTTTGCAACTCTATATGGGGTTTTATAACTGAATTTTGAGTGATGAATTTATAATTTATTATCAGTAAATATTTGATTTGTATACATGTTTTATATATCTAGGATTATGTAAAAACTTCTTAGGTGAAAAGAGATTGTTAGTAGAAAAAGTTTAAGATGCCCTAAGGTGTGGCAAATACTGGGACTGTTTGATAGAGGTAATTGTCTATGATATTTTAAATTAAAATCATCATCATATAGCATACTTTTATCATATTGGCATTAACAATATACTTTTAAAAATACCTTTATTGATAATTTTTTTGTTTCATACAGTGGTCATTTCCCAAAATATCACATTACCCCCATCCTATCCTCAGTGAAATTTCTCTCTCAACTAACTAAATAACTGATTGACAAAAATAGCAACAACAGTATAAAAATACCAAAAAAAAAAAGCAACAATAAAGTGTTCATTATTAATTTTCTTCAAAAAAATCCCACAACAACCCAGTAATAGTAAAAGACATATTTGATAGTGGATATTTGATAATATATACAATATTCCATGTGAATAGTGCCTTCCCTTTTTACCTGGAGGAGGCAAATTTGTTTCATTATTTGCTTGTCTGCATAGTCTATATTCCCAGGTTGACTTTAAGCTCCCTATTGGCTAGTTTTATTGTTCTGTTCTAAAGTGCTCAGCTTCATCTCATAATAGAAGACCAATAAAATACTGGTTTGATTGAAGTAATGACACCAAAGATAGCAGAGTTTTACAACAGAAATTATAATTGTGATTAATAGGAATCAGAGAGAGATTGATGCAATGGGGGATATTTTCAAAAAAAAAAATATGATGAGAAGGAATCTTATAAGGGCCTTGAAGTGAGAATTGCAAGAGGTCAATGAAGAAAAGACATCTGAAGCCAAGTGATTTAACTGAATTTTTCTGCTAGCAAAACTATCTGATTGTTCCTTTACTCTGTAATCAGTGCTTAAGTATTTTAATCCCAATCAAAAGCAAATGAATTTAATATGAAAAAAAAAAAAAAAAGGGTCAGGACCATATTTTGAACTCTTTTTCAAGTCAGGTGATTTTTCTAAGTTCCTGCATTTTGTGTGTGTGTGTGTGTATATATGTGTGTGTGTGTATGTAGATTATATGTATTTATGCATATGCAAACAAACACAAATATAAATGTATGTATTATTTTTACCATAACTTAATAAGTGCTTGAATGATTTCTAAAATTGTTGTTGTTCAGTCATTTCTAATCCCTTATAATCCCATGGACCATAGTGTCTCTGGGATTTTCTTGTCAAAGATATTGAATGGGTTTACCATTTCCTTCTCTGTGGATAGGTTAAATGACTTGCTCAGGGTCACACAATTAATAAATATCTGAGGCTGAATTTGAACTCAGGTTTTCCTGGGTCTGGACCCAGAATTCTTATTTATTGAGCCATCTAATTTTCTCCTAATTTCTGAAATTAAATAAGCATTTTTGTTTTTCTGGTGAAAAATAGCTTTAATGAACTGTCTAAGCAAATAGTCAAATCACTCAAAGCGTCTGAAGTCACATGATGATCAGCATAGAGAGTTTTTGTTTTGTTTGTTTGTTTGTTTGTTTACCAGTCTGGCTGACTTGTTGATAGCATTAGTGAAGGACAATGTAGTTCTCAGAACATGCTAGTTTCATCAGAACAATTTTACTCAGCAGATGCAAAACCAGTAGTGGATTAAATTGTAGTCAGATTAAATGGCAGCAAGGGAAGAAAGTATTTTAATCCTAAATACATATGTAAACTTGAAGCAAAGTCTGATCAATCTCTATTTGGTGATACTTCAGAGAAAATACAGAGGATCAGGAAGAGGGAAGGGAAATAAATAGCAGGAACTAGAGTCTACAACTAAATATTCATATGATGCAACCACAGCAAAAGATAGGGCAGGACGAATTTAAGTGAGTATTACAAGGGAATAGAAATGTAAAAGGCTTCTTCAAAGACTTGTAATGTAGCCCTAGAGAACTTTATGCACAGCTACTCAAATGCCTTCAGCGAGAAATCTCATAACTCCCTGACTAAAACATTAAAACTGGGAAAGTCTTGTTCAATCAGCTCCTTCAGTCTCCATCTTGATTCAATTCAATATACATTTATTGAGCATCTGTTATGAGCAGAATCCTATGGATTCCTTGTTAAATTAGTCTATATTACTGAAACTAATTAAGGTTAAACGAAACATGGCCCCTGACCTCATAGAAATTGTAATTTAGAAACAAGACAGTGGATGGAGTGATGGATTTAAGAGTCATAATACCCAGATTCAAATCCCAACGCTGAGTCACATGCTGTGTGACTTTGGGTAAGCCACTAAACTTCTCTGAATCTCAATTTATTCATCAACAACTCATAACAATACCTGCAAAAACTACCATGCATAAATATTATGATATTTAGATGAAATATCATAACTAACATAAACAATGTTTTGCAGACTTAAAGCACTATATGAATTTCAATTATTACAGTCAAGTTATTACATCATCTTAGCAGTTGTAACTTTGTAAATATTTTTATGTGTGTCTCATGACTTTGTAGAGGCAATATGGTATCTTAAGAAGAACACTAGATTCCTTGTCAGGAAATGTAGGTTAAAATTAATCTAATTCTAAAGCTAAATGTCCCTTCCTCTTATTTTTCTGTATTCATATCTTTTGCTAAGGAATTGATACTGAATTTAATCATTTTTCTGCATATACTTAGTATTTTATTTCTATTTTTATTGTTAATGTTACTGTTAACAATGTTGTTAATAACAATATTAGATTTTTGATATTTCTTTTTCTTTTGGTGCCCTTTGAATTAGGAAAACATGAAGGCCTTGCAAAAATTGCCTCCCTAAAAATCACAGAATCAGAAATAGTATTATTTCCTGATCTATATTGTTTAACATTGCCTAAATGATGAGAAGCAGTTCACTTTTAACCTAAAGAATATAGATTTGAGTCTCTGTCAGTTAGTTATCTGTTTCAAATTACTGATGGATGAGATTTGTGTCTTATATCACCATTCAGAGAATTAGCAGAATAGATCAGATCTTTCCTGATATATTTCTATAAAGTAACTAAAACATAATGTGATTTTTTTCACTTGGCTGGAAAAAAAACTGGATATTTGCCAAAAGAAAGTCATTTCTTAATGTCTTTGTAAACTTTGAAGTCTTCATTAGAAAAAATGAGACTAGTTTAATGTGTAAGCAAAGCTTATATGTACTTGGAACCCCCAAATTCAAAAACATTATGAGGAGAGAAAAAAGAAACAAAACTCAATCCTGAATATTCTTTGCAGGTGACATCAAAAAACATATAGAAATTAAGACAGATATCTGCCATGCAATATGTGTGAAGAAAGTCATCAAAACTTTCAGAATTGCCAGAGTAGAATAAAAAGCAATTTTACTCTAGCTGTCTTGGATGCTCTTGGCAACTCTTTGAAAGGAAGTTAGTAACCTCTCCAGATAATTCAGTGGGCATCCATTGAATGACCAATGCCTTATTCTCTTCTCCTGCTTTCCATATCATTTTGTATAATAAAAATCTAAGCTATCTTTACTTCTAGGCCACAGGAATGGCTACAATACTCCTCATGTTCATGATATTCAAACACTTTCTTTTTCATTTCCTCCTTTTCATTGCCAAACTCCTTTTGGTTTCATTAAGGAAGATAAGTATAAGCATTGATATTATCTGCCTTTAGAAATCTCTCCTTGGTCCTTTCTTTACTTCCTTTTCTATGGGAGGGTCTCTTTCTCTTTCTCCCTCTCTACCACTTTCTTTTTTCATATATTTTTCCCCTTCCTTTCTCATTGTTGCCTGTGAGAGTTGCCTTATTTATTGTGAGCCAATAATGCATTGAACAGTTTCTCAGGATGATGTGTGCACTGGCATATTATCTTGTTGAACTATTCAATTAAATATGATAATGTTGAGCACATTGACACAGTTAAACACTCAGGTGAATGAGCAATTCACTGTGAAGTGCAGAAATATTTGAAGTCATCTGCGTGCCTGCAAGGAATCCTTTTTTTTTTTTTTTTTTTTTTTTAATATGAGTACTTCAGGCTTCAAGAGAATGATGTATGCTAGAAAAAAGCTCACTAATATATTAGAATATATGGAGCTAAGAAGAGAAGGCATAGTGAACACAATTTCTGATCAGACTCTGACAAAGGCATAAGAAAGAAGTATAGATCATATATTATAAGTTTTCCCTCCAAATTAGTGAAACTAATTAATTTTACATTGAGTTATATTCATTCATTGCTCATGAGTATATTACCCTTGCACTCAGAAATTTTTTATAAATGCATCATTTAGGAACATTTTCCTCAGATACAACATATAATTAGTGATGTTCCATTAAATTTTGGCACGTTTATATTAAAACCACTGTTTCTGGAAGTAGTATACTTAGACATCCCCTGGGTTGCTAAGCATATCTTTAGATGTCAAAGCAGCACTTTAAAAATCTGGGAGCACAAAAATAAAGGGAGAGAAGATGCATCAGTGTGTAGGTGGCAGTTGAACAAAAAAGGTTCTTTTTGGCTGGTGCTGAAAATACAAATTAAATGACAGCACTTTGACCTCAAGGCCTTGACTTCAGGATGAATTGGTAAAAGAGAAAGTTACTCTTACCTGAGAAACCCTTTTGTTCTGTGGGAAAGTGTTCTATTTCTGACAGCAAAGTGATAGAACTGTTAATTATTTTTCACTATTATTTAGATGGGAAGGTGAGAAAGAGAGATTCTACTTGGTGAGGTGAACTTCATAGCAGTTTCTCTCTACAGTTCCTCATAGCAGTTTCTCTCTACAGTTCCTAAAATATTAAAAAAAAAAAAAAAAAGTCTTCCCCCCGTATCTGGTTATCCCTGTGAAAAATGAATCTACATCAAAATTTAGAAGATATTGATAGTGTAAATATGTCATTAAATCCAGACTATCTTTTATATATTTAAGTTAATTGGATTTTGGAGGAAAAAAGTTTTACTAGAAGAATTTCTAGATAAGGTTTATCATGCCCAATAGAAAATATTCTAATCACTTTATGATCTACCAAATCAGCAAAACTTAAATGAATCTCCTTTTTACCTTCCTTAATAATTTTGTTATTTTTTTAAAACTTATCACTTTTTTTCCCTAATAGACTTCTTGAAACCTGAAATTTTGCACTGTATTTCTCCAACTGTAAAGGATATGATGTTCGATGTCACTTTATTTTTCTCTAAGGTACTTCATTTCTTAGTATAATTTTATTTTTAAAACTATAGAGCACAAAAGAACTCTGACTTACCTTCCTTGCTCTACAGACAAGGGATTTTAGGATTAGAATAATTTAAGTGATCTGTTCTTTTAAACAACAAATTAATGGCAAAACTGAGAATAGAACCTAAGTTCATTGACTTCTAATCCAGTGTTCCTTCCACAATAGTTAGTATGTGGTTACATATGAACTACAGACTTTGTTATCATACTAAAATCAATCTGGTTTTTCTTCATCTTGGAACTTTTCTTCTTTTTCTTTGTTTATGGAACTATATTCTTGCCTTTTCATGTCATTAGTATTTAAATGGTATCTATTTTATGACTAGCATTGTCACTTCTGCTTCACATTCTCTTTTTTCTCTGATATTCAGGATTAATCTTTGAATCATATCTTTATTTCCTTGATCCTATCTCATCGTGGAGTCATTCAGAATGTTTTGAAAACAATTTTCTAAAATTTCCTATTTGGATCATTCCTTCATATTACTATAACAATCCTACATATCTTTGTCATAGAGAATATAATACTTTGTTTAATCAACGTTTTCATTTAATTCAGAGTTAAATTTTATACTAAACATGGCTTATGCAATGTGACCTACTAAAATTTATTTCATGTCAAAATTACAGTGAAAATAAATATAATCTCTTTTTGATCACTCATGAGGTATTTCAGGGTCTTGAAATGCCTCAGGACATCATTATAATTTCTAGCAACCATTGAATCTTACATGTAGTGAACAGCTGGTTAACAGTGTAAACTGGTTAATGGAATCCTAGACTTTAGAGAGTTCTAATGATGTCTTACTTTTATTAGATTACTAGAAGAAATAATATTTTCCTTCTAATAGAGTGGCCCATAGATAAACTACTTGTTTTTTTTTTTTTTTTTTTTGGTGTTCATTCTAGGTTTTATTTGAATGAATATTCTAATTTGTACTTACTTATTCCATTTCTTATCTATCATATTCTTTTTATTTCTGTTCTTTGGAATTTTTTCAATTTATATACATTTACTATATGATTCTCTTTACCCAGGAGTGTTTCCTTATACTTGATGCCATAGGAAGCTTAGTATCATTGAAACAATATCCAATTTCAAAGTCGCAGAATACTTGGATTTAAATCTTTACTAAGATAATGCCTAACCTTGGGCAAATCATTTGATTTTTCTGAATCCAAGTGTCCTTCTTTATAAAGTAAGAGAATTGCAGTTGAAGACCTCTAATATCTCTTCTAATTTCAATACCAGCCATGTACAAGAAAAAGACACTGTAACTGGAATATAAAAAACTCATAAAGTGAACCTTGAATATTATTTGTCACTGGATTGACTTGAAGAAATGGAACCTTTTCTTTTGATATTGGATTTTGATTATAGTTAAAAAAGATTATTGTAATATCATTTTATAAATTGGCTTGATCTTTGGCTAGATGATATTTGAGTTCTCTTCTAGCTCCAAAATTTGTTAAAATTAAATTTAGTGCATCCCAGTTCACATTTTTATGTACCTACTATGTGTACACTAAATTAATTACTAAGAAAACCAATATAAATTAATAAATAGTCCATACTCTCAAGAAGTTGACATTCTAATAAAACAAATTAGATATGTCCACATGGCGTAAAACATCAAAGGATGTTTTATGGATGTTCCACTCATAATGGAGGGAAGGGATATCAATAGGAAAAAGTAAATTGAAATAGTTAATCTTCACAAAGAGGAGGATCATCTCTTTCATTGAGACAGTAGGTTAAGAGGAGAGATTTTAAATGACAAATTTGAAAAAAAAGTTTTGATAGATTTAATCGCATTAATAATGGAATTGAGTCTATTGATTATGAGGGGGTAGAGAAGAAGTTTGGAAATTCTGTGTGAACTTGGGCAAGTCTCTTAACCCCAATTGCCTCAGGGAAAAAAAAAAGTTTGGAAATTGTAGAGAGTGACAAAGACTTGGATCAGTTATTGCAGGGAATTTGGAGTCATCAATAAATTATTTAGAAGTATTTCTGAGAAGAGTCTAGGTGAGATAAACTATTGTGCCATATTCTAGATCAGCTGTTGTCATACCATGATCATGGGTCAAATACATCATCCTACCTATTTTTATTAGGTCCATAAGTAAAAAAAAAGTTTTTACATTTTAAAATACATAAAACTCTTAAAAGGGTGTATATGTATTTTACATTCTTCCAGTCTATATAAAAAGCAGGCAGAGTTGGATTTGGCCTGAAGCCTATAATTTGTCAACCCTTGTTTTAGATGATTACTAATTATGAACATGTATCAAAGCAATAGTTGCACCTTTAGATTCATAAAATCTATTTGTGATGTCATGTTGATTAGTAGTGCTTCAGGGAGTAGGGCTTCTAGGAAGTAGCTTTATATTTGTTACCACATGATTATCCTTTGAAAAAAATCTGTGTTCACTTGAAGTCCATTATATTAAAACTCTAGGAGCAAAGTGCTCTCTCAGTACTTAGCACTTTGCTTTATTTTCTCTAGGCAAATAACAATAGCAATGATAATAACAAACAATACTTTAAGAATTATATAATAATATAAATATTGTCATGTTTTTATCCTCATAGTAATTTTGGGAACTAGATGTCATTGTGAGCTCCATTTTACAGATGATAAAACTATGTCAGAGAGGAACTATGCGATTTGCTCAGGGACAAGTATTTATATGAAATATGAGAGAGAAAAATGTCAAGGACTTCATAGAATACTCTATGGAAAAAGTGGCCTTTAAATTGAACTTTTTTTCCCCCAGAGGCAATTGAGGTCAAGTGACTTGCCCAGGGTCACACAGCTAGGAAATGTTAAGTGTCTGAGGTCGGATTTGAACTCGGGTTCTCTGAACTTCAGGACTGGTAGTCTATCCACTGTGCCATCTAGCTGCCCCTAAATTTAACTTAAAAAATAATATTTTTTTTATTTTTAAAATACATGCAAAGAGAGTTTTCAGCATTTGCCCTTGCAAAACCTTGTGTTCTAATTTTTTTCTTCCTTCCTTCTCTCACCCCTCCCTTGGGCAGCAAGTAATCCAATATAGGTCAAACCTGTGTCTTTCTTCCTAACATTTCCACATTTATCATGCTGCACAAGAAAAATCAGATAAAAAGGGAAAAAATGAAAAGGAAAAATAAGCAAACAACAACATAAAAGATAAAAACACTATGTGATCCATATTCAGTCCCTATAGTCCTTCTTCTGAATGCAATTAGCTCTCTCCATCACAAATATATTGGAACTGTCCTAAATCACCTCAATGTTGAAAAGAGCTAAGTCCATCCCCAGTTGATCATCACATAATCTTGTGGTTACTTTTTGTTCTACTCACTTCACTTTGTATTAGTTCATATAAGTCACTCCAGATTTTTCTGAGATCATCTTGCTGATTATCTCTTATAAAATAATAATATTCCATTACATTCATATACCATAATTTATTTAGCTATTCCCTAATGGGCATCCGCTCAATTTATAGAAACAAAATGCCACTACAAAAAGAGCTGCTACAAACATTTTTGCACATGGGCCCTTTTCCCTTTTTATGACCTCTTTGGAATACAGACCCAGTGGAAACACTGCTAAGCCAAAGGATATACACAGTTTGGTAGTTTTTTGCACATGGTTCCAAATTGCTTGCCAGAATGGTTGCATGAATTCACAACTCCATGAACAATATATGTGTGAGACCAGATTTAAACTCTAATCTTCCTTATTCCAGGTTTATATTGAACCAGTACTCTTTAGATGGTGTAGAGAAAGGATTGTTAATCTGTTAATAGTATTTTATGCAGTTCAACAAAGATTGGAGATGCCAGTCTGAGGATACTATTGGTGCTACAATAGTAGAGAGTTATTTAGCCGAGTTGTTTATCTCAGCAAATTACTTTGGACAGTTATATTAAATGAATGTATGATTGAATCAGTCCATCAACCAAACAACAAACACTTATTATGTACTTAGATACATAGTAATTGACCCCAGAGCTTGAAAAAAGTAAACAAGTCTTTATCTTTAAGGAGTTTGTATTTTTCTTCTAACTGTCCCTCTTGTCATAAGGCTTATCACTAATTTTTCAGAAATAAAGCCCTCTATAATGGATCCAACATTAAAGTGGAATGATTTGTAATCAACTAAAATTGTGTGTCCCTATGTAATAAGAAGAAGCAAATCATAAATCACCTAGCTATTTAATTTTTCATAGTATATTATGAAAACATTGAAGACATGATGAGATTAAAAAAGTCATGACTCCATATTGGAGGAATCTTTATTTTAAATGTTAAGTTCTACCTGACAATATCTTTGGCTTAATTGTTTGTTTTTTCTTTCAATAATGTTCCTTAAAAGTCTCTTTTATTGTAGGTAAATGCTATTGAAGCAAATGTGAAGAAAATGCCATCCTTTAAAGAAGCTTTTAAAATCTCTTTCTTTCCTAAACCAAAAGAGGAAACAGGACTAAATACAGATCCTCAGCTCCCATTTCTTTTAAGTTCATCTCTCTGTTATAACTTTATTTTTTTTTTAATTTACTGAATTTGTTCTACAGAGCATAATGAAATTAAAAGTTACTTATGCTCTGTGGTGACAAAGGAGGTTTTTACATAAGCATTGTGATGATCAATGAATTAGTTTTTTTCTATTGATAAAATGTAAAACAGAATTTCCTCTAGTTAAGTTGGTAGGTCAATTTTACCTTTCCATCAAGGAGAAAAGAATCCTTCTACTGACAAAGAGGTGTTCTTAAGTTCTACCATAATTTGACTCTAGAATGAAACATTTTGATTGGAGTTGTATAGGAATAAAGTTTTGAATAATCTTTCTCTGTAAAGAAAAGGTAACATTCAATAGTAGTTTGCCAAGATGCTAAAATGATGTTACATTTATATTGTATTGAGAAGTGTCCTCTATAATGCAATTCACTTTGGGACCATTGTCCATATATTAGCATTGTTGTGTGACACCAGAGCCCTTTTCCCACTACATATTCAATAACCTGAGTTGTGCCACAATCTTTATAGTCAATGTTTGGAAAGAGCCAGCAGATGATCATGGTTGATGGGTGAAGGAGCTTTAAGAGGAGGGGGAAAAGATGAAGCCGGGGCAACTACTCTTGCTGCAAGTTGAAGGCTAGGTTAAATCCAAAGCTGATGCTGACACTATTCCTGATCCCTACACAGAAGTAGGAAATCTGAAAGATTTTTAATAAATTTATGCTGAAAATAGAGAATAGTTATACGCCTAAGAATTTCATTATTTATTGAAATGTAGAGATGAAAATCTGCAAGAATAAAAGCAGTCATAGACTGAAACCAATTGAAACAAGTCCTGTGTCTTTAAATCAATCAGCTCTCATTTCAAGCATTGTTCATAATATAAACCCAAACCCATAGTTAAGAAATGCACAAAAGCTTTTTTTTTTATTAAATGGACACATCAGAGTACCACTTTAAAACTTTCAAGGGTATTGAATAAATGAACTGATTGAAAAATTACTTTGACAAACATGTTCATTTTCACTGAACTAACCAAAAATGTGTATCATTAAACTAAAGAGTTTCTTTAACACGCAATGTATTTCTGAAGGGAAAATCCCTGAGAAGAGAAAATGTATTTAATACACAGGAATAAATTATTTGTGTTCCTCTTAGATATGTCTTCTGGTAATCAAAGTTTTCATGGTTAAAATGGCTCTCATGTTTAGTTTTTTCCATTTCCTATGGTACACTGATATTCCCTTGTGTTCCTGTATCAAAATTTGTTTGGCCATTTCTCAAATGATGATTGTTTCCTATTCTTGGTTTCACAAAAAATGCTATTTTGAATATATATATATATATATATATATATATATATATATATACACACACACATACACATACATATACACACACAGTCTTTCTATCTTTTATTTGACATTTATTTATATAAATTTAGATATCTTTTAAAGGCATTTTTAAATTTAATGGAATTTATCATTTTTGAACTTTGACTCACTATTCCTTTGTTTTATTAACATATTGACATCAATATCTCTTATATGCTACAATTCTGTCACTGTATTAAAATTTCTATTAATATACTTTATAATAGGTTCTGATCTTTCACCAACTATGGTTTTTCTATTTTTAAAAAGCATTTCCTAATCTGTCATAGTCATTGACAAGCATATTGATAACCATAGTCATTTATTTCTATCTTAAACAAGATTTGTGAATTCCAAAAGTAAACTAAGCCATTATATAAAATATTTTTGATAAAGAAACAGTTAACTAGGTATTTTTTTATTTCTTTGGTGCCAAGTGTCAATGTTGGCTCTCTCAGAACCAGACAGAAAATGAGAATGACATGTTGAACACATGGATATCAAGGATGTGGTTTCCTTAGCAACAGCAACCATATAAAAAGCCCTCAGAACTTCTATTTCTACTCATGGGACATCTAACTCGTTTGGATGTCACTGTAAATGACTGGTTTAAACAACATAGTACAAATATTAATAAACTGTGAAAATGACCAGTTATCTTTTTAAGTCAAAGTATGGAGATTCTATATAATTTTTTTGAAGAGAGAGAATTATACCTATGCATTAAAACATGTTCTTTAATAGAAATCTTTTCTTACAATTGATTTATTCTAAGGACAGGGGGATGGACAAGATAACCTCATTAAATCTAATAAAAACCTATGGCACTATAAAAACATGAAAGAGTACTTATACAATTTCAAGTGAGCAATGGAATATATTAGTACTGTTTGGAAGTTTTAAAAAGGTTTTTTTTTTGTGTGTGTGTGTGTTTGTATTAACATTAACTCTTATTTCATAGAATTTTTGAGAGTTAATTTACTGTAGTAATCCCATATATATATATATGAGTATATTATTAATTATTTTATTCTTTGGGGAGGGGGATATACCAGTGAAACACTTATACATTTCAGGTGCATTATTAACACTTTCTCCCTCACTTTCTTAAGTTAAACTAATCAACAAAAATAAATTGTGATTTGTGACATTTCCTGATTCCCAATACACAAATATCCCCATTGAAAATTTAAGTCAGAGTTGAACCCAGAATACCTACAGGAATAATGCTTGAAGGAATAGAAATATAGAAGTATTAGGTTAAAAAGTCACTTATCTGTATGTTCAGCTGCATTCAGATTTGACACAGGGAGATAAAAATTATAGCCAGTAAGCTTTTATAAGGGAAAAAAAAAAAAACAATTCTTGTCAGTACAGGGAACTTTTCAGGTACCAAAAACAGGATGTGTTTTTGTTAGAATGAAAGGGAGAGGATCTCTGTTATTTTTTAATATAAATAGTAAGATTTATAAAAGTAAATAAGTAATTTGCTTTTCTGACTCTTTGCTCTTCTACCATCTTGATGGAATTCTGAGGCTTCAAGTATGTACTTGCATAAGTACTTGAGGAGATTCAAAGTTCTTTTTTAAAGCAGATGCTTCTCCCAGAGAACCTTCTTTGCTTCCTCTTTCCTACCTTAGTTGACTTTTGTCTGGGTTAGAATATGAGTTTGGCTTTTGTACTCTTACATAATGCAAGTGGAGGCCCACATTATTTCTTACCTCCACTGCCTTTGCCCTTCCATATAACTTTTATATCAATTATGGGACAACTTTTCATGTTTATAAACATTGTCATTTAATTACTCTGTTAAAATTAACAAATTGTGGTGTTTCCTTATTATCTATTACTTAAAATTCATATTTCTTTAGTAGTTTTCAAGGTCTTCTCAAATATGATGTTTTATTTCATATTACTCTCAAATATATATTCTATGGTATATTCAATCTTGTTTCTTCCAAGCCAAACAAATAAGCTTCATACTCTTCTATTTATTTCTTCTTACATATTAGGATATTTCCTATATCCAGAATTCTTTTTCTTATCTCCATTTGTTATTCTTTAAAGGCCAAATCTAGTGACTCATCTTCCATATATATCCACTAATCTATATCTTATCTTTTCCCCTTTTCCAACAAATACATCTCTAATCAGTTTTTTTTTTTTTGCATTTTGGATAACACTTTTAAAAAGGCTTATTTATTCATCAAGTATTATTGTTTTTGCTTGTATCTTATTCATCTATGAGACTATAAGCATTAAAATTCTAGGTTAGTATCTTATCTAAATTTAGTATCTCTGACAGTCTAGCATCTATATAGTAATCTGTAATATATATAATATATATGTGTGTGTGTGTATACACACATAGACCCAGATATCTCTTTATGTTTATTGAATGATAGGAAGCAATCACTCAATCAATGCTATAGTAAAGAATATTTCCCAAACCCTAACCCTGATTAGTATAATTATTTCCTGATAACTTTATCAGTTAAAAATTTTACAGAATCAGGGGCAGCTAAGTGGTACAGTGGATAGAGCACCAGACCTGAAGTCAGGAGCACCTGAGTTCAAATTTGATCTCAGACACTTAACGTGTCCTAGTTGTGTGACCCTGGGGAAGTCACTTAACCCTAATTTCCTCAGCAAAACAAAACAAAACAGAATCACAATAGTATGATTGTGATATGAACACAGATATGAACAATTACTAAGTATCTCTGTTGAGCCAATCAAGGACACAAACTGGATATGAACTACCTATTACAGTTAGAAAGGAGGGGATTCATTTGAGCTGCTGCATGCAATTAGATGATGGCATATAAGAGCAGTTAAAATAAGTAGATATTTCTCTGGGCTTACTTACATCAGAGAACAAAATGTCAGCAGGAATATCCCTTCAGCACTTGATGTTGGAGGTCAACTCTGTAAAGACTAAAAAACCAGAGCCAAACATTTTTAACTGGAAGGAATCAAATCCCCTTCTTCGCACCCCCTTCACACTCCGGAGTCTGTATAAAACTATATAACTATATAACTAGCATGGGCACAGTATATATATATATATATATATATATATGTGTGTGTGTGTGTGTGTGTGTGTGTTTCAGATCATTGAAGGGAGAAAATGTTTGTACCAATTGCTCTTATTAAACCACCTCAGTATATACTCCAAGTAAAAGCTAATTAACTATAGCTGGTTAATTTATATTATCTGTTTAATCAATGGTGAGTCCACTGGTGGGGGCTCATGCATGATAATGTTAGAACACTATTTACAATATGAGAACCCTGAGAAGAGAAACACTGAGGTGCAATTTGGGAATCTGCTTATCAATATCATTGGGAATCTATGGAATGAAAGAGTAGCTATATTATGTTGCCAATTTATTCATCTAGATTTTCCAGGTCCTGATCTTTTTTGAAGGTCATAAAATAGTGAAGCAACTAGGCTCTATTTTCCCTGATCTTTGAAGAAATTCTTTCACTGAGATACAACTTAATATTATACTCTTATATTGTGAAATTTCCTTAACCTTCCCATTTCAAATAATTTTAATTATAGGAGATGAATCCCATATCAAAAACAAACAAATACTAACAGCATTGAAATATTAGCAGAAAGATCATAGCAAAAACATTCACTAATCTCCTTTTATCATTCTTTTCTTTCTCTGTTTTCATTTGATCCTTAAAATAACCAGATGAGGTGGATTAGATTAGGCATTATTCTTTCCATTTTTCAGGTAAGGAAGTTGAGACAGGGAAATATTAAATAACTTTTCCAAGCTTACACATGTAGTATATGACCAAAACAGGAA